>NC_069385.1:115766818-116069848 GCF_027475565.1 Acinonyx jubatus | reverse complement strand
AAACTGGAGATCATGACCTGAGACACTTAACGACTGAGCCACCCAGGCACCCCTAGAGAGGAGATTTAAATGAAACAGTCACACTTGTTTTTCACTTCCTTGGTCCACCTGATCCAGATTTGCCAGATTCAGTCTTCCTAAAATACCACTTCTTCAGCTGACACCTTTGCTCAAAAATATTCATCAGCTCCCTACTGCCTAAGGATCAAGTTTAAATGTGCTGGGTTGGCATTCAAGGCTCTCCCTAGTCTGGCCCTAATCTGCCTTTCTAACTGCATGACCCTACTATTCATACAGCCACATAGGTTTGGGTACAGCCTTCATATTTTCTCTCCTCCAAGCCTTTGCTTCAGCTGTTCCCACCTGGAATGCCCTCTCGATTCTAGGAAACCCGTCCAATTCTAAGTAGTCCTCAAGTCCCCATCTCCAAGATTCCTCAGTCCTCACTCACCTCTGAATGCACGGTAATAATAATAATAATAATAATAATAAATAATAATAGAATTTATTGACCACCTATTGTGTGTCAGTTTCCTTGCTCCCATTCTTTCTCCACCCTCACGATAACATTTATGAGGCAGACATTAACACCCTGATATCAAAGGGGAGGAAACTCATGGTTGAGAATCGGCCAACAAATATTTCCTGAGCACAACTTTGTGCCAAAGAGTATGCTAAGCCCTGGTCATACAGTGATGGACAAAACGATGTGGTCCCTGCCCTCATGGAGCTTACATTCTGGTGAGGAAGACAGAGTAAAGACATAAATACACCAATTAGTTATAACAATCTCATTGCTATTAATTGTGATAAATGCCAAGAAGGAAAAGAACTGGGTTCCAGGAGAGCAGCAGGCACCATTCGGGCTGGATTTAGAGGACAGAGCAAGCTGTCTGAGAAGAAAAGTTTTTACACTGAGACCTGAAGGGGCACCTGGCTGGCTCAATGGTAGAGCATGCCACCCTTGGTCTCAGGGTTGTGAGTTCAAGTCCCCTGTTGGGGGTAGAGTTTATATAATAAATAAATAATAAAATAAGTTGAGACCTGAAGGCTTTCAGAGACTAAGAATGAGAGCCTTCCAGGCATAGGTCACAGCTATGCAAAAATTCCCAGCTGGCAAAGTGCTTGGCACAATAGGGCAGTGGTGCCCCCTTGACCAGGCTCCAAGAGCCGCACTTCAGAGAGTTCCTGAGGATCTCAAACCCCCAGACAAATACACGACTGGGGCTCAGTGCTGACCAGATGAACTGTAAACATCCACGTTCTAACAGTGCTCAGGCTGCTTGCCCCGTTCTCCAAACCAGAGGTGACTGTGCGTCTGCAGGAGAGGTGTGGGCGCGGCGGCCCATTTCAGAGGACGGTGCTCCAGAGCGTGGCCAGCTGATATGAACACAGAAGCTCTTTTTTTTTTTTTTTTAATTTTTTTAAGGTTTATTTATTTCTGAGAGAGAGAGACAAGTGTGAGTGGGAGAGGGGCAGAAAGAGGGAGACACAGAATTAGAAGCAGGCTCCAGGGTCTGAGCGTTCAGCACAGAGCCTGATGTGGGGCTCGATCCCACGAACCGTGCGATCACGACCTGAGCCGAAGTCGGACGCTTAACCGACTGAGCCACCCAGGCGCCCCGAGCACAGAAGCTCTTAAGTGAAAGAAAAGATAAATTCATTTCTCAGACCTCTCCTCTCAGGTTGCATGAATCTGATAGATATTTGCATAATAAAATATCCATTTTTCTTGCTTCTTTTTGTGTTCTGAAGGTTCTCATGAATTAGCACTGGTATCCTTTTTTTTTTTTGTTTTTTAATGTTTATTTTTGAGAGAGGGGTGGGGGTGGAGGGAGACAGAAAATCCAACCACGAATGTGAGATCATGACTGAAGCTGGATGCTCCACCAACTGAGCCACCCAGGTACTCCTGCAATTGTATTTTTTTTAATTTTTTTAACGTTTATTTATTATTTTTGAGACAGAGAGAGACAGAGCATGAATGGGGGAGGGTCAGAGAGAGAGGGAGACACAGAATCTGAAACAGGTTCCAGGCTCTGAGCGGTCAGCACAGAGCCCGACCTGGGGCTCGAACTCACGGACCGTGAGATCGTGACCTGAGCCGAAGTCGGCCGCTTAACCGACTGAGCCACCCAGGCGCCCCCTGCAAGTGTATTTTTAAAAAAATACTTGGAGAAGTAATGCAGGTCCAGATCATGATAGGAAGAGAAAGTAGCAAAGGAAAATTCAGAAAAGAATAAAAAAGAATAAAAAGACCCTCCTCAGGGTCTTGGAGAGCACGTGTGGGGAATTTACAGACAATGTAAATAATGTTCAGATTTGGGTGAGGGGTGGGTTTAGGATTGAGCACCAAGATTTTGGTTAAAATGCAGGTCAGTTTAAGAATAAGAATCAGATCAGGAACACAGATAACCTCTAATACCTTCTTCTCCCTTTTTTTTTTTTTTAATGTTTATTTATTTCTGAGAGACAGAGAGAGAGAGAGTGTGAGACAGAGACAGAGCACAAGCAGGGGAGGGGCAGAGAGAGACACACAGATCCAGGCTCCAGGCTCCGAGCTGTCAGCACAGAGCCTGACGCAGGGCTCAAACCCACGAACTGTGAGATGATGACCTGAGCCAAAGTTGGATGCTTGACCGACTGAGCCACCCAGGCGCCCCTATTTATTTATTTTAAAAAATCATTTATTTTTGAGAGAACAAAAACATTTATTTTGAGAGAGAACATTTATTTTGAGAGGGGCAGAGAGTTGGGGGACAGAGGATCTGAAGCAGGCTCTGCGCGGACAGCACCGAGCCCGATGCGGGGCTTGAACTCACTAACCTCGAGATCATGACCTGAGCTGAAGTCAGATGCTGAGCCACCCATGCGCCCGTGAACATGTTCAGTTTAAATTGCCAACCTGAGGGGCTCCTGGCTGGCTCAGTTGGAAGACATGTGACCCTTGATCTCAGAATTGTTTGAGCCCCATGTTGGGTGGAGGGATTACTTAAATGAATAAATAAAAACTTAAAAAAAAAAAATAAAGTGCCAATTGGACATCTACGTGTGATGTCACGAGGGCAGCCGGATATATGGTCTGGGCTAGAAATGTAACATTAGGAGTCATCAGTCCATACATCACAGTTACAGGCAAACACTTGGCTGAGATGGTTGAGGGAATGAGTGGAGATAGAGCAGAGGAGCGACTGAGGACTGAGCCCAGGGGCACCATGATGTCAGAAGATCCTGGGAGGTGAGGAGGGACCAGCTGAGGATCCTGAGGAGAAGCCAGGGAGGGAAGGAGGAAGAAACGCCGGAGCGTGGGAGGAGGAGAGCAAGCCACTCTGTCAGACCCTGCTGAGGGAGAGGGCGGCAGGTGCAATTTATTGTCCAAGCCCAGACACTTGGCAGTGAAGGGGAATTCTATTCAAAATCACACCAGAGCGGGGCGCCTGGGTGGCTCAATCGGTCAATTGACTCTTGGTGTCGGCTCAGGGCATGATCTCACAGTTCGTGAGTTCGAGCCCCGCTCTGTTAGCTCAGAGCCTGTTTGGAATTCTCTGCCTCTCCCCCACTTGCACACGTGCCCTCTCTCTCCCTTTCTCTCAAATAAACTTTAATAACAAAACAAAATCACACCAGAGCAACAAACGTAAACCAGGGCTGTCCCCATCGGGCACATGATGGGACGGGTCACGGTAGGTGAGCAAGGAAGCTGGTTGCTGGCTGTCCTACCATGGAGGTTGCAGGTGGTGCCGGCAAGGTAGTTGCTGGGAGGAGTGGGGTGGCCAAATCCTGCCTGGAGTGGGTTTAAGAGAGAATGTGAAGACAGGGAATGAGGAGGGCTCGGAGAGTACAGAGATGGGGTAGTGGCTAGTGGGTAGAGTTGATTTGAGAGGGAGGTTTTTTTTGTTTTTTTCTTTTAAGTTGGGAGAAATAACATATCTGTAAGTTAAAGGGACAGGGAAAGGTGACAGATTCCTCAGTGGATGTAGTTTCTGGTGGGATTGAAAGGTGGTGGGAGTTGGGGGGCCAGAGGGAGGGAGTTGGGTCAGAGAGTGGGAGGTATGAAATGGAGATCCTGAGGGGTTGGTTCACTGTGACACAGCAGTGATAGAACCTAGTGGCAGAGGGCAAGTTGAGGACAAGATCAGAGAGGAAAGGATCAGAGGACAAGATCAGAGAGGACTGAGAGGCTGGGCTCTGGAAAGGTTTACTTGGCTGCGGAAATCGCCAGGAATTAGCACGGGGACATGAAGGAGAGTCAGCGAGGCAAGACCCAAATCTTCAAAGAACGGTGTAGTCAGATGATATGAGATTCAAAACTGAGGTCCTTCTTAGGGGGAGGCAGGGACAGATAATGGTCTGGGCGCATCTACTTGTCCTCCAATATGTCTTCTTCCTTAATAATAACCCTCTGATTTGTAGCTAAACATAAGGACACCCAGAAAAAGATATTTTCTGGCTTTCCTTGCAGCCACGTCACCACGTGGCCAAATTCTGGCCATTGGGATGTAAGTGGAAGTGTGCCTGTCACTTCTGGGAAGTGTTCTTTACGGGAGGGGTGCATCCTTCTTGGTTACTTTTTCCTTCTTGGTTACTTTTTCCTTCCTACTGGCTGGCAAGAGGACCTAGCGGCTGGTGCTCTTGCAGCCATATTGGACCATGAGGTAACTTTGGGGGAAGTGAGCTGCGACTGTGGAGCAAGCAGCTGGGAGCCTTGATTTGAGAGAGAGAGAGAGAGAAAAGAAAAGAAACCCATCTTGTTTAAGTCACTGTGACATGGGGATTTTCCGTTACTTGTAATCAGACCTAATGCTAATGGCTACAAGTGGAAAGTTATGTTTGGGTCATGCCCAAAATGATATTTAATGCTAGTGGGTATTGGTGGGTGCTAAGAAGCCTTTGAAAGCTGTGGAACAGGATATGAGCTGACAGGAACTGTACATTCAGGAAGGCTGTGGAGAATAAGTAGAAAGCATGCAGGAGACAGCTGAAGTGAGGATGTATAGTTAAGACTTGGCTCAATGACAGCATCTGAAGGATTGGGTCTGGACATGAGATTTTAGGAAGGCTGTGAGGTCGGCATTAAATTTAACCAACCGTTCGGGAACTTGATCATGGTTAGAGTCGGGTGGGGGTGAGGTTGAGGGCTGAAGTTTACACTAGAGTTGGATTTCAGGTCAGAAACAGGAAGAGTTGCAAGGGTGGGATTAGGTGTCACGGGAGGTGTTTGGCACACTTAGAAACGGACAATTAAGGGACGCCAAGGTGGCTCAGTCAGTTGAGTGTCTGACTTCGGCCTGGGTCATGATCTCATGGTTGGTGGGTTTGAGCCCCACCTAAGGGCTCACCTCTGTCAGCAAAAAGCCCGCTTCGGATCCTCTCTCCCTCTCTCTCTCTGCCCCTCCCCTGCTCACAGTCTGTCTGTCTGTCTCTTTCTCTCAAAAATAAATAAACATTAAAGAAAAAAAAAAAGAACATTAAAAAAAAGAAATGGGGGCGCCTGGGTGGCTCAGTCGTTCAACTTTGGCTCCAGTCATGATCTCATGGTTCGTAGGTTCAAATCCTGTGTCAGGCGTTGCGCTGACAGCTCAGAGCCTGGAGCCTGTCTGGGATTCTGGGTCTCCCTCTCTCTTTGCCCCTCCCCTACTTGCTCTTTGTCTCTCTCTCTCTCTCAAAAATAAATAAGCATTTTTTTTTTTTTTTTAAATGGACATTTAAGGGTTCTGGGATGCAGCTGGTGCTTAGGGTTAATGTTTGATGCAGTGGCTCTCAGGCAGGGCACAAAGACTGGGAGGAGGGGTTGCTCAGTGTTTAGAGGGAGGAGCTGGAGTTGACGTCCTGTAATGTGGGAAGCAGGCACAGTGGTCCTGCCCCAAATGTCACGCACTCCCAGGAAACGCTAAGGCAGGTAAGACAGCTTAGGGGAGAAAGAGGAAGCTGGGCAGCATTAGGCTTGAATCTGCTCTGCCACGTTCTTCCCTGGGTGGATGAACGCCCTTGGTTTCTCCATCTATGAAATGGGATAATGACAGAGGCCCTGCAGGGCTGTGGGGAGATTGGTAACACAGTTTGCAGATGGCCTAGCACAGGGCTGGCCCAAGAGGAGATCAACTGGGAGAAATGGATATCCTCAGAGCTCTGGGCGAAGCTGAAGGCAAATCTGGGTAAAACTAAATTTCAGTCTGGGTTTGGGTTACTTTGGGGCTGTGGTGCCCAACCATGGCTGTGAATTGGAATCATTTGGGGGGGGGTATTTTTTTAAGTTTATTTATTTATTTTTAGTAATCTCTACACCCAACGTGGGTCTTGAACTCGCAACCCTGAGACCAAGAGTCGCATGCTCCTCTGACTGAGCCAGCCAGGTGCCCCTATTGAGGGTTTTTTTAAAAAATGCCAATGTCTTATCTTCCAGAATTTCCCAGTTAATTAGTATGCCATGGGGCTTCGGCAGTAGGGGTTTTAAAAATCCCTTAGACAGTCAGAGCCTTCCTTCTATGGTGCCTGAAATTCTCAGTCTCAATAAAGTAGTGGTTCTCAAAGTGGGGTCCCTGGACCAGCAGCATCAGCTGCTGGGAACGTGCCGGAAGTGCAAATTCTCAGACTTCACCATTGACCATCAGCAGCTCTGGGGGTGGGGCGGGGGGAGGCTAGCAATCAGCATTCTAGCACCCCTCTGGGGGATTTGAAGGCCCGCTCACATTTGAGAACCACTGCAATACAGCGCTGTCTCCAGGAGTCCCTCAGGAAAAGACTGATAATTGCTTCCCCCTTGGGTAGTTCTCCACACTTCTGTGAATGATGGAGCCACGTCACATGAGCTGTGGACGGCAAGCTCCATGAGGGAAGGGACTCTGAACATCCTGTTCACAGCTGTCCGTCCAGGGCCTGGCACAGAGCCCCTGTTGAGTTACTGAATGAGGAGAGACAGAGAGAACTATCTGTGAACAGGAAGGTGAGACCCTGCCTTTCTCTTATTCTCTTGGTTCCACAAACTGAGTCTAGTGTTTCCTGTGTTTACAGATACAGATTTTCGCAACAAATGGGTCCTTAACTGCCTGCCTGTCTGCCTGGCGCTCAGGGGCCAAGACATGGATGGGTCCCAGCATGGGTAGAGCACCGCCCGCAGCCCTTGTCCCTGGTCCGTTTGTGCGTCTCCAGGGTGGTGCATGAGCGCGTCCTGGTGCAACACTTGACAGGCAATTTACGAGATTTTCCCTTTTCACCCTGCAATTGCAAACTTACACCTAACTTGCCAGACTCGCCTAATGAACTCTGCAGTACCCTTGGCCAAAGACCCCATTTGCTAACTGAATAACGGCTTTTACGTGTCCAGGACCAAGCTGTGCATTGGTTGGAAGGTCTCCCTAGTCTTCAATCTGTGCGGGGTTGTCCAGAGGAAAAATGCTACATGGGATGTTCACTTTCAACTAGTGTGATTTGAGAGTTGCCTTCGGGACTCAACCTCGGGGTAAGAAGCCACTTCCTAGCACATCATCTCAGCCGAATCTCCAGTGGCCTCGGGGATGAGCAGGGACTAGACACCAACCTAAAGGCAGGCAGGACTCTGCTTGCCTGGCCCCTTAACTGGGCCAGCTGGGAACACTCTCACCTCGGGCAAGCCGAACCGAACCCAGGGGCTCAAAAGGTGTCCTCAAGTCTCTCGCCCTCTCTGCTTTCCTCTGGTGGCGGGAAAGGGGGCCTCTGGCGACTTCCTGATCATAGGACTCCACCATCGCCCCTCCCCAGCGGGGCCTGAGTGGCTCCACTTGGCTCACGTGCTTCTCCTTGGACGACTCGATTTAGGCCAAGAGGGAGGGGGTACCCGATTGGCCAGTTCGAGTCTTGGGCCCGCCTGTGGGAGGGGCTCCCTGTAATTGCTAGCCCGCCCCCTCCCCCCCCCTCCCCCGCGGGGAGTATGGTAACACTAAAAGGGGAAAGAGGACTTCTGCTACTTCTCAGTTGGTGAGTAGTCCACAGAGGGAACCATTGTTAGAGTCAGGAATAATAGTAACACTAGCGGTGTTATAGCTACTGGTGTAGTAGCAGCCATTGTAACACGAATTGAGAGTTTGCTGGGTTCCCGGTCCTGCCTTAAGTGCTTTATCTGCTTTATCTGCCTTAAGTGCTTTAGCTCGTTTAATACCCTCAACCGTTTTATGTGGTAGATGCTACTTTTATACACGTTAAATATACGAGGCAACTTCACAGAGACGCAGAGTCACCTCCCCAAGGCCACACAGCCAGTGTGAAGGAGAACTGGGGGTCCCACATCCGAAGGCCTCGCTCCAGAGAGAAGGTTGTTGGCGTACACGGGAACACACTCTCCTCCAAGCTCCGTGCAGTAGAACCAGGCTTCCTGCTCCAGGCTGGGGGCTGTCCCATGGCCCACTCACCCTCGAGCAAAGCCCCAAGGACCAAAACAGAATCACCCTGGCTGTCCACAAGAATACTTTTCCTGGGTGTTACAAAACCCCAGTGGTCAAGCCACACCCCAGACTAATTAACCAGAATGTCTGAGGTAGGGCCCAGGCTCCAGTATTCTTCTTCTTCTTCCTTTTTTAAGTTTATTTATTTATTTTGAGAGAGAGAGCGAGAGAGAGCACAAGCAGAGGAGGGGCAGAGAGAATCCCAATGAGGCTTTGTGTCATCAGCATACAGCTCAAACTCACACACCTGTGAGATCATGACCTGAGCCCAAATCAAGAGCCAGATGCTTAACCGAGTGAGCCACCAAGGTGCCCCTGGGCTTTGGTGTTCTTTAAGGCTTTCCTGGTGAATTCAATGTCCAGCCAAGGTGGAGAACCACCAGTTTAGAGGCCTTCTGGCTTAGTGGAATAGCTGTGGGTCAAGATCTACCTGGGTTTGAGACTTGGCCCTATCGTTGCAAGCTGTGTGACTTTGTGCCAGCTACGTGACTTCTCTGAGCTTCCATTTCCTCATGTGTGGAAGAAGATCGGTGGAAAAGACAACGTAGGGATTGCCAGGCCTGAATGAGGTGTCTGTAAGTCCCATAGCACAGAGCTGGCATTCAGCTCTATCCTTACTATTTAAGGAGGGGGCAGAACAGACCAAGCCCTGGCCTCTTGCAGAATCAGGCCAAGGGGGGACCACCCATAAAGGAAGAGGGACGCCAGTGACTCACCATCATTAAAATAAGGCTGTGAAATAGACTTTAGGGGCTGTTGGGACCCTCAGGCCCCAGGCTTTCCCACCTTGAGCTTCTGCCCTTACTGAGGGGCTTGACGATTCTGAATAGGGGGAGCTTGAGATCAAATGGGCCAGGCTGGAGTTGGGGCAGGGTGGGGTGGGAAAAGAGAAAATGCCTATGGGAGTGCACTGACTTATCTCCACCACCAGGTGGCAACAGGAACCCACCCACTGGGGGAGGACACCCCAGTCTTAAGGAGAGGAAGACTGGGAAAAACAGTTATTAGAGGACTTTTTTTTTTTCCTGAGTGCTAGGTATATGCTAACGTCTCATTTCTTTATTTCCATTTACTTTGTGCAACAGTCCTGTGGTAGGCGCTTATCCTCCTTTAGCAGGTGAAGAAATTCAGGTGGTCCTGATAACTGGCAACTAGGAATTAAACCCAGTCAGTCTGACTCCAGATACTAGTCTCCTAACCACTGAGGTCATAAAAGGTCAGAGCTGCAAGGGCCTTTGGAAATTCTCAGGTCTTGTGATTCCTAAACTTGTTTGATGATAAAAATCACCTGAGGCTCCTTCAGAAAAATTTCAAATTTCTGGGGCCCAGGCTAGGCACTGAATTAGAACGTCCCAGGAAAAGGGGCCTGGGAACGTGTGTGGTTAACAAAAGTCCCTGCTTGGAAACAGGGATCTGTTCTCAGAGAGGTAAAGTGACCTGTTCAAGGTCACACAGCCAGTCTCCTCCAAGCTCCTAATACCCTGAAATCCAGAAGCCAGATCACTTCCCAAAACAGATGAGACAATACACCATATGATTCAGCAATTCAACGTCTGGGCATATCCCCAAAGGAATTGAAAGCAGGGTCTCGAAGAAATATTTGAACACCCACGTTCACAGCAGCCTTGTTCACAACAACCGGAAGGTGGTTGCAGCCCATCAACAGATGAATGAATCAACAAATGTGGCTTACACATACAATTACATATTATTCAGTCTCCAAAAGGAAGGAACTTTTGACCTACATATGCTACAACATGGATGAACTTTGGGGACATGATGCTAAGGGCAACAAGCCCATCACAAAGATGATACTGTATGACTCCACTTTTGTGAAGTACATAGAGGAGTCAAATTCGCAGAGGCAGAAAGTAGAGTGGTGGGTGCCAGGAGCTGGGGGAAGAGGGACATGGGGAGTTAGTGCTTAACAGCTACACAGTGTGGGAAAATGAAAAGAGTTCTGGGGATGGATGGTGGGAATTGTTGCATAATCATATGTACTTAATATCCCTGCACTGTGCATTAAAAATGGTTAGAATGGTTGATTTTTATGTGTATCTTACCACAGTGAAAAATATTGGAGGACGCCTGGATGGGCGGTTGAGTGTCCAACTCTTGATATGGGCTCAGGTCATGGTCTCAGGTTCAGCTCTGTGCTGAGTGTGGGGCCTGCTTGGGATTCTCTCCCTCTCCCTCCCTTGGCCCCTCCCTCACTTGGGCTCACTCTCTCTAGAATAAAAAAAAAGAAAAAAAAGATGACCACAATCTGTGCCTAGCCCTGGAGGGTGACAGCGATGAGTAGTGAGATGATAAGTATGATTTCCTTTATTTTTTTAAAAATTTTTAAATGTTTACTTATTTTTGAGAGAGACAGAGTATGAGCAGGGGAGGGACAGAGAGAGAGAGAGGGAGACAGAATCCGAAGCAGGCTCCAGGCTCCGAACTGTCAACACAGAGCCCGACGTGGGGCTTGAATTCGGGAACAGTGAGATCATGACCTGAGCCCAAGTCGGAGGCCTAACCGACTGAGCCACCCAGGTGCCCCCACTTTATCTTTTTTATGTTTATTTATTTAAGTAATCTCTACACCCAATATGGGGCTCAAACTGAGGACCCTGAGATCAAGAGTCACATGCTCTTCTGACTGAGCCAACCAGGTGCCCTAATTTCCTTTATCTTGTTTTTTTTAATCTTTTCAAATGTTTGTTTATTTTTGAAAGAGAGACAGAGCGCAAGCGGGGGAGGGGCAGAGGGAGACAGAATCCGAAGCAGGCTGTAGGCTCTGAGCTGTCAGCACAGAGCCTGACACGGGGCTTGAACCCATGAACTACAAGATCAGGACCTGAGCCAAAGTCGGGTGCTTAACCGACTGAACCTCTCAGGCACCCCTCCTTTACCTTTTGGTTTTGCGAATAAATATTATATGGAAATTGAGGAATACTGTCAAATCACCTCTCTCTTCAAAAAAGAATTGTACTAAAAACATATGAATATATTTTTCCCAAAAACGTCACCAACTTTTGGTTTTGTCATTTTACTTTTTTTTTATTTAACGGATGAGAGATGATACTTCATTATTGTTTAACTTTGGTTAAAATGTATTAGTTATAAAGTGGAAGGTCCAAAATTTACTAGTGTCACTGACAACCTCGGAATGACTTTCCCCCAGTATGTTAATTGCCAATTTATTATACTAAATAAAACAAATCCATATTTATTGTTAAAGTGAATCAATAAAACTACATCTGCTATTGAGAGGGGGAAGTGACTTCTGCTTTGATTTCTCCTGCTTATTCAGGAATTACGGGGTCTCAAATGGAGGCTCTCAAGGCAGAGGGGTGGGGCTGGGGACCAGCCGGCCAGTTGGTGGGTTGCAAAAATTCCTGTTCATTTCCCTGCACCATGGGGCTCCCAGTGGCTGTTACTTTGTAACATCTCCGTCCCGCTCCTTGTGGTGGGACAATGGTGAGGGAGCCGCTGGTCAGGGATGGTCCCTCTCCCCTGGCCCACCAAAGAGTCCTGTAATCGCCAGTCCAGTTTCTCCGCCATCTCTCTTCCCTTCCTAAAGAGGACTGATTCTTCTATGTGGGAAAAGCGGCTAAAAAATCTGAGTATGGAAGAGGAGTCTTAATTTATTATCATTAATCATTATTGTTATTTGGTGGGAGATGGAGATGGAAATGAGCAGCACAGAGTAGCTTCCGGGCATGAGGAATGAGGGAAGGGAGGAAAGAGGATTTTAATTAGGGTGGCTGTGAACTGTGTATCTGACTCCCTTTGAAGTCCTTTGAGAAGCGTGACTAAAGGGGCATCTGGGTGGCTCAGTCGGTTGAGCATCTGACTTCGGCTCAGATCATTCAGTTCCTGCATTCCAGCCCTGCATCGGGATCTCTGCTGTCAGCACAGAGCCCGCCTCAGATCCTTCCTCCCCGCCCCCCCCCTCCCCCCCCCCCCCCCCCCCCCCCCGTCCCTCCAGTGCTCATGCTCTGCCTCTCTCTTTCAAAAATAGATAAACATTGGGGCACCTGGGTGGCTCAGTCGGTTAAGCGTCCGACTTCGGCTCAGGTCACGATCTCGCAGTCCATGAGTTAGAGCCCACATCAGGCTCTGTGCTGACAGCTCAGAGCCTGGAGCCTGCTTCCGATTCTGTGTCTCCCTCCCTCTCTGCCCCTCCCCCGTTCATGCTCTGTCTCTCTGTCTCAAAAATAAATAAACGTTAAAAAAAAAATTAAAAAAAACAAAAATAAACATTAAAAAAAAGAAGCGTGGCTAAAGAATGTAATTGCTTGTTAATTACTTTAGGCTTTTGGTTGTATATCTTGGGTCAGATACCATTCTCAGACTGAACCACATGGGACTGTGTTTTATTAGGGCTCCACCCTTATTCATGAAGATGGGGGCATGAGCTCTCCAGCCTCCAACACCCTGACAGTCCTGTCGCCCACTGCCAGGGACACACCCTGGACCCTGTCATCACCCGAAACTGCTCCACCTCTGAAATTACAATTCAGACATCCCACTCCGATGACAGTCTTCCCACACCCCACCTGCCATCCTTTGCTCACTTTCTTCCACCACACCTCTGCTTTGACCCCATTGGAACTTCCAGCCCATCGATCCCAATTCTGCCCAGCCATCTTTTCTCTTTCCTCTTGGTGATGGCACCTACTTTTTCCTTGGAGGAAAATTCCTTTTTTTTTTTTTTTCATCCTGATATGGATACTATGATTCAGCTGGGGCTGTCTCTACCCCTCTCAACTCCAGGGGCAAGCACATCTGGGCAATCATATTTCAGACTCCTGGCCGACAGCAGTTGGTCCTGTGATCTGGTCAGTCCAGGGAGAGTCAACCTCAGGACTATTGCTGCAATTTCAGGGAAGGGGGTATTTTCTTTCTGCTCATGTGGCTCAGATGGCAGGACATAGCCTGGACTGGCCAGGGGCCTTCCTGGGGAAGACAGCCTGCAGGACAGTAAGAAAAGCTGAACAAAGAGGAAATTCCTAATAATCTTGTTGGAGTATCTGGAACTACCCATTCCTGAAACTACCTTGCAGTTTTTTTTCTAAAAAACCTTGGGTTTTTTAGATATATGAATCAATATCTAAGTCTTGTAAGTCAGGGTTGGATTCTATCACCTGAAATGGACCTGGCTGTTAGTGTTACTCCAACTAGGCTCTCGATCAGGGGTTCCTAAAGGTGCTTGCTCATCAGAATCATGTGGGGAGATTTTTTTCACTTAAAACCTTTATGTGGAGGATAACATAGATACAGAAGAATGAATAAAACATAAATGTACAAGTTAATGCATTAGTATAAAGCCAACTCCTAGGTAACCTCATCTATACCAAGAAATAGAACATTGTTAGATTCTAGGTAATTTTTTTAAATATTTATTTATTTTTGAGAGAGAAAGAGACAGAGTGCGAGCAGGGGAAGAGTAGAGAGGGAGACACAGAAGCCGAAGCAGGCTCCAGGCTCCGAGCTGCCAGCACAGAGCCCAACACAAGGCTCAAACTCACAAACCGTGAGATCATGACCCAAGCTAAAGTTGGACGCTTGATGAACTGAGCCACCCAGGCGCCCCGAACATTGTTAGTCTCTTAAAGCCTCAGCCCCTTCCTCCCGTTCACAGGAACCACCACCCTGACTTCTATGGCAATCACTTACTTGCTTCCTGTAATCATGTGCAGCCTGAATATACTTCCTGTTGGAGGAGGTAAGCAAGAGGACATGACTGTTGGTTGACCCTTGAGCTAGACTTAGGTAATCGGAGGCTCCTCATCCCCCCACCCCGTGCTTGGAATGTATGTTCTACCCACCATTGCCATTGTGGGAGCCATTTTCAAGGACATGTATGCGACTGCACTTTTAATATTTGGCAGGCAGGTATAGAGACCTACTCCTTGTGGCCATCTCAGACAAGCCATGTGGCCTAGGTGGCCTGCCCCTTTCTTGAGTCTCTCCTTGTCCCCCGTATACAGGGGTCAGTTTTCAAACTAACACCTCCCTACCCGCTATGGTGTAGTTTTACTTGTTTTAGAGTGTTATATATAAATGGAATTATTTATTAATCTTAATGAAGACAAATTTGTCAGACTTTTCCTTTAAGGTTGGCGCTTTTGTATCTTGAAAAGAAATCTGTCACCACCCTGAGGTTTTCATCCTAATTATTTTCTTTCACCCTCTATCATCTTTTATAATCTATATTGTTCAGCCATCCATATTTAGGACAACAACCCACCTGGGATTTGTTTACCGTGTGAGGTAGGGGGCAAGCTTTGTTTTTTTTATTTTGTATGCACACTCAATCCATTTACTGAAAAGACTCATCCTTCCCTGTGCTCTTCAATGCACATGAATCACAACCCAAGTGTCCATATTGATGTCAGTTTCTAGTCTTTTCCTAGTGTATCTGTTCTTGCACAAATATCACCCTCTCCTAATCACTGTACTTTTATAAGAAGTCTTGACATTTAATAGAGCAGTATTTCCATATTGTTCTTCTTTAGGAAACTATTCTTGGCTCTTTAATTTCCATATGTATTTTATTTATTTTTTAAAGTATATTCATTGATTTTGAGAGTGAGAGAGAGTGAGCAGAGAAGGGGCAGAGAGAGAGAGAGAGGGAGAGAGAGAATCCCAAGCAGGCTCCACACTGTCAGCACAGAGCCCAGTGCAGGGCTCGAACTCATGAACTGCAAGATCATGACCTGAGAAGAAACCAAGAGTTGGATGCTTAACCGACTTGAGCCACCTAGGAGGGCATATGTATTTTAGACTCAGTCTGTCATGTTTTAAAAACAAAACCAAATAAAAAACACTGTGAGGTTTTTTATTTGATTGGATTGAATCTATAGGTCAATACCTTGTTCAATACTGAGGCTTCCAATCTTTGTTTTCTTTTTTAAGATGCACATATTAGGAAGAGAAAATATAGGATGGGGGACCTAAAGTAATTTCTTTGTCCAGATTTATTGAGATATAATTGACACATAACACTGATTGTGTAAGTTTAAGGTGTACAAGTGTTGATTTGATGCATTTATATATTGCAAGATGATTACTGCCATAAATTAGCTGACACCTCCATCCTGTCACATAATTACCATTCCTTTTTGTGGTGAGAACATTTAAATTCTACTCTTCAAGCAACTTTTTTTTTTAAGATTTTTTTTTATGTTTCCAGTTTTTTTTTTTAATTAAAAAAAATTTTTTTAATTTATATCCACGTTACGTAGCATATAGTGCAACAATGATTTCAGGAGTAGATTCCTTAATGCCTCTTACCCATTTAGCCCATCCCCCCTCCCACCACCCCTCCAGCAACCCTCAGTTTGTTCTCCATATTTATGAGTCTCTTATGTTTTGTCTCCCTCCCTGTTTTTATATTATTTTTGCTTCCCTTCTCTTATGTTCATCTGTTTTGTATCTTAACATCCTCATATGAGTGAAATCATATATTTGTCTTTCTCTGACTGACTTATTTCACTTAGCATAATACCCTCTAGTTCCATCCACGTAGTTGCAAATGGCGAGATTTCATTCTTTTTGACTGCTGAGTAATACTCCAGTGTGTGTGTGTGTGTGTGTGTGTGTGTGTGTGTGTATATACCACGTCTTCTTTATCCATTCATCCATCGATGGACATTGGGGCTCTTTCCATACTTTGGCTATTATTGATAGTGCTGCTATAAACATTGGGGTGCATGTGCCCCTTTGAAACAGCACCCCTGTATCCCTTGGATAAATACCTAGTAGTGCAATTGCTGCATCATAGGGTAGTTCTATTTTTAATTTTTTGAGGAACTTCCATACTGTTTTCCAGAGTGGCTGCACCAGCTTGCATTCCCACCAGCAGTGCAAAAGAGATCCTCTTTCTCCGCATCCTCACCAACATCTGTTGTTGCCTGAGATGTTAATGTTAGCCATTCTGACAGGTGTGAGGTGGTATCTTATTGTGGTTTTGATTTCTATTTCCCTGATGATGAGTGATGCTGGGCATTTTTTCACGTGTCGGTTGGCCATCTGGATGTCTTTTTTGGAGAAGTGTCTATTCATGTCTTTTGCCCATTTCTTCACTCGATTATTTGTTTTTTGGGTGTTGAATTTGATAAGTTCTTTATAGATTTTGGATACTAAACCTTTATCTGATACGTCATTTGCAAATATCTTCTCCCATTCTGTCAGTTGCCTTTTAGTTTTGCTGATTGTTTCCTTCACTGTGCAGAAGCTTTTGATTTTGATGAGGTCCCAGCAGTTCATTTTTGCTTTTGTTTCCCTTGCCCCTGGAGACATGTTGAGTAAGAAGTTGCTGTGGCCAAGATCACAGAGGTTTTTGCCTGCTTTCTCCTGGAGGATTTTGATGGCTTCCTGTCTTACATTTAGGTTTTTCATCCACTCTGAGTTTATTTTTGTTTATGGTGTGAGAAAGTGGTACAGGTTCATTCTTCTGCATGTTGCTGTCCAGTTTTCCCAGCACCACTTGCTGAAGAGACTGTCTTTATTCCATGGGATATTCTTTCCTGCTTTGTCAAAGATTAGTTGGACATGCATTTGTGGATTTTTTTTTTAAGATTTTATTTTTAAGTAATCTCTACACCCAACATGGGGCTCAAACTTACAACCCTGAGATCAAGAGTCACATGCTCTACCAATTGAGCCAGCCAGGCACCCCTACTCTTGAAGCAACTTTTAAATACATAATACAGTATTATTAGCTATAATCACCGTGCTGTACATTAGATCCCCAGAATTTGTTAATCTTATAACTGGATGCCTGTATCCTGGAAATATAGATATAAAATCTTATAAATAAATATTAACTATATATATATATATATATGTATATATATATATATATATATATATATATATATATATATACTCAAATGTTTATCTTGAGAGAGAGAGAGAGAGAGAGAGAGAGAGAGAGAGAGAGGCAAGGGAGAAGCAGAGAGAGAGGGAGAGAGAGAATCCCAAGCCTGTATCAGGAGCCTGACGCAGGGCTCCATCCCACAACCCTGGGATCATGGCCTGAGCCAAAATCAAGATCAAAAGCTTAATCAACTGAGCCACACAGACACCCCGAACATAGCGTATATTTATATGTGTGTGTGTATGTGACTCATGTGTGTACTCTCATACATACAGTTTAGAGAATTTAAAATTATTTTCTCTATAACTTTTTTGCCCATATTTTTAGATTTATCTCTAGATAATTGCTGCATTTTTTTAATGCTATTCAAGGGGCTTATTTGAAGTTTACATTCTTTGGGGTGCCTGGATGGCTCTGTAGGTTAAGCGTCAGACTTTGGCTCAAGTCATGATCTCATGATTGGTGGGTTCGAGCCCCGCATCCAGGTCTCCGCTCTCACCGCAGAGCCTGCTTCGGATCCTCTATCTCTGCCCCTCTCCCCAATAAATAAATAAGTAAGTAAGTAAATAAGGTTAACATTCTTTGACTCAACCTTTGGAGAGTCTGAATGAATAATTCTGGGGCGGGGGCCCAGATGTGAATTCTGAAAAAGATGCCGAGGTAATTCTGATATGAAGCCGGGCTTGGGAACATGGGCATCTCCGGGGCTCCACTCATTACCTCTTTTCAGTCCTGTTCAGCCCCCTCCCCCCACCCCAAATGGCCTGGTCCCATAAGCCTATGGATGTGCACAAGTCTATCTTGGAGTAACCCCCAAGCCCCTGCAGGTCCTGCCATCTCCCTTTTCATTCAGAGCCACACTTTCAGAAGGGATTGTCTACACCTGTGATTTCAACTTTTTAAGCTTGCATTCTCCTTTATTTTTTTATATTTATTTAAAACAATTTTTTAATGTTTATTTTTAATTTTTTTTTTAACGTTTATTTATTTTTGAGACAGAGAGAGACAAAGCATGAACGGGGGAGGGTCAGAGAGAGGGAGACACAGAATCCGAAACAGGCTCCAGGCTCTGAGCTGTCAGCACAGAGCCTGACGCGGGGCTCGAACTCACGGACCGCGAGATCATGACCTGAGCTGAAGTCGGCCGCTTAACCAACTGAGCCACCCAGGCGCCCCTAATGTTTATTTTTAGAGAGAGAGAGAGAGAGAGGCAGAGCGTGAGCAGGGGAGGGGCAGAGAGAGAGGGAGACACAGAATCTGAAGCAGGCTCCAGGCTCTGAGCTGTCAGCACAGAGCCTGATGCGGGGCTCGAACTCACGGACCGCGAGATCATGACCTGAGCCGAAGCCAGCTGCTTAACCGACTGAGCCACCCAGGTGCCCCTTTTTTATTTTTTTTTTTAAGTTTATCTATTTATTTTGAGAGAGAGAGAGAGAGAGAGAGAGAGAGCAAGCGGGGAAGGGGCAGAGAGAGGGAGAGACAGAATTGCAAGCAGGATCTGCACTGTCAGTGCAGAGCCCCATGTGGGGCTCCAACTTATGAACTGTGAGATCGTGACCTGAGCTGAGATCAAGAATCAGATGCTTAACTGACTGAGCCACCCAGGCGCTCTAGACTTTTTATTTGTTTATTTAAGCTTTCATACTCCTTTAAATACATTTGAAAACCCATGTAGCCCTTCACACATCTTTAAAATGATGTCAAAGTTAAACCATCCTTACCCTCCTCTGTGCCCTTCTTGTCCACCTGGCAGGCTCCTCTTTTTACCCTCTCTTTCTCCTCTACCCTCCGTGAGGTGGCTTCAGGTGCCTGCATGCCACTAATGCTCAAGGTCTTTAGACTTCCACGTCAGTCAGTCATGGGGACAGTTTGACTGTTTCAGTCTTTGTCTTATCTGCCTTCTCTGCAGCATTGGAGGCTTTTGGCACTCCCTCTTTTTTTTTTTTTTTTAATTTTTAATGTTTATTAAACAGAGAGAGAGGGAGACACAGAATCCAAAGCAGGATCCAGGCTCAGCTATGAGCACAGAGACCGACCTGGGGCTTGAACTCACGAACCGTGAGATCATGACCTGAGCCGAAGTCGGATGCTCAACTGAGTCACCCAGGCACCCTTTGGTGCCCCCTCTTTTCACATGGTCTCTCCCTGGGTGCCTAGGACACCCTTGCCTGGGCCCCTACCTCTCTAACAAGCTACTTGCTGACCATGTTGAGTGATTGAAGGAAAGAAGCAGGGAGAGGGATCAAGGGTACCTGGAATGGAGGGTGACAGAACTTTTTCCTTAGCTCCACCTTCTTTTCCCACAGAGCCTCTCAAGACCTGCCAATCATACCCACATACATAACTCCCCCCCCAATGAAGAAAATAGCATTGATCACTGTAAAAATTTAAGTGTGCTGGAAAGAAAAAGAAAGACCACCTGAAATCTCCTTACCCAGAGAAAATTCACCATCATAATTTTGGTGTCTGTCCCTCTATCTGTCTCTCTATGCATTTATACGTACCCACAGTGTTAGTTTACAAAAAGTTGGCAAAGACAGGTATTATCCTAGATGTCCTTTATTTATTTATAAGACGTCATTTATTTATTTTTAATCCGTATTCATTTATTTTTTGAGAGAGAGAGAGAGACAGAGAGAGAGAGCGTGTGCTCGCATGGGGGAGGGACAGAGAGAGCTAGAGAGAGAGAATCGCAAGTAGGCTCCTTGCTGTCAGCACAGAGCCCACAGGGGGTTGGATCTCATGAACCATGAGATAATGACCTGAGCCGAGATCAAAAGCTGGTTGCTTAACTGACTGTGCCACCCAGGCGCCCCAAAAGATTTTGATTTTAAGTAATCTCCACATCCAACATGGGTCTTGAACTCACAACCTGGAGATCAAGAGTCACATGCTCTACCAACTGAGCCAGCCAGCCAGGTGCCCCTTGATGCCCTTTTTAAAAAAAAAAATGTTTTCTCCTTATTTATTCATTTTGCCTTTCCTTCCCCAGAAAGCCAATGTTAACACTTTGGTGTATGTTCTTCTAGACTTTCCACTTGTCCACTTGCTGATAGAATCACACATAAAAACACTGAACTGAAGCATAGATAGGATTATTTTTGTCACTATTTTTATATAAAAATGTGACGATGTTATATACGCATCTTTTCTTCTTGCTTATTTAACTTAACCCTTCACATAAATTAGTATACCATTAACTCACCTCTTTTTTTTTTAAATATCTTTTTATTTTTTAATGTTTATTCATTTCTGAGAGACAGAGGGAGACAGAGCATGAGCAGAGGAGGGGCACAGAGAGAAAGGGAGATACACGGGATCCGAAGCAGGCTCCAGGCTCCAAGCTGTCAGCACAGAGCCCAACGCGGGGCTCAAACTCACGAACCGTGAGATCATGACCTCAGCCAAAGTTGGATACTTAACCAACTGAGCTACCCAGGTGCCCCAACTCACCTCCTTTAACGGCTATATAATATTCCACAGCATGAATACACCACCATTTATTTATTCATTGCCCCATTATTTTTAATCCCACCATACACACACAAAAAAACCCCTCAAAATGGATTAAGGGCTTACATGTGAGACATGAAACCATAAAAATTCTAAAAGAAAGCGCATGCAGTAATTTCTCTGACATTGGCTTTAGCAAGATTTTTCTAGATATGTCTCCTGAGGCAGGGGAAAACAAAAGCAGAAATAAACTATTGGGACTACATCCTTCACAACAAAGGAAACAATCAATAAAACTAAAAGACAGGGGCACTGAGGTGGCTTAGTTGATTAGGCATCTGACTCTTGATTTCAGCTCAGGTCATGATCTCATGGTTGGTGAGTTTGAGCACTGTGTTGAGGTCTGCACTGAGTGCGGAGTCTGCTTTGGATTCTCTGTCTCCCTGTCTCTTTGCCCTGCTCCACGTTTACACGCATGCACTGGATCTCTCTCTCTCTCGCTCTCTCTCTCTCTCTCTCTCTCAGATACATAAATATTAAAAACAAAACTAAAAGGCAACCTACTAAATGAGAGAAGATATTTGCAAATGACATAGCTGATAAAAGGTTAGTTTTTTAAAAAATATTTTTATTTATTTTTGAGAGAGAGGAGGAGAGAGAATCCCAAGCAGGCTCTGCACTGTGAGCACAGAGCCCAATGCAGGGCTCTAACTTACAAACTGCAAGATCATGACCTGAGCCAAAATCAAGAGTCAGAGATCTTAACCAACTGAGCCACCCAGGCACCCTTATTTTTTTTTATTAAAAATTTTTTTCAGGCTTTTATTTTTTTATGTTTTTTTTTTTTTTTTTTTTTTTTTAAGAGAGACCGCGACGAGCAGGAGAGAAGCAGAGAGAAACGGAGCTAGAATCTCAAGCAGTCTCCACACCTTCCCAACTCAGGGCTCAATCTCACATGAACTCTGAGATCTAGACCTGAGCCAAAATCAAGAGTAAGTCGCTTAACTGACAGAGTCACCCAGGCTAAACATATTTTTATATGCTTTTATATGCTTTTTATATGCTTATTAGACACTTGGATTTGCTTAACAGCCTGAGCCACCCAGGTGCCCCTTCAGGCTTTTATTTTTAAGAGGTTTTAATTCAGATGTAAATTGATGGTTTAAAGGGGGTGCATATTTCAATTTTAGTAGATATTTCCAGATTGTTTTCCAAAAAGACTGTAATGAAAATGTTTTCACCAGCAATGAATGGGAATCCAGCCATTTCCCTCATTTCACCACAAGCAATAGGTATCATTTGTATTTTTATTTTTGGTTATCTGTGGGTATTAAGTAACTCTTACTTAAGGAAATTCACATTTCCCTGACAACTAGTAGGACTAAACGTCTTTTAAAAAAAACCCAAAAACATTGTTTTTAAATTTTATTTGAGAAAGAGAGAGAGAGAGAGAGCGTGCTGTGAGTGGGGGGAAGGGGCAGAGGGAGAGAGAGACTCTTAAGCCAGCTCCACACTCGGCATGGAGCCCAACACAGGGCTCGATCCCATGATCCTGGGATCATGAGAGTCAGATGCTTAACTGACTGAGCCACTCAGGCACCTCTAAACATCTTTTTATATGCTTATTAGACACTTGGATTTGCTCTTTTGTGAACTACTTCTATCATTTTCTTTTCCCCCCAGTAGATTATTCTTTTCCTTATCAGTTTTTAGGAGTTCTTTGTATCATATATATATTAACTTGTGGATTTCAAGTGGTTTCCTATTCTACTAACACCCTTTTGACTTTGGGTAAGGTGTCTTTTGCCATAAACAATTTACAATTTTTATGTATGTGTCTAGGGGGGCACCTGGGTGGCTCAGTTGGTTAAGTGTCCAACTCTTGGTTTCGTCTCAGGTCATGATCTCATGGTTCATGAGTTCAAGTCCCACATCGGGCTCTGTGCTGACAGTGCAGAGCCTGCTTGGGCTTCTCTCTCTCCCTCTCTCTCTCAAATAAATAAACTTTAAAAAATCTTTAAATGTGTCTACACTTTCTCTTATGGTTTTTGGCTGTCTTGTCTGGTTTAAAAGATCTTTTGGATCTTTGGGGCGCCTGAGTGGCTCAGTCGATTGAGCCTCTGACTTCCACCCAGGTCATAATCTTGCATTCTGTGGGTTCGAGCCCTGCATCGGGCTCTGTGCTGACAGCTCAGAGCCTGGAGCCTGCTTCGGATTCTGTGCCTTCCTCTCTCTGCCTCTCCCCCACTTGTGCTCCATCTCTCTCAAAAATAAACATAAAAAAATATTGTTAAAGATCTTTTGGAATATAGATTTTACATATTTTGCATATCGTTTACATTTGTGTTTAAACCATCTGAAATTTACTTTCTATCTTGTTGCGGTGAGAGGTAGGGGTTTGAGCTCCTTTCCCTCCTGGTGGCAAAGCCAGCTGGGTCAGCAGCACTTCGTAAATAAAGTACATTCTTTTCGCACTGAATCGAAATTCCCCCGTTGTTATATATTAAACCAAATCTGTATTGGGATCTGTTCTTGGGCTCTCCTCTGTTTCACTGAATTTTTCATCATTTTCTTGGCCACTCTCAGAAAGGTGTTGGCAGGAGTCAGAGTTCTGGAAAAGCATGTACAGGATTGTTTCTGCATTGAGTGTTCATATACACTTCTCTGCCCCCTGCTTTCCTCCCTGACAGCCATACAGCCCACCAAGTCTCGGCTGCAGACACCAGGACTAATCTCATTACACCCTTATCCCTGTTTTATGTCCTGGTCAGCCTCCTCCCTGAATCTAATCCCCATCTGGCCCTGCTTCTCCTTCTTTCATCATGTCTCCTTGTCTCCCACCCCCTAACTACTGAAACCCGCTACCGAGCTCCCTTGAACTCAGGCACGGGAAGGGCCATAGGATTTGTTTTCTGCGAACAGTTCCTTCACCTCCTAACTCTTCTGGAAAGCAGGGTCTCCCTGAGGACGCTGCTTCCCCTACCGCTAGCTCCAGTGGGGGCTGTTTTCTCCCCCTCACTCCTCCTTCCCCTGGACCAGGTGGTAGGGTCAGTGACCTCCTGGCTCCCCTTCTAGAATACAACCCTTTCGCCTCCCCCTAAAACTCCCAGCTTTCGATCTCATGCTATTTGACAATACCGTCGTTCCAGACGTCTGCTGAGCCCTGGTCACTCCACTTCTTTCCTCGAAGAGTTTAGCTCCGACTTGCTGCCCTTCTCTCTAACACCACTCCCGCCGTAATTCTTGACGTGTTCAGCGTCCACGTAGATGGTCCTTCAGATCTGCTGGCTTCTCTCTACCTTCACCCGGCTTCAGCACTCTCCCCGACAGTCACACATGAGTCTTGGCTGTCACCACCCATAGGCCTCCCCCCTCTGACGGCTCTGTGCTGGCTCTGCCCGAGAGCCAAGCTGCAGGCATGCTCTCTCCACCTACTTCCCCTCCCTTGCCGATTCTTCACCTCCAGTGCTTTGGCCTCCCCCTTGGCCCGGTTTGTGGTTTGCGGTTTTAGCTACCTCCCAGTTTCGTCAGCAATGGCCTTTCTGTTACAGTCCTGGATTCATCAGTCCACTTACTAGACACTCTGGGTGGGATGTGTGCCCCAGTTTTCTTTTGCTGTACAACTCTGTGGCTTAAAACAACAACTGGTTTGTCTGCTTATGATTCTGTGGGTCAGCGATTTGACTCTGCCCAGTCAGGCGATTCTTTTGCTGGCCCCACCCGGGGTCGTTCGTGCAGTGGTAAGTCATCTGCTGGCTTGGCCGGGCCTGGATGAATGTCCCAGGACAGCTGGCCTGTTGGTAGTGGCCATCAGTTGGGACTGTCTCTGCACGTGGCCTCTCGTCCCCCTAGGGGTCCGCTCTGGCTCCTCCCCCTGGCCGTCCAGGGCGGCAAGAGAGGGGTAGTGGAAGCTGCAAGCCTCTGGGGACCTGGCCTCAGAACACCCACAAAATCGCGTCTGCCATATTCTGTTGAGCACAGCATGTCACAAGACCAATCCGGATTTGATGGAGTAGAGAAATGGATCCCACCTCTTGACGGGAGCTGCAGTAGAGTCACATTGCAAAGGGGAATACGCACAGAGAGGGGAGGGATATGGCCATTTTGTTTTGCAATGACCACACTATGTTAGCTTGTGCAGCTGGGAGAGGAGTTAGCAGTTTGCTTGGCTGACTGACTAAACCTTGCGCTCCATGATGGCCTCCATTCAGTGAGGCTGAGGTGGGAGGCCTTCCCTGGAATTATGTAGAAGGAATCTGAAAGTGGAGGAAGGGAGAAAAGTGAAGTGGATTTGTCACACGTGGCCTGCATATCCCCTCCTCATTGCATCTCCTGAGAAGTCCCAGAGGACACACCCGCCATGAGGGTGCCAGAAATATTGTAGCAGAGGAAGGACCAGAATCCTCAATGAGTCCTGTGCTGGCTGTTTCCTGTCGGCCAGGAGCAGTGGGGGTGAGACAGCCCTGAGACCCTCCCACGTGTCAGTAGGAAAGCTGGAGTCCTGGAGGAAAGGCCAAGGGGCAGCATTTGGTCACCAGAGACATAATGGGCACCAGAGAATGGCAATCAGAATATTTTGACCTGCATGGGTTTTGAGGGTGGCCAATTGACTACAGCGTCCCTAGGAATAACATAGATGGGCAGCCTATCAAAATATTTCTCGATCTTTAGAGCAGAAACACGACAGGGCAGGTAGCTAGAAACCTGACTTCGTTTCCACAGTAATGGTCACAGTCTGGAGCTAAGGCAGGTCACTGACTCAGAGCCCCTGGATTGAATTGAGCCTGGCATCCCTTTGAGGCAGGATCTTGCAAAACCCCATAAGCATGCAATAGAAATCCCTGAAGCTTTCCTCAAAGGGCTTTGCAGCCATTTGCTAAGGCAACCGTGTCCTGGGGAGAGGGACATTCTCAGACTCTTTGGAGATTTCTAGATACTGGCCTTGAATTGTCATTAATTCCTGGGAACCAAAGAAACCAGAAGGGGCTTATGGTGGTCAGATGATAAATGGAAGTTTGACTAATGTCTAAATCACAGTGAGCCAAGGCAAGACTATAGACCATTCCTGTGATATTTCCCTAGTTTTTGAATAAATGCTTGGCCACTGACAGAATCCTCACACAAAGTCTATTATGGTATGAAGGACCACAAGGAGGGAATACCAGAACTTTCCTCCCTATCCAGATAGGAAACTAAAGGCCGGTTGCATACTTGGGAAGACCGTAGGGATGATGTTACCCACGACACCCCCATTTATCTCACCTGTTTGGCTTGTGCAAAAGCCACCTGGCTTTTAGAGAACTTCTGTAATTCATTATAAACATAATCAGACGGTGACTCTAATTACAACCTCTGTTCCTGATGAGATATCTTTATTGGAGCAAATTTGCGTAGCCCCTGGTCCCCTGGTATAGCACTGCTGATCTGGAAAATGATATTTTCTCTGTAACATCTGCAAGTATTACCCAGAGCAGTTTGATATCACCCATGCTGCCTGATCATAAACCTTCACAGCCTTGCCTCAGGGCTCTCTCAACTCTCTTGTGCTCTTATAAGCCAGTCTGCAGAGATTTGAATTATTCTACTCTCCCACCAAACATCACTGCATTGATGTTGTTATTCTGATTGGACCTAATAAGCAGATCATAACAAGGACGTTAGATTCCTTAGCGAGGTTCGAACAAGCCAGAGGGTGGGAGACAAAGCCCATACAAATGTAGGGAATTGCCATCTCAACAAAATTTCAGGGGGCCCAGTGGTTTGGAGCAAGTTGGGTTCTTTTCTTTTTAAAAATTTATTTATTTTTTAGAGAGAGAGAGAGAGGATCCCAAGTAAGCTCCCCTCCATCAGTGCAGAGCCTGATGTGGGGCTCAAATCTACAAACCGTGAAATCATGACCTGAGCCGAAGTCAGATGCTTAACCAACTGAGCCGCCCAGGTGCCCCAAGATAGGTTCTTTTTTTTCTTTCTTTCCTTGTCTTTCTTTCTTTCTTTCTTTCTTTCTTTCTTTCTTTCTCTCTCTCTCTCTCTTTTCTATGTTTATTTGTTTTGAGAGAGAGAGACCACAAGTAGGGGAGGGGCAGAGAGGGAGGGAGAGACAGAATCCCAAGCTGGATCCTCGCTGCCAGGGCAGAGCCCACTGGGGGGCTTGAACTCATGAACCGTGAGGTCATGACCTGAGCTGAAACCAAGAATTGGGCACTTAACCAACTGAGCCGCCCAGGTGCCCCAAGATAGGTTCTTTTTTTTCTTTCTTTCCTTGTCTGTCTGTCTTTCTTTCTTTCTTTCTTTCTCTCTCTCTCTCTCTCTCTTTTCTATGTTTATTTGTTTTGAGAGAGAGAGACCACAAGTAGGGGAGGGGCAGAGAGGGAGGGAGAGACAGAATCCCAAGCTGGATCCTCGCTGCCAGGGCAGAGCCCACTGGGGGGCTTGAACTCATGAACCGTGAGGTCATGACCTGAGCTGAAACCAAGAATTGGGCACTTAACCAACTGAGCCACCCAGGTGCCCCAAGTTGTTATTTTCTTAAAGGTGAATGTTGTACCTTGTATTACTCATGCCTAAAAGAGAGGCCCAATGTTTTGCGGGTCTTTCTGGATTTGGGAGGCATTATGGTTTGAACGACATTTCCCAAAAAGATAGGTTGATGTTCTAACCCCCAATACCTCAGAATGTCACCTCATTTGGAAGTAGGGTCTTTACAGGTGAAATCAAGTTAAAATGAGGTCATTAGGGTGGGCCCTAATCTAACATGATTGGTGTTTTTATAAGAGGAAAATGTCACGTGAAAACACAGACACACAGGGAGAATGCTATGTTCTGGTAAAGACCGAGATTATAGTGATGTGTCTATAAGCAAGGAACACAAAGGTTTGCTAACAACCACCGGAAGCTGGGAGAAAAGCTTGGGATAGATCCTCGCCTAGACCCTTTGAGAGAGTATGGCTCCGCGACGCCTTGATTTCAGACTTTCCCCCTCTAGACCTGTAAGAATATACGATGCTGTTGCTTAAGTCGTTCGTGTCTGCGGTAATCTGTTATAGCAGCTCGAGGGAATGAACACAGGAGGCAACGCATATCACACATGAGTGTGCCACTGTGACCCATTTACTGAGTTCTGAGTGGGGTCCCTGGAGGGGCGGTGCAAATGGCTCCACCCCTTGGGCCTTATGATCCAACAGGTCACATGACAGTTGAAGTGTCTATGACAAAGTATCTATGGGCCACTGGCAAGCCCTAATGGAGAGTCACAGCACACACATGTCGGCTTTGCCCATGCCCTCTTCTGCAGGGAACTTCTTCCCTTTCGATTTAGCTCTGAGCTTGTTACTAGGTGTTGGGAGAGATCGAATGCTTGACCATGGGACATCAAGTGGCCTGTGATCTGAGGTGCCCGCTAGGTACTGGGTATTATCTGACCCACCAAGTCATAAGGCAGACAACCTCTTGAAATACTGGGGTTCATCTTGTGGGATGAGCTGCTTTGACTTTGCTTCCTATTCCTGCAAATCTGAACTCTGCTGGTTTGAAGGTCATGATTCCTAGTAGAGGAAAACTTCCATCACGGGCACAAGTTTGATTTCATTGAGCTGGAAGCTGACACTGCTTGGCCGTTTGGGATTCCTCATGTCACTGAGCCAACAGGCATAGGAAGTGGTTACGCTGCTCACTGGAATGATCGAACCCGATAACCAAGGAAAAATAGGGTCACTCTTATAGGAGATCAGAACTATGTCTAGCATCTGGGATGTTCTCAGAGGTGTCTCTTAGCACTTGTACATTCCCAAGTAAAAGCTAATGGAAAACAATAGCATCCAACAAAAGACAGGAGCAGTGAGAATTCATATCCTTCGGGAATTAAATAAAATGTTACCCCATCAAATAAAGAATTCAACCAACTGAGGTGCTGGCTAAGGGCAAAGGGAACATGGAATGGAAGATAGAAGAAAGAAGTGATTAACATCAACGATGGTCTTGTAGCAAATTACAAAAATAATGTCCAGTTAGGTACATTTTCTTGCTTGCTTGTTAGGTGCACAAATACTCACATACACACAATCAGGTTTCTAGGGCTGCTACAACAAAGCCACAGGCTGGGTGGCTTAAAAAAAAAACAAAACAATAGTGGGGCACCTGGGTGGCTCAGTCGGTTAAGCGTCCAACTTCAGCTCAGGTCACGATCTCGTAGTCCGTGGGTTCGAGCCCCGCGTCGGGCTCTGGGCTGACGGCTCAGAGCCTGGAGCCTGCTTCCGATTCTGTGTCTCCCTCTCTCTCTGCCCCTCCCCCGTTCATGCTCTGTCTCTCTCTGTCTCAAAAATAAATAAACATTAAAAACAAAAACAAAAATAATAGAAATCTATTTTCTCACAGTTTGGGAGATGGAAGTCTGAAATCAAGGTGTGGGGCAGGGTCGCGTTCTCTCCAAAGACTCTAGGGAAGGAGTGTTTCTGGCCTCTTTCAGCTTTTGGTGGCTCCTGGCAATTTTTGGTGTTCCTTGGGTTGTAGACACATCGCTTCAATCTCTGCCTCCATCAGAACATGGTGTTATTCTCCCTGGGTCTGCATCGTCACATGTCATTTTCCTCTTATAAAAACACCAATCATATTAGAGCGGGTCCCATCCTAAATAATCTCACCTTAATTTGATTACATTTGTAAAGACCACATTCCTTTTTTTTTTTTTTAAGTGTTTATTTGTTTATTTTTTGAGAGAGAGAGCAAGCCAGGGAGGAGCAGAGAAAGAGGGAGAGAGAAATCCCAAGCAGACTCTGCACTGAAAGCAGACACGGGGCTTGAACCCACTGAACTGTGAGATTATGACCTGAGCTTAACCGACTGAGCCACCTAGGTGCCCCGGTAAAGACTACATTTCTAAATGAGGTCACATTCTAAGATACTGGGGGTTAAGACTTCAATCTATCTCTTTGGGAGACACAACTCTACCCATTAGACATATAAACACATACACATACATGCATCCATATAAAGAAATGTATATATTTCTTTTTCCCTCTTTTTTTAAAAGTTTTTATTTCTTTTGAGATAGGGTAGAGCAGGGGAGGTGCAGAGAAAGAGGGAGAGAGAGCATCCCAAGCAGGCTCTATACCATCAGTAAGGAGCCCGATGTGGGGCTCGAACTCACGAACTGTGAGATCAAGACCTGAGCCGAAACCAAGAGTCGGACGCTTAACCAACTGAGCCACCCAGGTACCCCTTTTTCCCTCGTTCTTCAACTGCCCTTTTTAGTTTATATAAAAATTGTTTAAAAAATTAAATAAAGTTAAAATACAAAAATAAATAAAAGTAAAATAAGTTTAAAAATAAAATAAATAGAAATAATACAATTGATAATTGTAGGTGGTTAATATTACAGTTTAGTCTGTAGATTACAGAATAGTCAGCTGGAACTGTGAATGAATCTAGGAGTAATTAACGTCATTTAGAGATGGCTGTAGAGACTTTGTGTATCCCCTTTTGGGGAAAGGGTGACGTATCTTCATTGTTTGAAATATAGTTGCGTCTATCTTGTTAGGCAGAAGCCTAAGGCTGTTTTGTTGTAACACAGAAGTTCAAATACAGGTAGGGGAGTGGATAATGGACGCTGAGTAGGTGAAGGAGTGGATTCTGTGGATTGTTAATGTCTTTCAGCTCCCCATCTACCCTTCTGTATTTCTCTCTGACTTGGAGCAGGAATTCTTCAGGGTTTCTCTGTCAGTTGGCTCCCTGCGTGCTTCTGCCAGCAGGGGGCACTAGAGGGAGCCCCAAGGGCCTAAGCTGGGACTTGGCCTGTGCCCTTGTTGGGCCCCATCAGCTCTGGGCACATCACCCCAGGCAGCAACAGTTGGCTTCCGCCTCCAGCTCGTTTGGGGAGTCCCAGATCCAGCCTCCCCAAGCCCCTTGATATACCCACCCCAGTGACACAGCGTCTCCTCTCCTTGGAGGCCTGAGCCCCAGTTCTGGGAGGCCCCTCCTCTGAGCTGTTGAAATGCCTCTCCCAAGAGGTCAGACTCACACCTTCCCTCCCTCCCTTCCCCCTGCTCCAAGCTTTTAGGATCTTCCTTTTGCTCCCTCAGCCCTTTCGATGGGCATTGCTTTCTGGAGTAGTGGAGTAGCACATTTCTCTGTGGGACCTCAGTGTCCCAGTTTTGCTTTTCTAGCTGCTGTTTAACCAGTGCCCGCTATTACATTCTCTCCCTTAAAATAACTAGTGACGTATTTATTTTTTTGACTGGACTCTGATAGGGATAATTTCTGGACAAGGAGGGGGAGATACCAACTTTACGATATTAAAATCAGAAGTCACGGACCCTGTTTTATGTTTTTGCATGCCCACAAGACCAAATGAGAACCTCTGCGAATATGCAGTAAATGGTGGGATAATGAATATTGGATGAATCAGTGTGTCCATAAAAGATATCCATGTCCTAAATTGTGGAGCCTGTGAATGTTTCCTGATACAGGAAAAAAAAGGGGGGGGGGGGAAGGGGTCTTTGCAGATGTGATGATGAAAGATTTTGAACTGGGGAGATTATTCTAGAGTATCAGTGTTGTTCTAAATGCAAACACATATATTCTTTTTTTTTTTTTTTTTAGAGAGAGAGGGAGAGAGAGTGTGTGGCCTGGGAAGAGGGGCAGAGGGACAGAGAGAGAAAGAGAGTCGAGGTTGGATGCTTAACCGACTGAGCCACCCAGGTTCCCCAAGCTTCTGTTTTTATTTATTTATGTTTGTTTATTTAAAAATTTTTTTAATTAAGTTTATTTATTATGAGAGAGAGATATTCCCAGCACTGTACTTGATTTGCTAAAGATGCTCCTTATGATGCAGGATTGAGATGCACAGAAATTATGAAACTAGAATGGGCCTAAGCAGCTTGGTGCTGTGACTCAGCATGGCTAAGAAATAGGGAGATTGGCCTAACACCAGTCTGCCTGTGTTCTAGGCCCCACTCTGCTACTTGGCTCGTTACTGGGCCTCAGTTTCTTCCAATAGCCTGCATACCTGAATGACTATATGGAAGAAGGCTGTCCACCTGCTTAATACTATTACATAACACACAAAGAAATTTCTTTCTTTTTTTATTGGCAAGTTAACTCACATACAGCGTAGTCCTGGCTTCAGGAGTAGATTCCCGTGATTCATCACTTACGGATAACACCCAGTGCTCATCCCAACAAGTGCCCTCCTCAATGCCCATCTCCCATACTCCCCAACCCCCCACTCCGCCCCCCACCCCCCATCAACGCTCAGTTTGTTCTCTGTATTTAAGAGTCTCTCATGGTTTGCCTCCCTCTCTGTATCTTATTTTTCCTTCCCTTCCCCTATGGTCATCTGTTAAGTTTCTCAAATTCCACATATGACTGAAATCCTATGATATCTGTCTTTCTCTGCCTGACTTATTCTGCTTAGCATAACACCCTCCAGTTCCATCCATGTTGTTGCACATGGCAAGATTTCATTCTTTTTCATCATTGAGTCCTATTCCATTGTGTATATATACCACATCTTTATCCATTCATCAGTTGATGGACATTTGGGCTCTTTTCATACTTTGGCTATTGTCCATAGTGCTGCTGCAAACATTAGAGTGCATGTGCCCTTTCGAAGCAGCATTCCTGTATCCTTTGGATAGATTCCCAGTAGTGCAATTGCTGGGTTGTAGGGTAATTTTGTTTTTAATTTTTTAGGAACCTCCATACTGTTCTCCAGAGTGACTGCACTAGTCTACATTCCCACCAGTACAAAAGGGTCCCCTTTCTCCACATCCTCACCAACATCTGTTGTTTCCTGAGTTGTTAATTTTAGCCACTGTGACCAGTGTGAGATGATACCTCGGTGTGGTTTTGATTTGTATTTCCCTGATGATGAGCAATGTTGAACATCTTTTCATGTGTCTGTTTGCCATGTGGATGTCTTTGGAAAAGTGTTCATGTCTTCTGCCATTTCTTCATTGGATTATTTCTTTTTCAGGTGTTGAGTTTAGTAAATCTTTATGGATTCTGGATACTAACCCTTTATGTGATATGTCATTTGCAAGTATCTTCTCCCATCCCATTGATTGCCTTTCGGTTTTGTTGGTTGTTTTCTTCACTGTGCAGAAGCATTTTTTTTTAAGTTTTAAAAATTTTTTTTTATTTTTGAGAGACAGAGACAGAGCACAAGTGGGGGAGGGGCAGAGAGAGAATGAGACACAGAATCGGAAGCAGGCTCCAGGCTCTGAGCTGTCAGCCCAGAGCCTGAGGCAGGGCTCAAAGTCACAAACCATGAGATCATGACCTGAGCCAAAGTTGGACGTCCAACCGACGGAGCCACCCAGGTGCCCCGTGTGCAGAAGCTTTTTATCTTGATGAGGTCCCAATAGTTCATTTTTGCCTTTATTTCCCTTGCCTTTGGAGACGCAACAAGTAAAAAGTCGCTGTGGCCAAGGTCCAGGAGTTTGCTGCCTGTTTTCTTCTGTAGGATTTTAATGGTTTTCTGTCCTACATTTAGGTCTTTCATCCAGTTTGAATTTATTTTTGTGCATAGTGTTAGAAAGTGGTCCAGTTTCATTCTTCTGTGTGTTGCTGTCCAGTTCTCACAGCACCATTTGCTAAAGAGGCTGTTTTTTTTCTATTGGATACTCGTTCCTGCTTTGCCGAAGATTAGTTGGCCATATATTTGTGGGTCCATTTCTGGGTTCTCTATTCCATCAGTCTATGTTATGTGTCTGTTTTTGTGCTAACACCATACTGTCTTGATGATTACAATGTTGTAATACAGACTAAAGTCCAGGATTATGATACCTCCAGCTTTGGTTTTCTTTTTCAACATTCCTTTGGCTATTCAAGGTCTTTTGTGGTTCCATACACATTTTTAGGATTGTTTGTTCTAGCTCTGAGAAGAATGCTGGTGTTATTTTGGTAGGGATTGCATTGAATGTGTAGATTACGTTGGGTAGTATCGACATTTTAACAATATTTGTTCTTCCTATCCAGGAGCATGGAGTGTTTTTCCGTTTCTTTGTGTCTTCTTCAACTTCTTCATTAAGCTTTCTATAGTTTTCAGCGTACAGATCTTTTACCTCTTTGGTTAGGCTTTTTCCTAGGTATCTTATGGTTCTTGGTGCAACTGTAAATGGTATCAATTCCTTGATATCTTTCTGTTGCTTCATTATGGGTGTATAGAAATGCAACCGATTTCTGTACTCTGATTTTACATCCTGCGACTTTGCTAAATTCATGTATCAGCTCTAGCAGCTTTTTGGGGGAGTCTTTTGGGTTTTCCATATAGAGTATCATGTCATCTGCGAAGATGAAAGTTTGACTTCTTCTTTGCCAATTTGGAGGCCTTTTATTTCATCTTGTTGTCTGATTGATGAACCTAGGACTTCCAACACTACGTTAAACAACAGTGGTGAGAGTGGACATCCCTGATATCACGTAAATTTCTATTGTGTATAAGCCTTACATAGTTTGGGGTCTGTTTTTGTTTTTAATCTTTCAAGTTTATTTTGAGAGAGATAGAGAGCATGAGCAGGGGAGGGGTAGAGAGAGAGGGAGAGACAGAATCCCAAGCAGCCTCCATGCTGTCAGCTTGGAGCCCCACGCGGGGCTCAAACTCATGAACCGAGAGATCAGGACCTGAACCGATATCAAGAGTCAGACACTTAACTGAATGAGCCACCCAGGCTCCCCGTGGGGTCTGTCTCTGGTAGCAGCTGGCCTGTCTTATGAATACAACATTCTAGGGCAATAAGTTCATCAATTACTGAGGATAGGATGCACTGCCAATGGAGTCGGTAATATTGTGACCTAAGAAACGGGTATTGGATCTTCTTCCTGTTGCTGGTGCAGAGCTCCTAACACCTTTGCAATTTCCTAAGAGACGAGCAATAGGAGCATCTTTTGTTATAATAGTTAGTCTTTTGTCCCTGGTTTCTTGAAACAGCTCCAGAGCCATAAGGGCGAAAGGAGTGTCTTCTTATTCCTAACAAACCCCTTCAATCACACCCGACTTTATATCAGGGAGGTGACTTTTTGGAAAGCCCCTAGCGATGGGGGGCTGGTGGTCAGGGGAACCCACCACTGATTAGAGGGTTGGAACTTTCAGTCCCACCCCCTTGACCTCGGAGGAGAGGAGAGGGGAGAGGGGCCAGAGATGGAGTTCGGCCACTGATGGCCAATGACTTAATCAACAACATGCCTATGTAATGTAGCCTCCACAAAAACCCAAAAGGATGGGGGTTCAGAGAGCTTCTGGGTTCGTGAAGGCATTGGAGGTGCCAGGAGAGAGGCACTCTGAGAGCGCATGGAAGGCCCACACCCCTCCCCACCAGCTTTGCCCTATATATCTCTCCTATCAGGCTGTTCCTGAGTCATACCCTTTTATAATAAACTGGCGATCTAGTAAGTATATGTTTTCCTGAGTTCTGTGGGCCACTCTAGCAAATTATTTGAGGATGAGGAGGGTGCCACTGGAACTCCCAATTTATAGTCCATCGCTGAGGACACAAGAGAAAACTTGGACTTTCTGTTGGTGTCTGAAGTGGGTGGGGGTGGGGAGTAATCTCGGAGACTGAGCCCTTAACCTGCGGGATGTGATGCTATCTCTAGATGGGGTCAGAATTGAATTAAACTCTAGGACACTCAGCTGATGTCACAGAATTGCTTGATGTGTGGAAAGCACCCACACATCTGCTGTCAAAAGTGAAGTAACGTAGTGTGAGTGGTAGAGGAAACACGGGAGGAAGTGAGTTTTTCCTTTACATTGAGTCGTTTTGGCTTCGAGCAGGGCTAGGCAAACCCTTGAGCCAAATCCGGCCTGCCATCTGGTTTTTTTTTTTTTTTTTGCTGTTGTTGTTTCTTTTCTTTTAAAGTTTATTTATTTTTTTTAGTAATCTCTATGCCCAATGTGGGGCTTGAACTCATGACCTCGAGATCAAGAGTCGCATCCTCTTCCTACTGAACCAGCCAGGCATGCTTTTGTTTGTTTGTTTGTTTCTTTTAAATTAAATCGTATTTTTTGAATGGATATTATAAACACATGGTAGAACATTCAAGGGGTAAAAATAAATATGCCTTTGAAAGTAATTTCCTCTTTTCCCATCCCCAGCTACCCAGTTCTCCTCCTTAGGTGCGGCCACTGTTACCAGTGGACTCCTGTTAACTTCTAGAGATGTGGAGACTCTGCACCCAAGCGTGTGTTGCCTAATCCAAGGCCGTTATGATTTACCTACGTGTTTCCTTCTGCAACTCAGTTCCATGGTTTTAGCTGTTGTGTTTAGGCCTTTGATCCATTTTGAGTTAATTTGTATCCGTTGTAAGGATCCAGCTTCATCCCTTGGCGTGCGGATCTCCAGTCGAACCAGCACCATTTGTTGAAAAAACTATTTACCCCAGTCAGCGGTCTTGGCACCCTGGTCAAAAATCAGTTGACCGAGATGTGTGCTTTATTTCTGGCCTCTCAGTTCTGTTTGATCTCTACGTACATTCTTATGCTAGTACTACACAGTGTTAGTTTATAAAAAAAACTGGCAAAATGGTTATCATCCCAGATGCCCTTTCCGTTTATTTATTATTTATGTACTTATTTATTTATTTATACAATATTTCCATTTTTAAGCAATCTCTACCGCCAGCGTGGGACTCAAACCCACAACTCTGAGGTCAAGGGTTGCATGCTCTACCAACTGAGCCAGCCAGGTGCCCCCTAGAAGCCCTCTTTTTAAAAAAATGTTTTCTCCTTATTTATTTATTTTGCCGTTCATTCCCTAGGAAACCAGTTGTTAAAACTCTGGTGTATGTCTTTCTAGGCTTTCTAAAAGTTGATTGAGTCACACATAAAAACACTGGAACAGGGGCACCGGGGGGGCCCAGTCAGTTAAACATCCGACTTCAGCTCAGGTCATGATCTCACGGTTCATGGGTTTGAGCCCCGAGTGGGGCTGTGTGCTGACAGCCCAGAGCCTGGAGCCTGCTTCGGATTCTGTCTCCCTCCCTCTCTGCCTCTCCCCTGCTCGCATTCTGTCTCTCTTAAAAATAAATAAACAGTGAAAAAGCCCCGCTAGAACATATTTAGGATTATTTTCATCACTATTTTTATATAAATATGTGGCTATGTTATATACTCATCTTTTCTTCTTCCTTTTTTTCTTTTTAGAGAGAGACAGAGACAGAGAGTGCAGGCAGGAGAGAGGGGAGGAGGGAGAGAGAGAATCTCCACTCAGTGGGGAGCCCAATGTGGGGCTTGATCCCATGACCGGGGGATCATGACCTGAGTGGAAATCAAGAGTCAGATGCTCCACAAACTGAGCCACCCACATGCCCTGATGCAGTCCCAATTATTGTAGCTTTGTTGTAAGTTTTTTTTTTAAGTTTATTTATTTTGAGAGAGAGAAAGAGAGAGAAAGCACAAGTGGGGGGAGGGGCAGAGAGAGGGAGAGAGAGAATCCCAGGCAGTCTCCATGCTGTCAGGACAGAGCCCAGTGCAGGGTTTGAACCCACGAACCTCAAGATCATGACCTGAGCCGAAACCAAGAGTCAAAAGCTGAACCGAGGGAGCCACCCAACTTTTTTGCTTCTTTTTCATCATTGTTTTGTCTATTCAGGGTCCCTTTCATTTCCATATGAATTTTAGGATCAGCTTGTCCATTTTGACAAAAAGGCAGTTGAAGTTTCAATAGTACATTGAATTGTAGATTAATATGGAGAATATGGCCATCTTTTGTTTGTTTGTTTGTTTTTGAGAGAGGCAGCATGAATGACGGGGGCAGGGGGGGAGGGCGGCGCAGAGAGAGGGAGAAAGAGGGAATCCCAAGCAGGCTCCACGCTGCCAATGTAGAGCCTAATGCGGGGCTCAAACCCACTAAACTGTGAGATAATGACCTGAGCCAAAACCAAGAGTCGGACGCCTAACCAACTGAGCCACCCGGGCACCCTGGCGAGTATGGCCATGAAGTCTTCCAATCCATGAGTACTGGATGTGTTTCCATTTATTTAGATCTTTAATTTCTTTAATGATGTTTTGTAATTTTTAGTGAATAAGTCTCGCACTTCTTTTGTTAAATTTACCCTTAAGTATTTTATCCTTTCCGATGCTTTTGTGAATGGAATTGTTTTCTTAATTTCATTTGCAGTTTTGGATTGTTCATTGCTGAGTGTAGAGAAGTACAATATGTTAATAAGGGATATTGGTGTGTTTCCTTGTAGTTTCTTTACCTAGATTTGGTAGTAGGGTTATGCTGGCCTCAGAATGAGTTAGGAGGTGCTCCCTCTTGAATCTTTTGGGGAAATAGGAGAAGGATTGGTATTAGTTCTTTTTTAAACATTTGCTAGAATTTACCAGTGAAGCATCAGGTCCAGGACTTTTCTTTGTTGGGAGGGTTTTTTGTTTGTTTGTTTGTTTTTTGAGATACAGTTGACTTATTACAACATTGTATTAGTTTTTTTTTTTTAATTTTTTAACATTTATTCATTTTTGAAAGACAGAGACAGAACGCAAACGGGGGAGGGCTAGAGAGAGAGGGAGACACAGAATCTGAAGCCGCTCCAGGCTCCGAGCTGTCAGCACAGAGCCTGACGCGGGGCTCGAACTCACAGACTGCGAGATCATGACCTGAGCTGAAGTTGGCCGCTCAACCGACTGAGCCACCCAGGCGCCCTGTATAATGATTTGATATACACATAGTTATAAATTTCTTCCCTGTGATGAGAACTTGTAAGATTTACTCTTAGTGACTTTCAAATATACAATCCAGTATTGTTAAGTATAGCCACCATGTTGTACATTAATTCCTAAGACTTGTTTATCTTGTAACTGGAAGTTTGTACCTATTGACCCCCTTTATCCATTTCACTCATCCCCCACCCCAGCGGATGGCAACCACTAATCTGTTCTCTGTAACTATGGGCATGTTTGTTTGATTTTTAGGTTCTGCCTATAAGTGAGATCATACAGCATTTGTCTTTCCCTATCTGACCTACTTCACTTAGCATAATGTTCTCAAGGTCAAGTAATGTTGTTGCAAACGGCAAGATTTCCTTCTTTCTTATGGCTTAATAATATTCCATTGCATGTGTATGAGCTTATGTATTTGTATTCGTTAAACTCATACATACACACTGTATTTTATTTATTCATTCGTCTTTCAGTGGACACTAAGTTGCCTCCACGTCTCGGCTATTGTGGATAATGCTGCAATGAATATGGGGGTGCAGCTATCTTTTTGAGATAGAGATTTTCTCTCCCTTAGGTAAATAAACAGAAGTGGAATTCCTGCACCATGGCGGTTCTGTTTAATTGAACTGTTTCTCATAGTGGCTGCACTAATTTACATTCACACCAACAGTGCACAAAATTTCCTTTTCTCCCAATCCTCATCAACACATATTCTCTCTTGTCTTTTTGATAATTGCCATTATGACAGGTGTGAGGTGATAGCTTGTTGTGATTTTGATTTGCATTTCCCTGATGCTTAGTGATATTGAGCATCTTTTCGTGTATCTGTTGTACATCTATATGTCTTCTTTGGAAAAATGTATTCAGAGCCTCTGCCCATTTTTAATCAAATCGTTTGGGTGTTTTGCTAATTGAGCTGTAGGAGTTCTTTACATACTTTTGGGTATTAGCCCCTTATCAGATACATGACTTGCAAACATTTTCTCCCATTTGGTAGGTTGCCTTTACATTTCATTGATGTTTTCTTTGCTGTGCAGAAGCTTTTTAGGTTGTTATAGCCCTACGTGTTTTTTCTTTTATTGCCTTAACTTTTGGTGTCAAATTCAAAAAATACTTTCAAGCCCAGTGTCAAAGAGGTTTTCCTCTATTTTTTTCTTCTAAGATTTTTATGGTTTCAGGTCTTATGTTCAAGTTCTTAATCCATTTAGAGTTGACTTTTATATATGGTATAAGATAGTGGTCCGTTTTCATTCTTTTGCATGTGGTTGTCCAGTTTTCCCAGTACCATTTATTGAAGAGACTGTCCTTTGACCACATATGTGTGGGTGTATAGCTGGGCTCTCTGGTTTGTTTCATTGATCTATGTGTTTATTTATTTATTTTTTTGTAATTAAAATTTTTTTAATGTTTACTTATTTTTGAGAGAGAGAGAGAGAAAGTGAGAGGGAGCAATCAGCTGGGGAGGGGCAGAGAGAGAGGGAGACACAGAAGCCAAAGCAGGCTCCAGGCTCTGAGCTGTCAGTGCAGAGCCTGACTCAGGGCTCCAACTCATGAGCTGTGAGATCATGACCTGAGCTGAAATTGGATGCTTAACCGACTGAGCCACCCAGGTGCCCCTTTTGGGAGGCTTTTAATGGCTGATTCAATCTCCTTATTACTCATAGTTGTATTCATATTTTCAATTTCTTCCTGCTGTAGTCTTGGTGGCTTTTGTGCTCTAGGAATTTTTCTCTTCGATCTAGGTTGTCTAATTTTCTAGTGTAAAGTTGTTCATAGCACTCTCTTATATTCCTTTTTTATTTCTGTACCATTGTTAGTAACATCCCTACTACTGTTTCTGATTTGTGTAATTTGAGTGTTTTCTCTTGGTCTTAGTCCACTGAGCTAAACGTTTGTCAATTTTGTTGATCTTTTTGAAGAACCAGCTTTTGATTTTATGGGGTTTTCTCTGTGTTTTTCAATTCTTCATTTTGTGTATCTGTTCTATAGTCTTTATTTCCTTCCTTCTTTGAGTTTTGGGTTTAGTTTGTTCTTTTTCTAGTTCCTAAGTGGTAAAATTAGGTTGTTGATTTGAGATCTTTCTTTTTTAAAAACTTGTAGGCATTTCTAGCTAGAAATGTCCTCCTTAGCACTGCTTTTGCCATGCACCAGCAGTACTGGAATGCTGTGCCTTCATTTTCATTCATCTTTATGTATTTTCTGATTTACCTTGTCATTTCTTTGATCCCTAGGTGGTTTAAAAGTGTGCTGTTTAATTTCTCCTGGGAATATTCCAGTTTTCTTTGTTAGTGATTTCTAACTTCATCCCATTTTGGTCTCAGAAGATACTTTCTATGATACCTATCTTTTTAAATCTATTGACATTTAATTTGTGGCCTAACATATGGTTTCTCTTGGAGAATGTCCCATGTGTGTTGAGCAGAGTGTTCTCATATATCTAGATCTAGTTGGCTTATTATGTTGTTTAAGTCCTCTATTTCTTTAATTATCTTCTGTCTGGTTGTTCTACCCATTCTTGTGAGCTGAGCAATGAGTCTCTAACTATTATTGTAGACCTGTCTATTTCTCCCTTCAAGTCTGTTAGGTTTTTCTTCAGATATTTTGGTGGTTTGTCATTAGGTATGTAAATGTTTAGAATAGCTTTATTTTCTTGCTGTATTGAGCCTTTTATTAATGTAGATTGTCCTTTGTCTCTTGTAAAAAAATTTAAAAATGTATTTAAAGTCATTTTGGATGACATTAGTATGGACACTCCTCTTTTTTGGTTACTATTTGCATGGATTCTATTTTTCCATTCTTTCACTTTTAACCTGTTTATGTCTTTGGATCTCCAGTGAGTCTCTTATAGGTAGTATATAGTTGGATCTGTGTATTTATCCAGTTGTCTTTTGGTTGAAGTGTTGAATCCATTTACACTTCAGTACAGGTGTAATTACACTCTGTCATGTGCTATTTGTTTTCTATATGCCTTACAGCTTTATTTGTCCCTCATTTCCTGAATTCCTGCCTTCTTTTGTGTTTAGTTACCTTTTTTTCATAGTGAAATGCTTAAACTCCTTCTTAATTTCCTTTTGTGTATATTCTATAGCTATTTTCTTTGTGGTTACCATGGGAATTATAATTTGCATCCCAAAGTTATAACATTCTGATTTGAATTTATAGCAACATAATTTCAATAACATACAAAAAGTCTTTACAGCTCTGTCCTCACCCCTTTTGGTTGTTGATATCACAGATTACATCTTTACATAATGTGTGACCAAAAACATAAATGAATAATTCTTCAAAATATATTAGCCTCCTAAATTATGTAGAAAACCAGCTTTGGAGTTACCAAACCAAAGTTGCAGTAATAGTAGTTTTTGCACTAATAATTTCAAAAGTGTGTAGTCTCAAATCATGTAGATGGGGCGCCTGGGTGGCTCAGTTGGTTAAGCAGCCGACTTGGGCTCGGGTCATGATCTCGTGGTCCGTGAGTTCAAGCCCCGCATCGGGCTCTGTGCTGACCACTCAGAGCCTGGAGCCTGTTTTGGATTCTGTGTCTCCCTCTCTCTCTGACCCTCCCCCGTTCATGCTCTCTCTCTGTCTCAAAAATAAATAAACGTTAAAAATTTTTTTTTTAAAAATCATGTAGAAAACAAACAAAAAGTAATTACAAACCATTGTTACAATAATACTAGCTTGTATAATTGCCCATGTTATTACTTTCATTGATATCTTTATATCCCTTTATGGCTTTGAGGCACTGTCTAGTGTCTTACAGAACTCCTTTGAGTATTTCTTGCAGGGCAGGTCTAGTGATCACAAACTCCCTCAGCTTTTGTTACCTGGGAATGTCTTGATTTCTCCCGCACTTTTGGATATAGAAATCTTGGTCTATAGTTTTTTGGGGTTTTTTGGTCTGTTTGTTTTTTTCATTTAGCACTGAATATCTTGGCCTACTTTTTCCTGCCCTCAAATTTTCTGATGAGAAATCCACTTATGATCCTATTGAGGGTGGCTTGTATGTGATGACTCACTTCTCTTTTTCTGGTTTCAAGATTTGCTCTTTGGTTTTGGTTTTATTTTTTATTTAAAAAAGTTTTTTTTTAATGTTTTATTTATTTGAGAGAGAGAGAGACAGAGAGTGAGCAGGGGAGGGGCAGAGAGAGAGGGAGACACAGAATCCGAAGCAGGCTCCAGGCTCTGGGCTGTCAACCCAGAGCCTGATGCGGGGCTTGAACCCATGAACCAGGGGATCATGACCTGAGCTGAAGTCAGACGCTTAATTGACTGAGCTACCCAGGCATCCCTGTTTTGGGGTTTTAAAAATTTGATTGTAATGTTTCTTGGTGTGGGTCTCTTTGAGTTCATCTTATTTGGAATTCATTGAGCTTTTTGAATGTTTACGTTCTGTATTTCATCAAATTTAGGAAATTTTCAGCCATTACTTCTTTTAATATTCTCTTTACTCCTTTCTCTCTTTTTTGGACTGTCATAATATGTGTATTGGTCCACTTGATGGGTTCCTACAAGTCCCTTAGGCTCTGCTCATTTTTCTTCAGTCCTTTTTCTTTCTGTTCCTTGGCCTCAGTAATTTCCTGAGTAATGTCCTGTCTTAAAGTTCACTGATTTTTTTCTTCTACCTTTGAATCTATCTAGTGAATTTTTCATTTTTATTACTGTCCTTTCAGATCCAGAATTTCTTTTTGGCTTCTTGTGAAGCTTTCTATCTCTTTATTGATATTTCCATTTTGTTTATACATTATTTTCTTGACTTTCTCTATATGTTCCTTGAATTCTTTGAGCCTCTGTAAGAAAGTTGTTGTAAAATCATTGTGGTATATGCCACTAGATCTTTTTTGGGGGGAAACTTTGTTGAATTATTTTGTTTGTTTTTTGTTTTATTTATTTATTTATTTATTTGTTTAATGTTTACTTTTGAGAGGGACAGAGTGCGAGTTGGGGAGGGGCAGAGAGCGGAGACAGACTCTGAAGCAGGCTCCAGGCTTCGAGCTGTCGGCACGGAGCCCGACGTGGGGCTCGACCTCACGAACTGTGAGATCATGACCTGAGCCGAAGTCAGATGCTTAACCAACTGAGCCACCCAGGCACCCCGATTTATTACTTTTTTGAACAGCCCATCCTTTGCTGTTTCTTTGTATGACTTGTGATTTGTGGTTGTTGAATACAAGCCATTTGAATCAGATGTGTTAACTCTAGAAATTAGTACCCTTTCCCCTTTCCCAAGGGTTTGATTTTTTTTTTAATTTTTAATGTTTATTTATTTTTGAGAGAGAGAGAGCATAAGCAGGGGAGGGGGAGAGAGAGAGGGAGACACAGAATCCAAAGCAGGCTCCAGGCTCTGAGCTGTCATCACAGAGCCTGACATGGGGCTTAAACCCGTGGACTGCAAGATCATGACCTGAGCCAAAGTCAGATGCTCAACCAACTGAGCCACTCAGGTTCCCTCCCAAGGGTTTGATATTTTTGCTACTATTTTTGTTTATTGGTTTTTTCCTGATTGTTGTAGGCTATCACTGTGCTGCTGATCACCCTGTGGTGTGAACTTAGTGTCTTCTCAAGTCTTTTTTCGGCCTTTCCCTGGACATCTGTGATCAGTTTCTAATTTTCCCTGTATATGCAGTTGTGTTTGAATGTCCTAATCTTTATTTATTTATGTTTTCATTTTTTAAAAGTGTTTATTTATTTTTGAGAGAGAGACAACAGACAGTGTGAGCAGGGGAGGGGCAGAGAGAGAGAGGGAGACACAGAATCCGAAGCAGGCTCCAGACTCTGAACTGTCAGCACAGAGCCTGACATGGGGCTTGAACCTACGAACTGTGAGATTGTGACCTGAGCTGAAGTCAGATGCTTAACCGACTGAGCCACCCACGTGCCCCATGAGTGTCCTAATCTTTAAAATCTGGCTCCCAAAGGGAGAAATAGTGAAAGATAAGGAACGGGGGGTGGGGGGGGGGTGGGAGGGGGAGGGGGAAGTGTGTTGGCCCTTTAAATCCTCTTGGCAGTCACTTGACCTAGAGAGGGAGGGGCTTGCCCAATTGGGGGAGGTGCAGCAACAATGGCTATCTGTGCCTCTTTGTTTGTACCTCTAGAATCAGATGCAGCAACCATCAGCCAGTATGCAGATATCTAATATTTGGAAGACAGAGTCCTTTTCGCCCTCCTCAGTCCCCACAGGCTCTGTGCAGCTGCTCCAGGATAATTTGTACAGCTCCTGGCCACATGGCTGGAGGAGGGAGATAGGTAGCTGTGATAAGAGCTGAAATTGAATGAAATTAACTGCAATTTGTCATCCACATCTTTTCCTGGGAGTTGCTAGCCTTCCACAGATTCCAGGTTTCCAAAATGTTACATCAGACAGATTCTGCCAGGGCAGTTGTGTCTGGAGGGAGACCCATTCTTGGTGCTTTCTACTCTGCCATAGTCCCAGAATCCTCTGAGCTCTATAGTGTTTTAACTTGCCCCTAGTGCCATCCCCTACACTCCCACTCTGAAGTAGCTTTGAAAACTAACAGCCTACACTCACGTTGAAAATAAGCAACGTGGCAGCCACCGAAGGGAGAAGAATGGGGGTTAGAACTACTTCACAGCCTCATTCTCACAGGATTATCATTATTTGGCCAGTCTAGTGGCTCCCTGGTAGACCCCACCTCTAAGGCTATCTGTGTTTGACCTGACTCAGAGCTCACTCAATGCATAAAGCTTTTTCCTCATGCACGTCGGCGTGAGAGTGTTTGTTAAAAACACTTATAGGCAGGGTCACCTGGGTGGCTCAGTTGGTTAAGTGTCTGACTCTTGATTTTGGCTCAGGTCATGAGCTCATGGTTCATGGATTCAAGCCCTGTGTCGGGCTCTGTGCTGGCAGCACGGAGCCTGCTTGGGATTCTGTCTACCCCTCCCCTCCTCATTCTCTCTCTTTCTAAATAAATAAATAAATAAATAAATAAATAAACAAACATTAAAAAAATTATAGGCAACTTTTAAAGACTTTGTGGCTTCCTGAGGCAGTGGAAAGCAGTAGGAACACAAGATAGACTATCTAAAAATACTAATAGAAAAAGCTGAGAAATGAGATGTGTCTGGTGGTCTTGAAAAACTCTGACATATTCCTGGGAATCAGGAAGTCCACACGCATTTGTAAGTTATCTGCATGCTAATAAGGAAAAACCTGAGACTGTCCTAAGCTCTCACCTTTGTCTGACCTTGAGTCTTCATGTAAGGAGGCAGTAACAGCTAAGGCAGGGTTATCAGCTGCCAGGTTGATTATTGAAGCCATGCTCCAATATGAACATGGAGTTCCTTGGCAAAGACTTATTTGTTTCATGTGATTAAGAAGATCTCGGTGTCATCATTTGCTGACCACTAAGCTAACAAAGAAGTGACTTCGGTGGCCACGTAATCAGTTCAGAATCACCACTTAACCAACGGCAGCGGCTATAACAAGCACCAATTATAGCAAACTTGTGGGGAAGCGAGAGAATCTGATTCCCAGAATTGCCACATATTATCGAGCATGTCCATTTTTCAACAAAAAATTACGAGATGTGGAAAGGAACAAGAAAGTATGGCCCATATACAGAACAAAAACAATCAATAGAAATCATCCTAGAAGACATCAAGACGCTGAACTTAGTGGAAAAAAAAAGACTTCAAGTCAACTATTTTAAATATTATTAAAGAACTAAAGAAAACCATTAAACATTTTTTAAAAATTGTTTTTGAGAGAGAGACAGATAGAGTGTGAGAGGGGGAGGGGCAGAGAGAGGGAGAGAGAGGATCCCAAGCAGGTTTCACACTGTCAGCGCAGATCCCAATTGGGGCATAATCTTACAAACCCATGAAATCATGATCTGAGCCAAAATCAAGAGTCAGATTCTTAATCTACTGAGCCACCCAGGCACCCCATTATTATTATTATTGTTTTAGAGAGAGAGAGAGAGAGAGTACAGGCAGGGGAGAGGGCCAGAGGGAGAGAAAGAGAATCTTAAGCAGGTTCCACACTCAGTGTGGAGCCTGACATGGGGCTCAATCCCATGACCCTGGGATCATGACCTGAGCTGAAATCAAGAGTTGGACACTCAAACGATTGAGTGACCCAGGTGCCCCTTCAGTATCCCACTTTAAAAATGGGTAGAATTGGACAGAAGATCAACAAGGCATTAGAAGACTTGAGCAACAGTATAAACCAATTAGACCTAACAGATCTTTATCAAACCAGCCATCCAACAATAGCAGAATACACATTCTTCTCAAGTGTACATGGAACATTCTCTAGGATTGACCATATGTTAGGTCATAAGACAAGCCTGAATAAATTTACGATGTGAAATCATACAGAGTATGTTCTGACCACAATGGAATGAAATTAGAAATTAGTAACAGAAGGAAATTTGGAAAATTCACAAATATGTGGAAATTAAACAACATAATCCTAAATAACCCATGAGGCAAAGAAGAAACCACAAGGGAAATTAGAAAATACTTTGAGGTAAATGAAAACAATAAGGCAACACGCCAAAGCATCCAGAATGCAGGGAAAGCAATGCTGAGAGAGCAACTTTATAGCTGTAAGTGCCTATATTAAAAGAGAAAGATCTCAAATACATAAACTTCCACCCGAAGAAACTAGCGAAAGAAGATCAAATGAAACCCCAAACAAGCAGAAGGAATAAAATAATAAACATTAGAGGGAGAATAAATAAAATAGAGAAGAGAAAATTGAGAAAATCGATGAAACCAAAAATTGAGTTTTGAAAAGATCAACAAAATGAACAATGAAAAGCCACTGCCCTCCTCCCATCACAGTCTGATTTCTGCAAATGTGCGATTTCAGTGTTTTATTGCTGCATTACGAACCACCCTAAAACATTGACTTAAAACAGCAGCAACCAGCACTCCTGGGTGGCTCAGTCGGTTAAACAACCGACTCTTGATTTCAGCTCAGGTCATGATCTCACTATTTGTGAGATCAAGCCCCACGTCGTCGGTCTCTGCACTGACAGCAAGGAGCCTGCTTGGGATTCTCTTCCCCATCCCCTCATATGTGTTTTCTCTCTCAAGATAAATAAATAAATTTTAAAAAACAGCAGCAACGATTTATTTGCCCCCAATTCTGTATTTTAATCAGGGTTCGGGGGGCATGATACAACTCTGCTCCTCATAGTGAGTAATCCAGTAGCTCAGATGGGGCTGCCATTTACAAGATGGCCCACTCCCATGGCTCATCACTGGTGCTGACTGGTGGCTGGGGCTGTAGATCTCTTGAATGTGGGCCTTTCCTGTGGCAACTTGGGCTTCCTTACAGCATGGCAACTGGGTTTCCAGAAGTAGTATTTCAAAGAGTAAAGGTGGAGGGGTACCTGGGGGGCTAAGTTGATTGAGTGTCCGACTCTTGATTTGGGCTCAAGTCATGATCTTGTGGTTCATGAGTTCAAGCCCCGCATGGGGCTCCTCATCGATTTTCTCTCTCTCTCTGCCCCTCCCACACTCACACACGTGTGTGCACATTCTCTCTCTCTCTCTCCCAAAATAAATAAATAAACTTGGAAAAAAAAAAAAGGATAAAGGTGGAAATGGCAGATCTCTTAACGACCAGCCTTGAAAGTCACATAGAATCACAACTGACACATTCTGTTGATCAAAACACGTCACAGAGCCAGCTCATTGAGAGGGAAAATAGCTTCTACTTTGTGAGAAGAGTGGCAAAGAAAGTGTAGCCATCTTTAATCCGTTACACCTGGCTTGCCTATGCGCTTCCTCAGCCAACCCTCTCCTTTAGGACCAAAGCAGAGCCAGGGAGGGTCTTGCTACCACCTGTGATCTGTTCCAGTTGCTGCAAACGAGAGATTTTGTTTTTACACCTGCGGGTACGTTCCGCACGCCAAAGTCACGAACTTTGCAGCTTCTCACGTTGGCGTGTGTATGTGGCAGTGTGAAACAGGGCTGCCTGGGATAGAGAGATCACGAACACAGACTCTGGAGCCAGACGGCCTCGGTTTGAATTCTGCTCTGCCACCTACCGTGTGACCTGGGACAGTCACTTAATCTTCCTGAGCCTCAAGTGCACTGTAAATGCCATGTGAGTGTTTGCTACTGCTGGTGCGTTGTTACTCCGATTATCTGGCGTCACAGGCCCCCTCCACTATCTTTCTTTAATCCCTTTGCTTCATTGCTGCCGAGTTTGGTGCTCCCTCCGTTGTGGCTCAGGATTTCAGATAGCTCCTAGGTTCGCTGGCAAAGGACTTTATGTTTTATATCTCCTTTACCGTGTTGCTCCTAGGTAAGTTCTATTTGTTTAAAAAAAGCAATTTAAGTACACGGGGCGCCTGGGTGGCTCAGTCAGTCAAGCGTCCGACTTGGGCTCAGGTGGTGGTCTCGCGGTTTGTGAGTTCAAGCCCCATGTTGGGCTCTGTGTTGAAAGTTCAGAGCCTGGAGGCTGCTTCGGATTCTTTGTCTCCCTCTCTCTGTCCCTCCCCTGCTCATGCTCTCTCTCTCTCTCAAAAACAAAAACAAAAACAAAAAAAACTTAAAAAATTAAGTATAGTTGACATATTACATTAGTTCTGGGTGCACAAAGTGGTGATTCAACACTTATACACTTAGGAAATGATCACCATGGTAAATCTAGTTACCATCTATCACCCTACAAACTTATTACAGGCATATCTTGGAGATACTGTGAGTTCAGTTCTAGGTCAGCACGATAAAGCAAATATCCCAATAAAGCAAGTCAAATGAATTTTTGCTTTCCCAGTGCCTATAAGTTGTGTTTTCGACTATGCTGTAGTCTAGTAAGTGCGTAATAACATTGTGTCTAAAAAAAAATCCACACGCCTTAAATAAAAAACATTTCATTGCTAAAAAATGCTAACCAGCATATGAGATTTCAGTGAGTTGGAAGCCTTTTGCTGGGGCGGGGTCCTGCCTCCATGTTGATGACTGCTGAACAATTAGGGGGGTGGTTGCTGAAGGTTAGGGTAGCTGTTGTCTTAAAATAAGGCAACAGTGAAGTTTGCCACATTGATTGACTCTTCCTTTTATGAAAAATTTTTCTGTAGCAGGTGATGCTGTTTGATAGCATTTTACCCACAATAGAACTTCTTTCAAAACTAGAGCCCTCTTAAACGCTGCCGATGCTTTATCAACTGCATTTATGGAATATTCTAAATCTTCTGTTGTCATTTCAACAGCCTTCGTAGCATCTTCACCAGGGGTAGATTCCATCTCAAGAAATCACTTTTGGGGCGCCTGGGTGGCTCAGTCGGTTAAAGGTCTGACTTCAGCTCGGGTCATGATCTCACGGTTTGTGAGTTCGAGCCCCGCGTTGGGCTCTGTGCTGACAGCCTGGAACCTGGCGCCTGCTTCGGATTCTGTGCCTCCCTTTCTCTCCCTGCCCCTCCCCTGCTCACACACACACACACACTCTCTCTCTCTCAAAAATAAATAAACATTAAAAAAAATTAAAAAAATAAAACCCTTTCTTCGCTCATCCATGAGAAGGAACTCCTTATCTGTTGAAGTTTGATCATGAGCTTGCGGCCACTCAGTCCCATCTTCAGGCTCCACTTCGGATTCTAGTTCTTTTGCCAGCTCTGCCACATCTGCAGTTATTTCCTCTACTGAAATCTTGAACCCCTCAAAGTCATCCACAAGGGTTGGAGTCAACATCTTCCAAACTTCTGTTCATGTCGATATTTTGACCTCTTCCCATGAATTGCAAACGTCCTTAAAAATTTTTTTTTCAATGTTTATTTATCTTTCAGAGACAGAGGGACAGAGCATGAGCAGGAGAGGGGCAGAGAGAGAGAGAGGGAGACACAGAATCCGAAGCAGGCTCCAGGCTCTGAGCGGTCAGCACGGAGCCCGATGCAGGGCTCGAACTCACAAACCGTGAGATCGTGACCTGAGCCGAAGTCGGAAGTCGGACGCGCAACCGACTGAGCCACCCAGGCACCCTACAAATGTTCCTAATGGCGTCTAGAATGTCAGATCCGTTCCAAATTACTTTGGCCAGATCCATTAGAGGAATCACTGTCTGTGGCAGCTGTAGCCTCATGAAATGTATTCCTTAAATAATAAGACTTGAAAGCCAAAATTACTCCTTCATCCAAGGCCCGTGGAATGGATGTTGTGTCAGCAGGCATGAAAACATTAGCCTTGTTGTGCACCTCCATCAGAGTGTTTGGGTGACCCGGTGCACTGTTGAGTGAACAGTAATATTTTGGAAGCAGTTTTTTTTTTTTTTCCTGAGCAGGCGGTCTCAACAGTGGGCTTAAAATATTCAGTAAACCATGTTGGAAACAGATGTGCTGTCATCCCGGCTTTGTTCCATTTATAGAGCGCAGGCAGAGTAGATTTAGCATAATTCTTAAGGGCTCTGGGAGTTTTGGAATGGCAAATGAGCACTGGCTTCTACTTAAAGTCAGCAGCTGTATCAGCCCCTAACGAGAGAGCCTGTCCCTTGAAGTTTTGAAGCCAGGCACTGACTTCTCTAGATTAGAGAGTCCTGGCTGGCATCTTTTTCCACTAGAAGGTTGTTTAGTCTACGCTGAAAATCTGTTGTTGAGTGCAGTCACCTTCGTGATTGATTTTAGCCGGACCTTCTGGATAACTTGCTGCAGCTTCCACATCAGCACCTGCCGCGTCCCCTTGCGCTGTGGTGGGAGGGAGACGGCGTCTTTCCTTAAACTTCATCACCCAAGACTTTCTTCTGCAGAGTCCCCACCTCTCTCAGCCTTCATAGAATCGAGAGTTAGGGCCTTGCTCTGGAATAGGCTTCGGTTTCCAGGAATGTTACGGCTTCTTTGATCTTCTATCCAGACCACTCCAACTTTCCCCATATCGACAATAAGGCTGTTTGGCTTTCTTGTCATGCGTGTGTTCACTGGAGTAACTTTTGACTTCCTTCGAGAACTTTTCCTTTGCGTTCACAACTTGGCTAACTTGTACAAGCGGCCTGGCTTTTGGCCTGCCTCCACTTTCGACATGCCTTCCTCGTTAAGCTTAATCATTTCTCGCCTTTGATTTAAACTTGAGAGACATGTGACTCTTCCTTTCTCTTGAACGCTTAGAGGCCACTGTAGGGTTATTCACTGGCCTCATTTCAATATCGTTATGTCTCCAGGGATAGAGAGGCCTGAGGAGAGGAAAAGAAATGGGGGCATAGCTGGTTGGCGTTGAGAACACATTATGTGGGCACAGTTTGTGGGGCCCGCAAACAGTTACAATAGTAACATCAAAGATTACTGATCAGAGCTCACCAAAGGAAATTTGTTTAATTAAAAAAAATTTAAAATTTTTTTTAAATTTTGTTTTTAATTTACATCCAAATTAGTTAGCATCTAGTGCAACAATGATTTCAGGAGTAGATTCCTTAGTGCCCCTTACCCGTTTAGCCCATCCCCCCTCCAGTAACTTTTTTTTTTAATGTGTATTTATTTTTGAGAGAGAGACAGCGAGCGAGCAGGGCAGGGGCAGAGAGAGAAGGAGACACAGAATCCAAAGCAGGCTCCAGGCTCTAGGCTCTGAGCTGCCGGCATAGAGCCCAATGTGGGGCTCGAAACCACGAAGCGTGAGATCATGACCTGAGCTGAAGTCGGATGCTCCACCGACTGAGCCACCCAGGCGCCCCAAAAGAAAGTCAATAATAGCGGAAAAGTTTTTGAAATATCATGAGAATTACCAAAATCAATAGAGACACAAAGTGAACAAATGCTTTTGGAAAATGGCACTGCTGGACTTGCTAGATGCACGGTTGCCACAAACCTTCACTTTGTAAAAATCACAGTATCTGCACACTTCAGTAAAGTGAAGTGGAAACAAGGTGAGCCTGCGCACTGTCACTGACTCCCTTCCCTACGCTGTGCATTACGCCCCCGTGACTTAGCTATAACTGAAGTCTGTACCTCTTATTCCCTGCACCTGTTTTGCTCAACCTTCGAACCCCCTCCCTCTGGCAACCAGTTTGTTCTCTGTATTTATGAGTCTGTTTCGGTTTTGCTCATTTGTTTTGTTGGGGTTTTTTTTAGTATGAAAAAAAATGCTTATTTTATTTTTATTTTTTAAATGTTTTTTTAAATGTATTTTTGAGAGAGAAAGTGTGTGTGTGTGTGTGTGTGTGTGTGTGTGCATGAGAGCACGACGGAGGGGCAGAGGGAGACGCAGAATCTGAAGCAGGTTCCAGGCTCTGAGCTGTCGGCACAGAGCCTGATGTGGGTCAGAGCCTGATGTGGGGCTCAAACTCAGGGACCGTGAGATCATGACCTGAGCTGAAGTCAGACACCTAACTGACTGAGCCACCCAGCCACCCTGAATGATTATTTATTTTTGAGAGAGAGAGAGAGAGAGAGAGAGAGAGAGAGAGAGAGAGAGAATCTCAAGCAGGCTCTGTGCTGTCAGCATAGAGCCCGACACAGGGCTCAGTCCCGTGAACCATGGGATCATGACCTGAGCTGAAATCAAGAGTTGGCCCTTAACCGTGTCACCTGGGAGCCCCTTTTTTGTGTTTTAGATTCCAAATATAAGTGAAATCATATGGTATTTGTCTTTCTCTGACTTATTTCACTTAGAATAATATCCTCTAGGTCCATCCATGTTGTTGCAAATGGCAAGATTTTATTCTTTTTTGTGGCTGAGTAATATTCCATTGCGTATATATTCCACATCTTTATCCATTCATCTATGGAAGGACACTCAGGTTGCTTTCACATCTTGGCTAGTGTCGATAAGGCTGCAATAAACAGAAGGGTGCATATGTCTTTTTGAATTAGTGTTTTTCGTTTTCTTTGGAAATGAAATGGTATTTCTATTTTTAAAAAATGTTTATTTATTTTTAGAGAGAGAGAAGGAGGGGCAGAGAGAGAGTGGGGGACAGAGAGAGAGAGAATCCCAATCAGGCTTTGTTTGCACTGTCCAGCACAAAGTTCGATGCAGGCCTTGATCTCACAACCATGAGATCATGACATGAGCCGAAATCAAGAGTCAGGCATTCAACCGACTGAGCCACCCAGGTGCCCCATCACTGTGGCTTTGATTTGCATTTCTCTGATGGCCATTGATGTCGAGCATCTTTTCTTGGGTCTGTTGGCCATTTGTATATTGTTGGAAAAATGTCTATTCAAGTCCTCTGCCCATTTTTAAAATCAAATGATGATGACGATGATCGCTGGTGTTGAATTGTAGTTTTTTAATTTTTATTTTTTAATCAATGTACGCTGTGATATTAGTTTCAGGTGTACAATATAGTGATTCAACGCTTCCATACATCAGCCGGTGCTCATCACAAGTGTACTTCTTAATCCCCATCACCTGTTTCTACCATCCCTCACCTTTTTGTATTTTTTGGCTAAGTACCCAGTAGCAAAATTATTGGATTGTAGGGTAGTTCCATTGTTAACTTTTAGAGGGAACTCCGTACTGTCTTCCCCAGTGACTGCACCAGTTTCCTACAGGAGGGTTCCTTTTTCTCCGCATCCTTGCCAAAACTTGCTGTTTCTTGTGTTTTTTGACTTTAGCCATTCTGACAGGTGTGAGGTGATACCTCACTGTGGTTTGGGTTTGCATTTCCTTGATGATGAGTCAGGTTGAGCATCTTTTCATGCGTCTGTTGGCTACCTGTATGTCTTCTTTGGAGGAATGTCTGTTAATGTCTTTTGCCCGCTTTTAAATTGGATTTTTTTTGAGTATTGATTTGTGTAAATCCTTTATGTAGTATAGATACTAACTCTGCCTTATGTGAGTTTTTTCTTTAAATATAATTTACTGTCAGATTGGTTTCCATACAACACCCAGTGCTCATCCCAACAAGTGCCCTCCTCCCTGCCCATCACCCACTTTCCCTCTCCCCCACCCGCCATCAACCCTCAGTTCTCAGTATTTAAATTTTTTTAATGTTTATTCATTTTTGAGAGAGAAAGAGACAGAGCGCGAGTGGGGGTGGAGCAGAGAGAGAGGGAGACACAGAATCCGAAGCAGGCTCCGGGCTCTGAGCTGTCAGCAACCGAGCCTGATGCGGGGGCTCAAACCCATGAACCAAGAGATCATGACCTGAACTGAAATCAAGAGCTGGAAATTTAACTGGCTGTGCCATCCAGGAGCCCCTGTATGAGTTCTTTATAAATTTTGGATATTAACTCCCGTCAGATACATCATTTGCAAATATCTTTTCCCGTTCAGTAGGTTGCCTTTTCGTTCTATTGGTGGTTTCTGTCACCGTGCCAAAGCTTTTTAGTTTGATGTGGTTCCACTTGTTTATTTTTGCTTTTATTGCCCTTGTCTGAGGAGACAGATCCAAAATAGTATTGTTAAGACTGATGTCTAGGGGGTGCCTGACTGGCTCAGTCAGTAGATTGTGTGAATCTTGATCTTGGGGTTGTAAGTTTGAGCCCCATGTTGGGTGTAGAGGTTACTTAAAACTAAAATCTTAGGGGCACCTGGATGGCTCTGTCTGTTAAATGTCCAACTCTTGATCTCAGCTCAGGTTTTGATCTCGTGGTCATGAATTCAAGCTCTGTGTTGGGCTCTGCACTGGGTGTGGAGCCTACTTAAAAAAATGGTTTAAATACATCTATTTAAAAAATAATAATAGAATAAAATTGTAAAAAAGACTGATGTCTAGTAATTGACTGTCTATGTTTTAGAAGTTTTATGGTTTTGGGGGCGGCTCAGACAGTTAAGCATCTGACTTTGATGCTTGGGTCATAGTCTCGCAGCCTGTGAGTTCGAGCCCCGCGTCGGGCTCTGTGTTGACAGCTCAGAGCCTGGAGCCTGCTTCGGATTCTGTGTCTCCCTCTCTCTTCCCATCCCGCTCTCATACTCTGTCTCTCTCTCTCTCTGTCTCTGAAAAATAAACATTAAAAAAAATTATGAAAAAGAAGTTTTATGGTTTCAGGTCTTACATAGGTCTTTAATGCACTTAGAGTTTCCTTTTATACATGCTATAAGAAGGTGGTCTATTTTCATTCTTTTTCATGTAGCTGTCCAGTCTTAAATCACTATTTATTGAAGAGACCATCTTTTCCCCATTGTACATTCTTGCGTCCTTTGTCATTGACTAATTGCCCCTAGAAGTATGGGTGTCTTTCTGGGTTCTCTGTTCTATTGATCTATGTGTCTGTTTTTATGTCAGTACCACACTATTTTGTTTACTAAAACTTTGTTTTATGGTTTGAAATCTGGGAGTGTGCTACTTCCCGTTTCGTTCTTCTTTCTCAAGATGCCATGACTATGCGGGATCCTTTGTGGTTACATACAAATATTAGGATTCTTTATTCTAGTTCTTGAAAAACACTATTGGTATTTTGATAGGAATTGCATTGATTCTGTTGATTGCTTTGGGGAGTTTGGGTATTTTAACAATATTAATTCTTCCAATCCAGAAGAATAGTATATCTTTCCATTTATTGGTGTCATCTTTTTTTTTTTTAACATTATTTATTTTTTTTAGAGAGAGAGAGAGAGAGTGTGAGCAGGGGAGGGGCGGAGAGAGAGGGAGACACAGAATCCGAAGCAGGCTCCAGGCTCAGAGCTGTTAGCACAGAGCCCCACGCGGGGCTCGAACCCATGAACCATGAGATCATGACCTGAGCCAAAGTCAGATGCTTAACCTACTGAAAGCCACCCATGGCCCCTGTTTGTGTCATCTGTAATGTCTTTCATCAGTGTCTTAGAGTTTTCAGAGTACTGGTCTTTAACCTACTTGGTTGAATTCATTGCTAGGAATTTTATTATTTTTTGACACAATTATAAATGGGATTGTTCTCTTTATTTTTCTGCCAGTTCATAATTAGTATATAGAAATACAACAGATTTCTGTATGTTCATTTTGCATCCGGCAGCTTAACTGAATTCATTTACTAGCTCTGATATTTTTCTTTTTTTTTTATAATTTTTTTTTCAACGTTTATTTATTTTTGGGACAGAGAGAGACAGAGCATGAACGGGGGAGGGGCAGAGAGAGAGGGAGACACAGAATCGGAAACAGGATCCAGGCTCTGAGCCATCAACCCAGAGCCTGACGCGGGGCTCGAACTCCCGGACCGCGAGATCGTGACCTGGCTGAAGTCGGATGCTTAACCGACTGCGCCACCCAGGCACCCCGCTCTGATATTTTTCTTGATGGAGCGTTTACTGTTTTCTATGTATAGTATCATGTCATTTGCAAATAGTGACAGTTTTACTTCTTTACCAATTGATTCTTTTTGCTTCTTTTTGCTGTCTGATTGGCACGGCTAGAATTCCAATATTATGTTGAGTGAAAGTAGTGAGAATTGATATCCTTGTTTTGTTCCTAATTTTAGAAGAAAAACTTCCATCTTTTCATCACTGAGTATGATGTTACTTGTAGGTTTGTCATATATGGCCTTTATTTTGTTGAGGTATGTGTCCTCGATATTCACTTTGTTGAAAGTTTTTATCATAAATGGATGTTGCGTTTTGTCAAACACTTTTTTCTGCATTTATCGACCTAATCATGTGATTTTTATGGTTCATTTTGTTAATTTGGCGTATCGTGTTGTTCGATTAGCAGATATTGAACCATCCTTACATCTGTGGAATGAATCTCACCTGATTATGGTGTATGATCCTTTAAATGTATCTTTGAATTTGGTTTGCTAATATTTCGTTAAGGACTTTGGCATCTATGGTTATCGAGGAGAGCGGCCTGTAATTTTCTTTTTATCTAATGCCTTTGTCTGGTTTTGGTATCTGGGAATTCTGACCTCATAGAATGAATTTGGAAGAATTCTTTCCTCTTCAATTTTTTGGAATAGTTTGAGAGAGGTAGGTATTAATTCTTCTTTAGATGTTTGGTAGAATCCACTTGTGAAGGCATCAGGTACTAGACTTTTATTTGTTAGGATTTTTTTTTTTTTAATTACAGTTCAGTTCATTACTAGTAATTGGTGCATTTAGATTTTCTATTTCTTCCTGATTCTGTCTTGGAAGATTATAGGTTTCTAGGAATTTATCCATATCTTCTAAGATGTCCAATTTGTTGGTATATAATTGTCCATAATGGTCTCTTATAATCCTTTGTATTTCTGTGGGGTTGGTTGTAACGTCTCCTTTCATTTCTGATTTTACTTATTCGGGCCCTTTCTTTATTTTCCTTGAAGAATCTGGCTAAAGGCTTATCGATTTTGTTTATCTTTTCAAAGAACCCACTCTTAGTTTATATTTCCTTTCTTTTACTAACTTGAGGCTTTTTTTCTTTTTCTTCTTCTTTTTCTAGTTGAGGTCTAAGGTTAGATTGTGTATTTGAGATCTTTCTTCATGAGGCTGGCTTGTCCCCTAAACTTCCCTGTTAGAACTGCTTTTGTGGGGCGCCTGGTGGCTCAGTTAGTTGAGCGTCTGACTTTGGCTCAGGTCACGATCTCGCAGTTCACGAGTTCGAGCCCCACATCGGGCTCTGTGCTGACGGCTCAGAGCCTGAAGCCTGCTTCGGATTCTGTGTTTCCCTCTTCCCCTGCTCACACCCTCTCTCTCAAGAATAAATAAAGAAAAAAAATTTTTTTAAAAACCCCTGCTTTTGTTGTGTGTCAGAGATTTGGAACTGTTGTGTTTCCATCTTTACTGGTCTCCAGGTATTTTTTCAATTTCCTCTTTGATTTCTTCTTTGGCAATTAGTTATTTCATAGCATGTTGATTAGCTTCCATGTGTTTGTGTTTTTTCCAGGTTCTCATAATTGATTTCTAATTTCCTACTGCTGTGGTAAGAAAAAATACTTGATGTGATTTCAAAGCTCTGAAATTTATTGAGACTTGTCCTGTGGCCTAACATGTGATCTATCATGAAAAATGTTCGTTGTGCACTTGAAAAGAATGTGTATTCCTTTGTTTTTGGATGGAATGTCTGTATACATCTATTAAATCCATCTGGTCTCATGTGTCATTGAAAGCCACTGTTTACTTACTGGTTTTCTGTCTGGATTATCTATCCATTGATTTAAGCAGGGTGTTAAGGTCTCGCACTATTACTGTATTATTGTTAATTTCTCTTTTTATGTCTGTTAATATTTGCTTTTTATGTTTCGGTGCCCCTAGTTGGTTATATAGATATTTACAATTGTTACATCTTCTTGTTAGGTTGATACCTTTACTAGTATGAAATGCCCTTTTTTTGTCTCTTGTTACAGTCTTTGCTTTAAAGTCTATTTTGTCTGACATTACTACTCCGCCTTTCTTTTTGTTTCCATTTGCATGAATATATTTTTCCATCTTTTTACTTTTAGTCTATGTGTCTGTAGGTCTAAAGGGAGTCTCTTGTAGGCAGCGTAAATGGGTCTCGTTTTTATCTATTCAGTTACTCTATGCCTATTGATTATTTAGTCCATTTACATTTAGAATAATTATTGACGGGTATGTACTTATCACCATTTTGTCCATTGTTTTCTGGTTGCTATAGTAGTTCTTTGTTCTTTTCTCTTGCTCTCTTCCCTTGTGATTTGATGACTTTCTTTGATGATATGTTTGGATTTCCTTCTCTATTTTGTTTGTTTGTTTGTTTATCTAGGATAGGTTTTTGGTTACCATGAGGTTCATATATAACATCTTATGTACGTAGCAGTATTTTAAGTTGATGGTCACTTCAGTTTAAATATGTTTCAAAAGCACTACATTTTTACCCCCTAGATCTGTTTTATGTATGTGATAGCCTATTTTTATATCTTTTTATTTTGTATATCACTTAACCAATTATTATAGATATTGATTTTACTATTTTTGTCTTCTAACCTTCATTCTGCCTTTTTAAGTGGTCAATCCATTGCCTTTACTGTATGTTTGCTTTAACCAGTGATATTTTTCCTTTTTCTTTCCTTTTTTTTCTTTCGTTCTTTTTTTTTTTTTTTTACTTTCAGCTCTGTCCTTTTCTTTTCCACTTAAAGAAGTCCCTTTAAAAAAAATTTTTTTTCAACATTTATTTATTTTTGGGACAGAGAGAGACAGAGCATGAACGGGGGAGGGGCAGAGAGAGAGGGAGACACAGAATCGGAAACAGGCTCCAGGCTCTGAGCCATCAGCCCAGAGCCCGACGCGGGGCTCGAACTCACGGACCGCGAGGTCGTGACCTGGCTGAAGTTGGATGCTTAACCGACTGCGCCACCCAGGCGCCCCTAAAGAAGTCCCTTTAACATTTCTTGTAAGGTTGGCTTAGTGGTGATGAGCTCCTCTAACTTTTGTTGCTGGGGAAACTATTTCTCCTTCAGTTCTGAATGATAACCATGTCAGGCAGAGTATTTTTAGTTGTAGGTTGGTTATGCTGAGTTCCTTTCAGCACTTTGAATACACCAAGCCATTTCCTCCTGGCTATAAAGTTTCTGCTGAAGAATCAGCCATTAATCTTATGGGTGTTTCCTTGTCTGTAACTAGTTGCTTTTCTGTTGCTGCTTTCCAGATTCTCCCTTTATCTTTAATTTTTGACATTTAAATTATTATGTATCTTGGTATGGACCTCTTTGGAGTCATCATTTTAGGGGCTTTTTGTGATTCATTACTGTTTCCCTTTCCAGGTTAGGGAAGTTCTCAGCTATTATTTCTTCAAATACATTTTCTTCCCCCCCCCCCCCCCCGCTTTCTTCTCCTTTTGGGACCCCTAAAATGCAAATGTTATGTGCTTTATGTTGTCCCAAAGGACCCTTATTACTAATCCTCATTTTTTAAAATGTTTATTTGTTTAGTTTTGGGAGAAAGAGAGCAAGCAAGCAGGAGAGGGGCAGAGAAAGAGAGAGAGAGAAAGAGAGAGAGAGAGAGAGAGAGAGAAGGAGAATCCCGAGCAGGCTCTGTGCTGTCAGTGTAGAGCCTGATGAGGGACTCGATCTCACAAACTGAGATTGTGACCTCAGCCGAAATCAAGAGTTGGACACTTAACCAACTGAGTCACCCAGGCACCCCTATCCTTAATAAAAAAAAAATTCTTTTAGCTATTTTGTTTGAATGACTTTCAGTCCCTTGTGTTCCAGATCACTCATCTGTTCTTCTGCATCATCTAATCTGTTGATTCACTGGAGTGTATTTTTCACTTCAGTTATTGTATTCTTTAGCTCTGATTGGTTCCTTTTAATATTTTCCCTCTTTGGCAAAGTGCTCACTCTGTTCATAACTTTCCTGAGTTTGATGAGCATTTTTATGACCATTACTTTGAACTCTTCATTGAGTAGATTGAGTGTCTCCATTTCACTTAGTCCTTTTTTTGAATTTTGTCTTATTCTTTCATTTGGAACATATTTCTCTGTCTCCTCATTTTGCCTGTGTTCTGTTTGTTTATACGTGTTAGATAGACCAGGTGTATCCACTGGTGTTTCAGGAGTGGCCTTCTGTGAAAGGCATCCTGTGGGATTCAGAAACAGAATACCTTTGGTCACCAGAACCACGCTCTCCAGAGGTGTTCCTGTGTGGGTTGAGCTGTGAAGGCTGCCAGCATGCTAGTGGGTGGGGCTGGCTTTGAGGCCCACCCGTGACTCTTGCAGGTGCACTGGTGGGCGGGGCCACTTTGGTGGTGCACCTGTCCTGCCCACCCCGCTGGGTTTGGCAAGGCAACAGCTGCTTTGGTGGGACACTGGTCCTGGCTGAGGCTGCTTGCTGGGTGTAGTGGGTGCTTTGGTGGGGCTCTGGTCACTGCGGAGACCCCTGCTCTGCTTTGTAGGGGAGTGACTGCTTGGATGAGTGTGTTGGGCAGGGTGTGTCCACAAGGGAACACTTGGGTGGAGTGAGTCCACAGAGGAGGAAGCAGCGCTAGTAATATAGATGGAAAGTGTCAGAACTGGCATCCACTGGCATCGGCCAGCGAGGCTGAAGGAGGGCAGGAAAAAGGTTGCCCACCAGTGCTTCTGTTCTTGGAGAAAGCCAATGCAGATTCCTGTCCCTCTGGCACACGCTTTAAGATTATTTGATAAATCTCCTTTACATTCGTCCTGTGCACTTTTTGAACTGCTGCTTCTGCGCCGGGTCCTGGAACAAGTGAGCTTGCGTGTGGACCCTTGAAGAGTGGATTCTGTTTCTTATAGCCCTCGGATCTCCTGGAGGTGAGCCCTATTCATTTTTTCAAAGCCAGATGTTATGGAGGCTCATTTTCTTGGTGCGGGTCCCCAGGGTGTGAAGCTCCCGATGTGTCCTTCGGGGGAGGTGAGCTTGGGTTCCTCCTACCCTACCATCTTGATCAGGATCTCCAGTGCTTTCCTCACTTATGATGTCTCGCTTCCATTTATTCCCACCTTCATTCAGTTAGCAGCTTGCAAAATGAGTCCTCATAAGCACCTGGGAAGTGGGACCGGAGGTTGGCACGTTCTTCAGCCCCCCCCCCCCCCCCGTTGCCTGCACATGGGCCAGACGCCCACTCCCTTCCCTGGCGCTCGCTGGTGGTGTGACTGGGCCGCGCTTGTGGGAGTTTTGAGAGAAGGAAGGAAAACGGTCTTTTTATTCTGCCGTATTTGAATCAGAGATCCAACGAAACAATTTTGGAGGAGAGTAAGACTAAGCTTGCTCCGCCAGCTGTCAAGACTTACTGTCAAGCTATGGTAACTAAAACCATGATGTTGGACACAGGAACGAACACACACACACACACACACACACACACACACAGAATTGGCAGCGTAGAAAGAAATCTAGCACACACAGGAGTTTGGCTGTGATCAAAGTGGCATCACAAACCATGAAGGAAAGGATGGATGAAGCAATAAATGCTACTGGAAAGCTAACGTTAGATCCTACCTCACACTATACAAAATGCATTTTAGGATTAAATACCACATGTTTTCCTCTCCTCCACTCTAAAGCTCCTCTAAAATGACAGTAAAGGAGTTTTTAAGAATATTTTTAAGTTTATTAAAAAAATTTTTTTAACGTTTCTTTATTTTTGAGAGCTAGAAAGACACAGAGCACAAGAGCGGGAGGGGCAGAGAGAGGGAGACACAGAATCCCAAGCAGGCTCCGGGCTCTGAGCCGCCCACAGAGTGTGATGCAGGGCTCGAACCCACGATCTGTGAGATCATGACCTGAGCTGAAACCAAGAGTTGGACACTTAACCGACTGAGCCTCCCAGGCGCCCCAACAGTAAAGGAATTTTTAAAAGCATGAACCCAAAAGGATAAAGAGATGGAAAGTGGGTGGCTGAAGGGTAACTGAGTTAGTGGCAGGGAGAAGGTGGCACCTACATGTGTGGTGGTTTAAGCCAGGAATAAAAGGAGGTTTGTAACACAGAACTCTGGGGAGGTTGAGAAATCTGAAGTGACAGTTGTTTCTGAAGGGGGTGATTCAGCATGGGAGCAAGAGAAGGATTAGATGAAAGTTTTGAAGAGACCACCCCATCCTCCTATGCAGCCAGGCAGCTGTCTTCCCCCATCCCCCCACCCGCCTCCGAGGAGAAAACTAGACTCCTCTTTGCCAAGGTTGTGCCACACCTGCTCTGGACTTGGTGGTTGGAGGCAACCTCAGACCGAGTTGAGGATGGAGAGCAGTTAACAGCTGAGGGGATGGGAGGTAGTGAGCGCTGACATCAGGGCCCTTGCCCCCACTTAGCTCTGAGAAGAGAGACAGCTGGGCTCCCACTCCCCAAAGAAGAAGTGGGAAAAATCCTTCCCTAGGGAAATGAACCAGCTCAAGAGGAAAGAGCTGTAGAGACTTCCATTTAGGGGTTCTCACCAATCTCTCATATGAAAAGATGCTCAGCCTCACCTGCAATCAGAAAAATGCGAATCAAAACAAAAATGTGAGATAATGTCCCAAAAGATTGGTAACAATTAAGGTTTGCTAAGACCAAATGTTGGAAATGTTCAGGGAAACCTGACCTTGTACACACACTAGTGGGTGGGTCACCTTAGTACAACTGCTTGGGAAGCCGTCGGTCAATACCTAGTAAAGTTGCAGATGCTCATATCCTATGTAAACTTTCAATGTAGGTATAGAAAGCTAGGAATACAAGGATATGCATTGTGGCAGTTGGTAATAGCAAAACCATGGAAGCAACCAAATGTGCCCCAGTAATGGGAATGAATAAACGTATAGTTTACACCATGGGATAGTATGAGAGTTTAGATAAATGAATTATGTAGGGGAGGACAACTTTCCCTTCCCTTATAGGTTCTTTGGCGGCTGGTCTCGTAATTAATTTGACATAAGACAGATTATCAGGATAAACACCTATTTAATTTCATCTGTATGGAAGCTTCATAAAAATATGAGAGTCAAAGAAACGGCCAAAGCAGGAAGAAAGTTTTTATACCTTTCGGACAAAGAAACAATTAATTTGTGTAGAATTGACTGAACAGATGGGTGTGGGTTGGGGCTGTAAATTGGTGAAGTAAGTTTTGTTTATATAACCTTTCTCAGCCCTTGTTTTCCTGTGTCTGATGATGAGTGCCTTCTACCCTCCGATACAGGAAGGGTACCTTTCTGTCTTTTTTTTTTTTTTTTAAGTTTATTTATTTAGTTTGAAAGAAAGAGAGAGAGCAGAGGAGGGTCAGAGAGAGAGAGAGGATCACAAGCAGGCTCTGCACTGTCATCCTGTAGCCTGACACGGGGCTTGAACTCATGAACTACAAAATCATGACTTGAGCTGACATCAAGAGTTGGACACTTAACTGACTGAGCCATCCAGGCACTCCCCAAAATAATTTTAATAACAGGAAATCAGTGTCTCCCTGTCCCTCCCCCCCCCCCCCCCCCCCAGTAAATGGTTAGCAAATATTGCCTATGGGTTCGAAAGGACACCAAATTGTTAGCCAGCCATCACCTGCCTTAGTTTGGTCCTTAACATAGTTTCTACACTATCAGGTGAGCTTAATGAAGATTAGCTATTATTACTCAACAACAACAAAAAATAACCTGGCTAAAAAAGGGAGAAAGGACATTGAATAGACTTGAATAGAGATGATACACAAAAGGTCAAGCATGTGGAAAAATGCTCAACATCACTAACCATTAGGGAAAGGCAATCTCAAAACCAGAATGAGATATCACTTCACAGCCACTAGGATGGCTACTTATCAAAAACACAGAAAATGATAAGTATTGGTGATATGGAGAAATTAGAACATTTGGGTTTAATTGCTTTAATTGTCTTTATTTTATTTTGAAAGAGAGACAGAGTGTGAGCAGGGGAGGGACAGAGAGAGGGAGACACAGAATCCGAAGCAGGCTCCAGGCTCTGAGCTGTCAGCACACAGCCTGATGGCAGGGCTCGAACTCACGGAGAACAAGATCATGACCTGAGCGAAGTCAGATACTTGACCGACAAAGCCACCCAGGCGCCCCCTGCCGGATCTTCTTTTAAGAGAAGGTACTATTCCAAGGAGGAGATTAAGATTTTGCCCACCAAACTGGGTCCAGGGCACGTGGGCTGATGTAGCCCAGGGTGGGACTGGGGGGTATTTCACATCAGGGCACATTTTGCAGCCCAGATGCCAGGAGAGGAGCATGGAGAGGGAATGGTGGCCAGCTTAGGGGAGCCCGGCAGAAGGGCAGGCGCCTGTAGTGTGTCTGGTTGTCAGCTGTGGGGTGGGCCCTGGCTGGACTCGGCCTCCACCAGTTCTGCATGAGCAGGGAAGCTGGAGAGGCAGAATCAAGCTTCCTGCTCTTTCCTCTGAGTTTGAAGGTATCAGTTGCAGATGAAGCTGTGCAGTGGGACAGCCATGTGCACGCCTCATTTCCTATTTGTGAGCTGCTCAAGCACAAGGGGCCCTCTCTTCCCCGCGGTACCCCCTGCACCTGGAACAGTAGCCAGATGGGCCATAAATGTTTGGGGCTGGCTGGTGGGCTGACGAGGGACCCAGGGCGAGGAGGGTGGTCCTATAAATATTTCTAAGGAAATATTTTTTCTTTCTTTCTTTTTTAAAATTGTGTTAAAATACTCATAAAATTTACCATTTTAACCATTTTAAAGTGTACACTTTAATGATATTAAATACATCCACATTGCTACCCAGCCATCACCACCATCCATGCCCACAAGTCTTTTTGTCTTGTAAATCTGAAACTCGAAAACCCATTAACCAGCAACTCCCCGTCTCCCCTCCCCGCAGCCCTTGGCAACCACCATTACAACGTCTGTCTTTCTGATTTTGACCACTCTAGAAACCTCATATAAGTAGATAACATACAGTCTTTGTCTTTTGGTGACTGGCTTGTTTCACTTAGCATAACGTCCTCAAGTTTTACCCATGTAGTGGTAGACATCAGAATGTGCTTCCTTTTTTAAGGTTGAGTAAGATTTCATTGTACATATAGACCACCTTCTGCTTATCCATTCATTTACTAGCGGACGCTTGGGTTGCTTCCATGTTTTAGCTTTTTCAAATAAGGCTTCTGTGAACATGGGTGTCCAAATATCTCTTCAAGACTCTGCTTTCAGTTCTTTTGGGTATATACGCAGAATTGGGATCACTAGATCCCGTGGTAATTCTACTTTGGATCTTTTGAGGAATCGCTGTACTGTTTTCTGCAGTGGCTGCACTGTTTAACACGCCCACCAACGGTGCGCGAGCATTCCAGTTTCTCCACATCCTTGCCAGCACTTGCTTCCCGTTTTTTTATTTTCTTAAATTATAGCCCTCCTAATGGGTGTGAGGTGGTAGGTTGTGGTTTTGATTTACATTTCCCCAGTGATTAGTGATGCTGAGCAGCGACTTTTTATGTATTTCATGGCCATTTGTATATTACCTCTGGGGAAATGTCTGTTCAATTCCTTTGCCTATTTTCAAATCAGTTGTTTGTTTTCCTGTTGCTGAGTTTTGGGAGTTCTCTACATAGTCTAGATATTCATTTCTCATGGAGTTACGAATTACAAGTATTTTCTCCCATCCTGTAACCTTTCTACTCTGTGAATGATGTGGTTTGTTTTTTTTTTTTACTTATTCTTTTCCCCCAACTTTTATTGAGATATAATTAACATACAGCACTGTACAAGTTTAAGGTGTATAGCATAATGAGTTGACTTTCACATATTGCGATTACCACAGTAAGTTTAGTCAACATCCATCATCTCCTACAGATACAAAAAAAAAATGTTTCTTTTCCTTGTGACAAGAACTCTTAGGAACTACTCTTTTAACAACTTCCAAATATACCATTCAGCAGTGGTAACTATAGTCATCATGTTGTACATTACATCTCTGGGACTGATTGATCTTTTAACTGGAAGTTTGTACCTTCTGACTTCTTTCATCCCATCCCCCACCCCTGCCTCTGCTAACCACAAATCTGATCTCTTTTTCTATGAGTTAGGTTTTTTGGTTTGTTTTTGTTTTTAAGATTCCACATATAAGTGAGGTCATACGGTATTGTCTTTGACTTACTTCACTTAGCATAATCCTCTCAAGGTTCATCCAGACTGACACAATGGCAGGATTTCCTATTCTTTTTATGTCTGAATAATATTCCACTTGTATATATATATACTACTATATTTTATCAACGGACACTTAAGTTGTGTCTACATCTTGGCTATTGTAAATAATGCTGCAGTGAATATGGGAGTGCAGATACCTCTCGGATATAGTGTTATCATTTCCTTCAGATATATTTCTACAAGTGATATTGCTGAACCATATAGTTCTATTTTAAATTTTGGGAGGCAACCTCCATATTTTTTCTCCATAGTGGTTGTACCAATTTACAGTCCCAGCAACAGTGCAGAAGCGCTTCCTTTACTCCAAATTCTTGCCAGTATTAGTCCCACTTATCTTTTTGAGAACAGCTATTTTAACTGGAAGGAGGAGATAACTCGTGGGTGTTGTTGTTTTCATTGTGGTTTTCCCTTGCATTTATTTCCCTGATGATTGAGTACCTTTTCTTGGTACTCAAGATATATTGATATATCCATCCATATATCTTCTTTGAAACAATGTCTGTTCAGGTAGTTTGTTCACTTTTAATTGGATTATTTTTTGTTTTGTTTTTTTCATTTTTTTGCTATTGAGTTGTAGGAGTTCTTTTTTTTTTTTTTTAATGCTTATTTATTTATTTTGGGAGAGAGACAGAAAGAGAGCAGGGAAGGGTGGGGGGAGAGAGAGAATCCCAAGGAGGCTCCGTGCTGTGAGTGCAGAGCCCAACGCGGGGCTCCATCTCACGAACCGTGAGATCATGATCCCAGCTGAAATCAAGAGTTGGACACTTAACCGACTGAGCCGCCCAGGCACCCCACCACTATTGATTGTTTTTAGTATTCATTTATTTTTGAGAGAGCTAGCAGGGGAGGGGCAGAGAGAGGGGGGGAGACAGAGGATCTGAAATGGGCTCTGTGATGACAGCAGAGAACTCGAGGTGGGGCTCAAACCCATGAGCTATGAGATCATGACCTGACCCGAAGTCGGACGCTTAACCAACTGAGCCACCCAGGTGCCCCAAACGCTATTGATTTTTTTTATGTTACTCTTGTGCACTGCAACTTTACTGAATTTGTAACAGGTTTTAGAGGAGTCTTGAGGGTTTTTTATATATAAAATTATATAATCTGCAAACAGATCATTTTACTTCTTCCTTTCCAATCCTAATGCCTTTTTTTTATTTCTTGCCTGATTGCTCAGGCCAGAACTTCCAGTACTATGTTGAATATGAGTGCTGAGAGTGAGAACTCTGTCTTATTCCTGATCTTAAAGAAAAAGCACTCAACCTTTCACTATTGAGTATAATTTTAGCTATGGGTTTGTCATATGATGGCTCTTACTATGTTGAGGTACATTCCTCCTATACCTAAGTTGTGGAGTTTATCATGAATGGATGTTGAATTTTGCTAAATGCTTTTTCTCTATTGATTTTTTTTCTTTTCATTCTATTATTATGTATCACGTTGACTGATGATGTGTATGTTGAACCATTCTTGCATCCAGGGATAAATTCCATTTGATTATGGTGAATGATCTTTTTAATGTGTTTAATTTGATTTGGTAATATTGCTTTGCAGATCTTTGGCATCTATATTCATCAGGAATATTGGCCTGTAGTTTTCTTTTTTTGAAGTGGCCTTGTCTGGCTTTAGTATCTCAGTAATGCTGGCTTTACTGAGTGTTTGGGAGTGTTCCTTCCTCTTTGGTTTTTTGGAAGAGTTTGAGAAGGTTTGGTGTTAATTCTTCTTAAGTGTTGGCAGAATTCACCAATGAAGCCATGTGGCTCTGGTCTTTTCGTTAGCAGGAGATTTCTGATTACTGAAATCAGTAGTTGAATCAAGTACTGAATCAAGTAATTGATCTGTTCAGATTTTCTGTTTCTTCTTGATTCAGTTTTGGCAGATTGCATATTTTTAGGAATTTATTCATTTCTTCTAGGTTGTCCAACTTGTTGACCTATAATTTGTCACAGTAACCTCTTATGACCCTTTGTAATTCTGAGGAACTGGTAGTAATGTCCTCATGTTCACTTCTCATACTTGTAGTTTGAGTCTTCTCTCCTTTTTTAAGTCTTATCTAGCTGAATGCTTGTCAGTTTTGTTTATATTTACAAATAACTAACTTTTGGTTTCATTGACTTTTCGTATTGTTTTTCTATTGTCTATTTCATTTATTTCTGCTCTGATCTTTATTATTTCCCTACTTCTGCTAGCTATGGTTTTAGTTTGTTCCTTTTGTCTTGCTCCTTAAATTTGAGTTTTTGATTCAGGATCTTTCTTTCTTTCTTTTTTAATCTTTATTTATTTTTGAGAGAGAGAGACAGAGAGTGAGCAGGGGAGGAGCAGAGAGAGAGGGAGACACAGAATTCGAAGCAGGCTCCAGGCCCTGAGCTGTCAGCACAGAGCCCGAAGCGGGGCTTGAACTCACAAACTGTGAGATCATGACCTGAGCCGAAGTCGAATGCTCAACCGACTGAATGACCCAGGCGCCCCTGTTTTTTTTTTTTTTTTTTAATGTTTATTTATTTTTGAGAGAGACAGAGACAGAGTGCAAGTTGGGGAGGGGCAGAGAGAGGGAGACACAGAATCCCAAGCAGGCTCCAGGCTCTGAGCTGTCAGCACAGAACCCAATGCAAGGCTCAAACTCACGAACTGGGAGATCATGATCTGAGCTGAAGTTGGACACTTAACTGACTGAGCCACCCAGGTGCCCCTTTCTTGTTTTTTAATGTAAGTGTTTATAGCTATAATTTTTTTTCTTTAGTACCACTTTCATTGTGTCCCATAAATTTTGGTATATTGTTTTCTTTTTCATTCATCTCTAAGTATTTCTAATTTCCCTTGTGATTTCTTTGATTTCTGGGTTGTTTAAAAGTGCGTTGTTTCCACAGTTTATTGAACTTCCCAGTTTTGTTATTGATTTCTAATTTTATCCCATTTTGGTCAAAGAAGGTGCTTTCTATGACATTCATCTTTTTAAATTTATTGAGACTTAATTTGTGGCCTAATATGTAGTCTCTCCTGGAGAATGTTCCATGTGTTCTTGAGAGGAATTTACACCCTGTTGTTAGGTGGTATTCTGTATATATATGTTATATCTAGATGGTTTATTGTGTTAAGGCATCTTCTTAAAGTGAAACCTTTGCATAATATCCTTGTCTCTTGTAATCTTTTAATTTAAAATCTATTTTGTCTAGTATTAGTATAGACACTTTTGCTCTCTTTTGGTTACTCTTTGAATGAAATATCTTTTCCCATTCTTTCACTTTCTTTTTAAAAGAACTTTTTAAAATATTTATTTTTATTTAAAAATTAAAAAAAAAAGTTTATTCATTTTTGAGAGAGACAGAGACACAATGCAAGTGGACTAGGGGCAGAGAGAGAGGGAGACACAGAATCCAAAGCAGGCTCTAGGCTCTGAGCTGTCAGCACAGCACAGAGCCTGATGTGGGGCTTGAACTCACAAACTGTGAGATCATGACCCGAGTCGAAGTCAGACGCTCAACCAACTGAGCCACCCAGGTATCCCTTAAATGTTTATTTATTTTTAAGAGAGACAGAGTGTAAGCGGGGAAAGGCATAGAGATAGGGAGACACAGAGTCTGAAGTAGGCTCCAGGCTCTGGGCTGTCAGCACTGAGCCCAACATGGGCCTCGAACCCACGAGCCATGAGATCATGACCTGATCCACAGTTGGACGCTTAAGGGACTGAGCTACCTAGGTGGCCCCCTCTTCTTTCACTTTCAACCTGTTTTCACGTTTGGATCTCAAGCGAGTCTCTTGTTGGCAGCATCACGTGTTTGCGTCACGTGTTTTCATCCATTCATCCAATCTCTTTTGATTGGAGAGTTTAATTCATTTCCATTTAAAGTAATTCCTGATAAGGACGGACTTACTCGTCATTGTGCCGTTTGTTTTCTATATGCCCTATAGCTTTTCTGCCTCTTATTTCTTGCATTCCAGTTTTCTTTTGTGTTTAGTTGATTTTTTTCCTTTCTGTGGTAAAATGTTTAAATCTCTTATTTCCTCTTCTGAATACTTTATAGCTATTTTCTTTTGGGTTACTGTGGGAGGTACATTTAACATACAGGTATAATATACTAACTTGAATGTATAGCACCTTAACTTCAGTAACATACAAACACTGTTCCATTACAGCTCTGTCCCCAATCCTTTTGGTTGTCAATGCCACAAATAACATTAAATTTAAATTAATTACATTAACTAAAATTACATCTTTACACATTGTGTACCCAAAACATAAAGTAATCGCTCCTTTAAGTGCATTAGTCTCCTAAATTATGTGGAAAACATATTTGGAGTTATATACCAAAGTTACAGAAATACAAACTTTTACATTAATGTTTTTTTCTTTCTTTTTTTAAAGTTTATTTACTTTGAGAGACAGAGAAAGCGTGTGAACACGTAAGTCAGGGAGAGGAAGTCAGGGAGAGGCGGAAAGAGAGGGAGAGCGAGAATCCCAAGCAAGCTCTGCATTGTCATTGTGGAGCCCAATGTGGGGTTCAAACTCACTAAGCCGTGAGATCATGACCTGAGCTGAAATCAAGACTGAGACGCTTAACCAACTGAGCCACTCAGGTGCCCCTGTTTTTCCCCCATAAAAATGTATTATTCTCTTAAATCATGTAAAAAACAAAAAGTGCTGTTACAAACCACTGTTTTAATACCAGCTTTTATTTTTATTTTTTTCAGAGAAAATATAGGCCTTTATTTTATTTTTCAGGAATAGAATTTAGTGACCCATCACTTACATGTAACACCCAGGCTCATCCCAACAAGTGCCCTCCTTGATGCCCATCACCCATTTAGCCCATCTGCCCACCCAGCAACCCTGTTTGTTCCCTGTATTAAGAGTCTCTTACGGCTTGTCTCCTTCTGCTTTGATCTTCTTTTTGCTTCCCATCCCCTATGTTCATCTGTTTTGTTTTTAAATTCCACATGTGAGTGAAATCATATATTTGTCTTTCTCTGATTTATTTCTCTTGGCCTAATACCCTCTAGTTGCAGCCACATCGTTGCAAATGACAAGATTTCATTCTTTTTGATTGCTGAGTAGTATTCCATTGTACATATACCATATCTTCTTTATCCATTCATCAATTGATGGCCATTTGGGCTCTTTCCATACTTGGGCTATTGTCAATACCACTGTTATAAACATTGGGGTGCATGTGCCCCTTCGAAACAGCACACCTGCATCCTTTGGATAAATTCCTAGCAGTGCAATTGCTGGGTTGTAGGGTAGTTCTATTGTAAAAATTTTTAAATGTTTATTTATTTTTGAGAGACAGAGCATGAGCCAGGGAGGGGCAGAGAGAGAAAGAGACACAGAATCTGAAGACACAAAATTGAAGCAGGCTCCAGGTTCTGAGCTGTCAGCACAGAGCCTGATGCAGGGCTTGAACCCACGAACCGTGAGCCCAAGTTGGACACTTAACCAACTGAGCCACCCAGGTGCCCCTGTTTTTAATTTTTTGAGGAACCTCCAGTTTTCCAGAATGGCTGCACCGGTTTGCATTTCCACCAGCAGTGCAAAACAGTTCCCCTTTCTCTGTATCCTCGCCAACATGTTGTTTCCTGAGTTGTTAATGTTAGCCATTCTGAGAGATGTGAGGTGGTATCTCATTGTGGTTTTGATTTGTATTTTCCCTGATGATGACTGATGTTGAGGATCTTTTCATGTGTCTGTTAGCCATCTGGATGTCATCTTTGGACAAGTGTCTATTCATGTCTTTTGCCCATTTCTTCACTGGACTATTTGTTTTTTGGGTGTTGAGTTTGATAAGTTCTTTGTAGATTTTGGATACTAACCCTTTATCTGATAGTCCTTTGCAAGTATCTTCTCCCATTCCATCAGTTGCCTTTCAGTTTTGTTGTTTTATTTGCTGTGCAGAAGCCTTTTATCTTGATGAGGTCGCAATGTAGCAGGATTCTCGCACAGAGAGTCATGACACTGAGGTTTTTAATTTCCAGGAAGCAACTTGTATTCGCACCAGCACCGCTCAGTTGGGTTCGTACCCAAAGAACTGAGCGCTGAACATCACAAGGCATAGTTTTTAAAATACATTTTCTATTTTTTTGTCTCCCATATATGGTAACACATAAACATGTAGTCTGATTAGTTTCAGTTTACAAGGTCATGAGGGATGTTGTCACATAGGTGCATAGCCAGGTTACCTTGAAGTTTTCTCTCCTTTTTCTCTCTCTCCTTGGGGAGGGGACCCTACCACACCGGTAGTTCATTTTTGCTTTTGTTTCCCTTGCCTCTGGAGGCGTGTCAAGAAGTTGCTGTGGCCGAGGTCAAAGAGGCTGTTGCCTGTTTTCTCCTTTAGGATTTTGATGGCTTCCTCTTATGTTTAGGCCTTTCATCCGTTTTCGTTTATTTTTGTGTATGGTGTAAGAAAGTGGTCCAGGTTCATTCTTCTGTAGGTCACTGTCCAGTTCTCCCTGTACCATTTGCTGAAGAGACTGTCTTTTATCCCACTGGATGATCTTTCCTGCTTTGGCAAAGATTAGTTGGCCATACGTTTGTGGGTCCATTCCTGGGTTCTCTATTCTGTTCCATTGATCTATGTGTCTGTTTTTGTGCCAGTACCATACTGTCTTGATGATTACAGCTTTGTAATACAGCTTGAAGTTCAGGGTTATCACGCCTCCACATTTTTTTCCCCCAACACTATTTTGGCTGTTTAGGGTCTTTTATGGTTCCATACAAATTTTAGAATTGTTTGTTTTAGCTCTGTGAAGAATACTGGTGTTATTTTAATAGGGATTGCAATACTAGCTTTTACATGTATTTACTTTGGGCTGCCTGGGTGGTTCAGTTGGTTAGTGTCCGACTCTTGCTTTTGGCTCAGGTCATGAGCTCAGTCATGAGATGAATCCTTGCTTCAGGCTCCACGCTGAAATGGTGGATGGGTAAGCTGCTACGGTGCTAAGAGTCAAAATTGAGTGAAACTGGCCGCAATATACCATCCATGCCTTCCTCAGGAAGTTGCCAGTCTTCAACAGACTCCAGAGTTGCAAAATAGTTACATCAGACAGAGTCTGCAGGTACAACTGTTGTCTAGGTGAGGAGAGATTCCTAGTGCTTCCTACTCTGCCGTCTTCCCAGAATCCTCCTCCATTTGATCTGTTTAGGCTGATGAACTCTGAGTTATCATGAGTTAACTCCGATGACTGGAGGTAGATTTCAAATCACGAGAGCCTGAAGACCATAGACCCGTTTTGCAGTTATGACCCCCTCAAGTCAAGTTGCTCCTTGTTCACCACCTCAAGGAATTCAAGATCAAAATCATATTGCAGTAACTGCTGGAAAACCACGTGGTACTGGCCTCCACATTACCAAGACAAGTAACAGGAATGAAGGACCACGGAGATTGAGGTGTGGAGCTGCTTTATGAGAACGGGCAGGAAACCAATTTACTTAGCATCTACTATGTTCTAGAGTGGTGATGGTGTACTGGGTGCTGGCATGGTGATGAGTCAAGGAATAAGAGAGTTCCTGGATCCTTTAGGGGTGGTCACATGAATATTAATTGTGTGCTCAGGCTGGTGTCATTTTCAGGAAGACTTAGGTCTATCTGTAGAGATTGAGGGTATACACGTGGGCTTAAGTGTTTAGACCAAAGAGATGAGGAATTCTCAGTGTGAAAAGATGGCTGTGAGCAGACATCGGATAAGTTAGTCGAGCAACTAGAATTGGACGTGGCATCCCCAAATACCAGTCATTGGTTTGTTCTTCCCAGCTTATTTTCTTGGTCAGACATATTTAAGGAGATCGTTTTAAAGCCAAGTCATAATGCGTACAGCAAGGAGTTATCTTATGAAAACACATGATCCAAAGCAGACCCAGGCCAGAAATATTTAATACCTAAAGAAAGCCTTGGACACTTAGTGTATTTGTAACGTGTCAGCTAAGCCCAGTTTGAAATACATTCCTTCCTTGCAGTTTTGGGTTAGGGATCTTGTGAGAGACTTGGAAGGTGGAAACAATGCAGCAACAATACTTTTTATATTTGGAAGGTCAGCAGAAGGCGAGGTGGTTGAGTGCCTTATAGAGGAAGCACCCAGTAAATAGTAATGACCAGTTTTAGCTTGCAACTGCAGGACAGCTTTTCCTATGCACCGTTCTTAGTAGCTGAGGTCTACCCTACCCTTGTCAACGCCTGGCGTCACTCAACATTTTACTACTTGCCCTTGATTGTCAGACCCTGATGCGAGGCTTGATCCCATGAACTGTGAGATTGTGACCTGAGCTGAAGTCAAGAGTCAGATACTCAACCGACTGAGCCCCCCAGGCACTCCCCGCCCCCCAGCATTGTTTAAAAAGCAAATCATGCCTATGCTTTACATTTCCTGTATTTGTACCCCAAAGTGGAGTATGAGGCCTATGGCTCTGCTGTCATTTCCGGTCAACCAAATGCTTGGGGATTTTAAAGAACTAACAATATCTCGTTCCATCGGCCAAGAAATCATGCTTCAGACTGGAAAAAGACCTATTTTGGAATTGTGTAAGGACACCAGTCGACCTGGGTGACTGTGGGCCGGCCACTTCACCATTCTGGGGCCTCCACATGTGATTCCCCAAGGTCCTCTGGAAATTCCTGCATCAGGGACTAGGCTCAAGATGTCCCGTCTCTAGGCAGCCGTTAGCCCCAACAAAATGCTGACAAAGATCTTCTTGGGAGTTACCTTCGGTGATGTTCCTGTTTTGCAATGTATTACTAAGGACACATGTGTAGATTATGTTCAATTATAGATCAAGAGATAAATTATGCAAACAGCAGTGATGAAATTATTGCGCCTTCTCTGTATCCTTTCCCTGCCTCCCCTCAACATCGGACGTGAAGGAGAGAAGAATATGCAAGGCAGCACTGAGTGGGTGTCCCTCAAGACATTTTCAAGCCATTATGGAATGTTCTTTTATGTACACTTTTGTCAGTCATTGCTACTCGAACATGTGAGCAGCCAGCGGATAGAAATAACATACAGCTAGGCTAGGGAGTTCTTAGTTTTGGGATCTTGACTCATCAGTCTGAATTCAGTGCATGTTGTCACTAACGCTGGTGAGTCTCCCAGGGTTGCCAGTCCTACATTCTGATGCACGATGCTAAAAAGGCTGAATACATGTGGACAAAGCTCTTCACGGACACACTCATCTCTGGAGTGGATGCAGGCTGCCTTGAGTTACCCAGGTCACGGCTGGGAAACCACCTCTGGCTTCTTAATACCTTAATACCCCTAGCAAGAGTATTATTTGCTTAGCAAAAACATGCAGAGGCGCCTGGGTGGTTAAGCCCATTAAGTGTCCAACTCTTGATCTCGGCTCACATCACCATCTCATGGTGGGTGGGTTTGAGCCACACGTTGCAGGGTGAGGAGCCTGCTTGGGATTCTCTCCCCCACCTCTCAAGATGAGTAAAAAAAAAATATTATAAAACCATGCAAATAAAGACAATTATTTCATTTTCAAGTAATTTAGCAGCAAAGGGGTAGGAGTAGAATTCAAATCCAGAGATGAAGCAAGGAATTCAGAAGGATAAAAGATAAGGTCTCTGGAGCCTGCACTGACCTATCTGCAGATGCCCGTAGAGCTAGTGGAGATAGGATCGTCACCACCCCAGCCCCGCGTCACCTTTCTTTTGCAGTATGTGTGACCTCTCCTTTGGCCTTCCGAGTATGCAACCAGGAGTATCTGATGAAATATGCTACTTAGAGGACATGCACACTTAGCCAGAATATCCCCTGATGCATGCTTATGTTTTACATATTTATTAAAGGGCACTACGAAGTCTCTTCATTTCCCAAATGAACCTTACGATCAGTTAAAATGGCGGAATATCCACAGGCTGATGAGAAAACAGAATCCTCTGGTCTCTCTGATCATGTGGTTCATCTGCACAAAGATGCATCATCCTGCCACCTTTAGTCCCATGCTGGTTTCCAGCTGTCCTCAGAGCAAGGAAGACAATATGGCCTCCAGCCAATTTCCTGATGTCACATGTCTTCAACTTGGCCCCCATGGTTTTCCAACCAAAACAACGTTTCCTGAAGACTACTGAAGCAAAACCAAGAATAATGGAAAGTTTATGTCTGGTTGTTTTTAAAATTTATTTGAGTAACACAAAAAAGTGTATCTGAGTGATTTTTTTAAAAACAAGTTTTTAATTCATCATATGCTGCCTCACCACTCCATATGTAGTCTAAAAGATGGTTCAAACACATCTGCTGATTTCTAGACAAATTAAGATCACTGAATTTGATATAAGAATATATGAAGTTTCTTCTCGAGAGGCGATGGGCACCCACAATCATATGCTCAGAACCACCCACACACCCCTCCCCTCCCCTCCCCGCACTCTTGCCCTCCCTACCCCCGCCCCCCCCCCCCCCAATCTGGTGACCCATAACACACACCTGGGAGACAGTTGGCTGGGGTGATCTAATTTTTGGAATTGTTCTTTTGTTTGTTACCTGCAAAACACTAACTGGCCTTTTTAGGATGAAATCTCAGTATTGGCCTCATTGAAGTCATGCTCTAGTCAACAGAGCTACAAATACTAAACAGTTAAGCAAACAAAGCAAAATCAACTTTTGCTTTTCATATTTCCTAGGCGAGACTGGGGCTTTTGAAGAAATCTCATGAAAAAAGACAAAAGTGAGAAATTAAAAGGATTCTAGTTGTCAAAAGAGAAACTCACAATTTCATTCCGTTTGTTCCATGGAGCAGAGAACTGGTATAAAAGGAAATGATTTAATTTTTAGGTTGCCACGTGGGTCCTAACCTAACAACGAAAGTGTTTTGTTAAAACCACCATAAAAGTAAAAATGAAGTTAACTGCCAGTGTTCTTTAGGATTTTACAAATGAGATGTTCCAGGTTGGAGCGACTGTTTCCTTCAGTTGCAGGCACTTTCCCACGAGAGCCTTCAGGCTGTGGGGAGAGAAAGCCACACTCAATCTCGCTTACCCGTAAGGACCAAGATTCCACTGCATGTATGTATTTTAAGACTTGCCCCGATTCACCGCCCCAGTACTGGAGCTTTCAAGGCGAGATGTGCCTGCACAGGAAGCGGTTTTCGATTCTTTTGCACAACCCACACCAGAACAAAGAAGCTATCAGCAGGAGGGGAAAGCTACTGCGTGCCAAACCTGCGAGGAAAACCCTTAATGCACAAGAGCAACTACTTATTTTTACAACTCCCCAGATTTTGTTTTTAAAAATTAAGCTACTCATAGTAGTAAAAAGTCGATTTTTTTTGCATGATAGAGGAGTGTAAATAAAGTTCCATAAATCAGTATACATGTTTACAAGGCAGTAATTTTTAAAAGACAAAAACAAAAGCCGCGGCGATCCTAAGTGGATATGAACTAAATCCACTCCAGGTCAGATATCCTAAGAACAAGTCTTAAATACGTAATAGCAATGGTCAGAATGGAAAGAAGAAAGTGAACGGTAGCAATGCTGGCAGGCAGGGCTGTCCTCCACATTTCTCCTAGAAGGGCCAGAGGAGGGGGGAAAGCACAATTCTGACGGCTATTTTCACGCTTCGGCATCTCAGAGCTTCACCTAAGGCAGGGAAAGCTAGCCCACACACTGCTCTGCTCATTACTGTCGCTAAAGAATGTTTTGGGAATGACAGGGTCCCTCCTCCAGGGCCAGGCTGGGTGCAGGAGAAACCCACTCTCCCAAGGAGGCTGGCTTAGGGAGGAGGGAGTTTGGCTGAGTCAGTGAGCCGGTGGCCTCTGAGGTTCTGGCTTTCAAGTCTGGCGGCTGCTGAGGACCTGAGGGTATTCCAGATGCCTCAACTGTGGGTTCTGTTGGTTAAAAAATGCTAGCACTTCAGTCATTTAAAAAAGCCAAACCTTCTCCTCCTCTCCCCCACCCAACTGTAGGAAAGGAGAAACTCATTAAGCAATTATTTTTAGGTTTCCGCAGTGCTACTGAAGTTCAATCGAATGTAAAACCTGACGGACAGCCCCAAATTGTTAGGATTATCTCAAGGGACCCTGAATTAGATGTCAAAGGCTGACATAAACTGAAATGAGCTGGACTCGAGCTGTTGGCTCAGCCTTGCCACACCAACAGTCATTTCCGTTTTGTTCCACCTGGAGTGGTCCCATGCCACCCCCTCGAGGAGAGCACTGGGCAGCAGCAGGGTGGCTGTTTTCTGGGAAGCCACTGGTTTTGCCATTTGCTTCCAGAATCACACAGACTATAACAAACTTTACATTAAACACTGTTTAGTCCTGAGTAGGGTGAAAGCCCATGGAGGAGGGGGCCGAGTTCATCAGGGCTCTTCCCTCCTTGGCGTGGTGTCATACGTGGCCTCCGGCTTTCTCTTCCATCGCTTGCCCCTCTGGTTCTTTTTCACGGCTGACGACCCCTTCTATAGTCTTCTTGCCCACTGCCTTACTGGCCTCTTCCTGAGGAAAAAATAAGAAATCAAGAGGGTCAGAGGAACAAGGAACTGAAACACTGAAGGAATTCCTGGCTCCTCCCGACAGGCCGTCAGGTGTGGAACGGGGACGCGACGACCTTACTGGGGTTGCCCGGCCGGGGAAGTCAGGACAGTGTTGCCAACAGTTGAGGGGGCAGCTTTCACTTTTCCTGGGTGGAGGGGACTAGCCTGCCACCTGCCACAGGCACGGCTGCCAACAAGAGGCTGGGAGCGGGCGGTGAACTCAGGACCAGAGTACAACTCTGCTGTGGGGAGGCCGGCAAAGTAAAGGGTATGATAGCAGGGCTTCCCCATCACAGCCCATCCCTGGCAAAATGGGAAGTCTCAACAAAGACGTACTATCTGAAAAAAATACCTGATGTGCTTGACTTTTTTTTTATTATATATTTTTTTAAGGTTTATTCATTTTTGAGAGAGAGAGACAGCATGAGCATGAGCAAGGGAGGGGCAGAGAGAGGGAGACACAGAATCTGAAGCGGGTTCCAGGCCCCGAGCTGTCAGCACAGAGCCCGATGTGGGGCTCAAACCCACAAACTGTGAGATCATGACCTGAGCTGAAGTCCAGATGCTTAACCGACTGAGCCACCCAGACGCCCTTTGACTTCTAAAAAATAATAAACTTTAGAACGTCTCTAGGGAACTTATTTTCCTCATTTCTTTCACGGATGTGTCAGTGCCTCACAACTCTTGTGTCTGGTGAGTAGAACAGCCCTGTTCTACTTCCAGATCCAAACCAGCCTCAGATAAGATCGGGTATCATTCTCCCCATTCTTGCATCTCTTGGGTTGTCTACCTGTCCTTGTGTCCCCATGCTTAACCCTTTTCTTTAAAATTATCAAAAAAAATTTTTTTAATGTTTCTCTTGAGAGAGAGAGTCCTGTACATACCTTTGCATCCTGCTCTGCAAACTTCTTGAACATGTTGGCATATATCCTGCGGTCCCGCTCATTGTGCTCCTTTGCCTTTTTCTGGCACATGGAAATCTGTAGTCGCGCTGCCTTATTCTGGGGGTTAACTTCCAACACTTTCTCAAAGTCGCCCTTGGCCGACTCAAACTCGTTCATGAGCAGCTGGGCTTCCCCCCTTCTGTACAAGCCCTTCTCGTTGGCACTGTCTAGTCCAAGGGCCTAGGGACAGAGGTCTACTTTTTAGAAAGGGTGAATGTAACTTGTGTGCTTTGAAGAAATTCAGTATTTAAGTCACTTACCAAAGCTTCTTGGCCAAGAGAATTGGAAAAAGCATATTGAGGAGATGGGGCTCAAGGTAATTAAATACTACCGATCAAAATCCAACTAACTAAGCCCACGTTAACTTCTGTATTTGATACGATTTCTATAAAGATTCCAAGGGGGCTTTGGAGGAGGCTCTTGAGAAATTCATTTTAAAATTCAATGGAAGAAGTAAATGCCCAAGAATGGCTGAGAAAATTTTGGGAAAACAAAAATAACGAGAGGGGACTTGACCTACAACAGAAAAAAATACACTCTGAAACCACTGAAGAGTTTGACTGCCAGTCTGTGCGCAAAGCGGAACAGAACAAAGAAGCAGATTTATGTGTATGTACATTAAAAGATTTAGCAGTGATAAAGGCGGGAATGTAAATCGGTAGGGAAAGGACTGACTTTGCAATAAATGGAGCTGAGACGCTGGCTATGAACATGGAAAATGAGAATTAAGTTGTTACATCACATCAAAACACAAAAGATTCTAGACCGCGCATACCTATATGCAAAAACAAACCTCACCAAAATATAACACGGTTTACTTTTAATTCATTTTTTAAAAGGCATACCTAGGTAGAGTAGGTTTTGCAAGTACCAAACAGAATTATTTTTATCATCTTAGGGTAGGGAAGAGCTTTCTCATTAGAAAGGAAAGGACAGATTCGACTAAGTAAATATTTAAAACTTTCCTTGCAAGTGAGGAGAACAAGGTCCCTATAGTCAGATAAAGGGTTAGCAGTAATAATGTACAGACTGCCTCAGTCAATATGAAACAGACAAATCATCTAGTTGGAGGATTTGAATAGGCAATTCATAGAAGAAATGCAAATGGCTAATGATGAAAAGATGGATAATTTCATTAGGAACCAAGAAACAAAAGTGAAAATTTTTTGTTGCCAATAATATTGACAAAAAAACCCCACGGATAAGATCTAATAATCCTGTATTTTGAGAGAGAAAGGCAGGGAAGGGGCAGAGAGAGAAGAGAGAGAGAATCCCAAGCAGGCTTCACGCTGTCAACATGGAACCCATGAGGGTTGGGGCCTGAACTCACGAACGATGAGATCATGACCCGAGCTGAGGAGCTCAGGAGTCGGATGCTTAAATGGCTGAGCTACCCAGGGGCCCCTCAATAATCTATTTTTTGACTCCATATTCCATTCCTAGAAATTTAGCCTGTAGAAACAATGCCGAAAGTATACCTAAGTGACCTCTATGTAAGCAGCTCAACTCTATCATACTCAAGTCCTGAAAGGCTGAAGTTGAATCTGTTCTCAGTAAATTAAACATGAGGAGTTCTATGTCCAATCTGATACCAGATGCCATAGATTTAAGGAAGGTCATGGATGAAAAAAATGTTAACGAAACTTTTCTTCATAGTGTATCATCATCTAGGCATCAGAAAAGTCTGACTATAGTTGTAATGTTTCTGAATTTCCCAATTCATAAGGAGAAACAAAGAATCCCAAGTTAACAAATGAATATAACAAAGCAAAATGAAACACCACCCACCCCTTGGCTAAGAAGAAGCAAAGTAAGAAGACCAAGTATGAAAACGGAGAGAAAGACTGGGACTATGGAAAGTCCAGTTCACATGCAGACACCCTTTACCTTATCACAGCATTCAACAGCTTTGGTGTATTCTCTAAGCTTCAGGTAGCACATGGCCAGGTTCAGGAAGGCAGCCAGCAGAAATGATTCAGAAGCTTTAGATTCCTTCTCTGATAAGCCATATTCCATCTCTAACCAGGATACGATCTTCCCATATTGAATCACTGCCTGCATGTACTTGCCTCCCTAGGAGGAAAAAAAGCTAGGGATTACTTGTTGCACAGGGTCTGGAGGGGGTACAAAAGAAATATAAATTCAGGCCTCCCTGAGAAAACCAAATCCTCAAAATGAAAACAGCCCCCTCATACAAACCATGGTATTTGATCATTTCCTTTTGCTCTTAGGAGATGGGTATCCAGGCCCCTTTCCCCATTCTTTTTGCAGGGCCAGTGACCTGGGAGCTGATTCGAGACAGCGCGCTATAGAATGCTGTTCTCCAGCACGAAGGGGATGGCTCTCCCAGCAGGACGGCATCAAGGCTTTGGGTTACATTCTGGGTGCTAGTATTTCTCAGACTTTCAGAAGGCTGGGGAGTAGTTTTAGAGTAGATCAGTAGTTTACATGAAAGGAAATGACTCTTCCCTTTTCTCCTGAGAAGAAGCACTCCCCAGTAGACTACATTCTGGCAAGTGCCAGTCACAAACACAGCAAATCTTAGTTATCTAAACTAGGAGTGGGCAAACTTTTTCTGTAAAGGGGCAGATAAAAAACATTTTAGGCTTTGCAGGCTGAACAATCTGTTGCAACTCTGTCAAGAATAGTGCAAAAGCAGCTACAAACAATATATAAATACACTCGATCCCTGAATTACACAGGGGTTGGGGTGCTGACTCCCCACGTGGTTAGAAATCTGTGTATATTTATCTTTTAAGTGATTTAATTACTTTATGTATTCATTTTTCTCATCATGACAAGTATACTCTTTAATCCCCATCACCTATTTCACCCATCCCCCTACCTACTACCTCTCCTCTGACAACCATCAGTTTGTTCTCTACGGTGAAGAGTCTGTTTCTTGGTCTTTTTCCCCGTTTGCTCACTTGTTTTGTTTCTTAAATTCCACATTTGAGTGAAATCATAGGGTATCTTTCTCTGACTGGCCTTATTTCGCTTAGCTATACTCTCCAGTTCTACCTACATTGTTCCAAATTGCAAGATTTCATTCACTTTTTAAATGGCTGAATAATACACATATACATCCATGCCACTTCTTTATTCATTCATGTATCGATGGATACTTGGGCTGCTTCCATTGGCTACTGCAGATAATGCTGTTATAAACACAGGGATGCAGGTGTCCCTCTGAATTAGTGTTTTTGTATTTTGGGGGGGAAATACCCAGTAGTGCGATTACTGGATCATAGGGTAGTTCTATTTTTAACTTTTTGAGGAACCTCCATGCTGCTTTCCACAGTGGCTGCACCAGTTTGCACTCCCAACAACAGTGCAGGAGGGTTCCTTTTTCTCTACACCTTCCCCAACATTTGTTGTTTCTTGTATTGTTGATTTCAGCCATTCTGGTAGGTGTGAGGTGATGTATCACTGTAGTTTTGATTTGCATCTCCCTGACGAGTGTGTATAACTCCTGACTCTCCCAAAACCTAACTACAAATAGTCTACTGTTGACTGGAAGTCTTATTTTTAGAGAGAGGGAGTGGGCAGAAGAGAAGAGCAGAGAGAGAGAGAGAGAGAGAGAGAGAGAGAGAGAGAGAGAGAGAATATCTTAAGCAGGCTCCACGCTTAGCATAGAGCCCGATGCTGGTCTCAATCCCACGACCCTGGGACCATGACCTGAGCTGAAATCAAGAGTCAGATGCTCAGCCGAATGAGCCACCCAGGTGCCCCACTGGTTGTTCAACACATTTTCCACAAATATAGTACTGTATTTGTACTATATACACTATTCTTACAATAAAACAAGCTCAAAACAAGCAGAAGTTATTTGGGAAATCATAAAATACATTTATGATGCTGAATTTATTTAAAAAAAGTCTGTATATAAGTGGACCAGTGTAGTTCAAACCCACGTTGTTCAAGGATCACTTGTAAATGTGTGTGGCTGTGTCCTGGTAGAATATTACTAAAACAGGCTGTAGTTCGCTGACCTCTGATCTACACACAACGGAAATACAGAGCTGAATAGCAGCATCCAATATAAATAACTATGAGACATAAATCACATAGATGTCAGCTAACTACATGAGAAAAATCTTTAATATACTGTTGCTCTAGTGATTATAATTTTAACAACTGTGAATAACAACTGTAGAGTCAATTCATGTGAGTTAACTATATGCTCTATACAAGAAATTATGGGGCTGAGATGACATGTTCACTGCCATTTTAAGGTGAAAGAAAGAAGTGACAGCCGGTAAGCACACAAATAAAATGGGAGCACAGGTGAGGAGTCGTCTCTGCAGGAGGTGACTCTTAAAATGGAAAGCAGAGGACACGTCCTACCAGACCTGTAGCCAGACCCCTGAGGATTTTAGATCCAGTGTCTGAGCCACCAACAGTATTCAGATCATGTCACTAGGATCCACCACAGTCAAAGCAGTGTGTGCATCTCAGTGTGGAGCTGTCTCCCCACGTGCACTCCAAAGCTCACCCAATGACTGAGAGAAAAATCACAGAGCAGATCTACGAGAATGTTCCTGTTAAAAAGGACTTCAAGTGGCTGGCATAAGACATGAGCTCCACCTGTAGAAAGAAGCCCTGATGTTGATTTTTAGTGATGAGGATGGAGTAGAGCAGTTCCCCGCGGAAGGCCTACATCTGAAAGCAATGATGGCTACATCCCCCCCCTTGAACATCCCTCTTCACCAGTGACTTGTTTAGGGAACAGAAGACCTACAGAGCTCACAAGTTCTGCTGTAGAAGGGCAGTGCAAAAGAATTCCGAAGTGCTTTGAAGAAACAGTATATTAGAATCGAAGTCTATTATCCTCCGTGCCTCAAAGATTTGTGATCTGGGTTATTTATAAGAATAGGAAACCAGGTCCGCTCAGAGTAAATGCTGAATTTTTTTTTAGGAAATTAGATTGTATGTGCTATGGCCTGAACTGTGTGCCCCCCACCCCCATTCACATGGTGAGGGCCTATCTCCAACACAATGGTAGCTGGAGATGGGGCCTTTGGGAGGTGATCAGGCCTAAACTGCGTCCCGAGGGCGAGGCCCTCACAATGGACTTCATCCCTTTTTGTAAGAGACACCAGAGAACTTGCTTCCTCTTTCGCCCATGCTGTCTGTAAGCACCTAGGATAGTTCATCCGAGCACACAGCGAGGAGGAGTGCTCTCACACACACCAGCCCTGCTGGAACTTTGAACTTAGACTTGCACTCTCTGGAGCTGTGACAGATGAACTGTTGTCTCCATCACCCAGACTATGCTGTTTTATTATGGCAGCCCAAGGTAATGAAGAGAACACTAACATCCTGTCAGAGCCTTAGACCCACTATTCCTTTTTTGGGACACTACACAAAAGTCCTCATGAGGCACCGGGTTTGTCATTTCTTTCCGTCACTGTCTTTTCTTTTGTGGATGGTGAGCAATCTGAGGACAGGAAGCGTGTCTTATCCCTTTGGAATATCCAAAGATACTGAGCACAAAGAGGCCCTGAGGAGAGGTGTGCTGAACAAATATTAAGGTCAAAGACAGAACTCTGGAATCAAAATGTTCTCTGTGGTTGACAGCAAAAATGGAGAGGTGGGTAGAAATGAAAGGTTATCATTTCATTCAGGTTAGGTAAGAAGGACAGGTATTTTCCCTGTTATGCCTAGTTTCTTCTTCTTCCTCCTTCTCAAATGTACCTATTATCTTTTCTGATGATCTCCTAGTATATTGTTACAGGGAAAGAAAAAGGCCAGGGAGGACAGTGACCCAGAGCTTATCATTGCGGTAGGTTCTAAATAATCAGAATGGTACAAGGCTGTGGTTTCAAACAAAAAATCATACACACACACACACACACACACACACACACACACACAAAACCCCAAAAAACCAAAACCAAAGAAAAAAAACCCCAAACCCCACAAAGTAACAGACTTCACAATGGTTTCTTTACATTTATATAGCATTTTAACTTCTTGAAAGCTCTTTCATCTGTATCACTTATAATTTTTAGAGCTCAACTTCTGACAACAAAAATCTTGTTTTGTGGTATTACTACTTCTAATGTACGAAAATAAGAGTTTTTCAGCTGGGGGTGATTTGCTCCCTGGGGGACATCTGGCAATGTGTAGAGACACTTTTTAGTTGTCACAACCGCAGGGGGGTGTGTGTGCTACTGGCATCCAGTGGGTAGAAACTAAACATCCCACGATGCACATGACAGCCTCTCGGCAAAACAGAACAGCTCCAAATGTCAGCAGTGCCAAGATTGAGAAATCCTATACTAAGTGAATGAGAGGAGAAGAAAGGGAGGGTGGAGACTTCTTAGGAGTTTTTTTTTTTTTAAACCTAAAACCCTACAATTCTAGATGACCTGTTACTAAATCACAGCGTTGGTTTTTTGGTTCAGCAAAGTCAAAACACAGCAAAGCCTGGTTTGTCTGAAAAGGGCTCAGCAGTCAATCCTTAACTAGCTTGCCTGAGAAATGCTTTTTTTCCCCGAAGGAGCACAAGGGGGCGCAAGAACCCCGTTATCACTGCAGTGTCCTCAGTCTTGCCGCTCTGCCTCCAAGTCAGAAACGAGAACCACTAAACCAAGTAGGATAGTTAATGCTCTGGTCTTGCAGAACTCTATTCAGCTATGAGGGCAAATATCATGTCTGTTTAATTGGCCTGCACAATGCCTGGCACAATGGCATGCTGTTATCTGTTAATTCCGGAGCCTCTCCTGCCTTTCTTCTCTTTAGTGGTCAGGGGTTGATACGAGGGGTTTACAATCTAAACAGCAAAATTACTCCCATTTTAAAACTGAGTGCAGTTCAACTCCACAAAGGGGAGAAATTTACCCACTGATGTGTAAACCAAACCAAGAGGTCAACAAAAATGGAGCCGTAATGTACCAGATGGCACAAAATGTAGATTTTTATTTCACCCCATCTCTGCTCTCACCCACACATCTGGACTCTGTGCATGTGCACAACGTGCCAAGTCAAACACTCTGGAAAGATGAGGCCCAGGAGGGCAGTGTGGCAGATTGAAACCTGCCCTGAAATTTTAAAAGAGTGTGTGTACAGGAAACTACCTACCATTCTGAAGTCTTACATCTAAAACGAGGATCGCTGCTGGGATCTTTTACCTATAATTATGAAGGTGCCTCCAGGGAAGTTTCTAGTAGTACAAAATGTTCAGAGACATTCTGGGAGAAAAGTCTTAGGTCAGTGGTTCTGAACCTTCCATTAATTTTCCCCCAACAGACTAATGTTTTGACAGATTTTGTCTATCAAATTGCATGTTAAAAATAATATGTTCCATATGTGTGACCGCTGATCCAGATTTTATCCAAAGATCAGTAATTTTAAAAGGGTTCACAATATTATGAAATACACAAACCACTACTGCAATTGTGATGCCTAGAAGTGACAAAGTTAACTCTGTACGGGCACTGAAGCACTGCTCTCTGCTACCGATCACTGACTCTGGCCATCTCTCTGTATATGTTTAGGATACAGCTATACAACACATGGCTTTGCCACATTATTTCATCACCAATAATGTTCCCCAAAGTTCTGAGTCATCAGCAACCAATTAGAGCTTCTGAACAGCTGAGCTGTATTACTACACAGAGTTGATAGAGTTCTGTTCAACATGGCAAAAACTTCAACTCCTCCATCCCCAAACTATTAATATTCTATTTAGAAGCTGCAGGAAATATAAAAAATACAATAAGGACTTTTATAGACCTCCAGGTACACAGGAAACACCATTTAGGACCTATGGTCCCGAGGGATTTTACAAAAATTATTTCATTCCAGTGTATTGTGTATTTGAGTCTACAAATTACTCATGTGGAATTTTACTTGAATAGCTTAGAAGTATCCAATATATTTCAATTAGAATTAAAAAAAACAAATCAAACTTGCTCTCAAGAGTTTCAAAACTCACAGAATTTTAGGGCTAGAAACAAACTTGGGGATCATCTAATCTAACTCTATGTATGACTTTTCACACATGAAAATAATCTCTTTGGACCTTAAACGCCTTTAAATCATTTTGAGCCATAAAGCCTGGCTTTCCCCATTTGGAGCTCAGTCCACCATTCCCCAATGCTTTCTGGTGATTGACACGTTATTTTAGTCTATCTAATAAATGGCTATAAATTAATGCAAATAATTATATATTACCTAAATCAACAGATTTCACATTTATTTAGCTATAACCCACAGCAAGAAATATGTTTTCAGTTATGATCCAGAACCCACTCACACAACAAATTTTATGATACAAAATTTGTCTTTACTACATTAATGCAATACACTTCCCCTAAATTGGGACCATGACCCAATAATGGGTCTGTTCTTACAGTACGGAAAACAAGGAGCACACGTGTTGCCCTCTGGCTGTGTGAATTCTGTGTTGATTATACACGGTCTCACAGAATTCTGTAGTTGTTTCACTGGGGTTAACTTTGCTTCCCCTCCCTCCAGACAAGGTTGTCTGTGCAACAGCATGTCTTAGAGCAGCCGCTCCAGTAAGACTGGCTAAAGTACATTTATGTATCACCGTTTTAGACGGTTGAAAACATCATCTACTTTTTTTGCTCATGGACTGCAGTCCATGAAAGAAAGGAAAAAAAAGAAGAAGAAAGAAGAAGAAGAAACCTTGACAAAAACTCCATTCTTTCACTTTCTGCTTGACGTGGAGAAGATGCTTTGCTGGGGCCGGTGAAGCAATGGGCAGAACATTCTGGTTAGAACTGAATCAAGTGCTGTTTCTTTCTCTCTTTTATCTGGGGGTTTAAGAGCTAAGCGAGAAAGTAACACATTCCTAGATATTACAAGAATGGACTTTGGAGAAGCAACCGATAACAAACATCATGCAGGAGTTTCTCAAGATTCCTCACAAAACCAATGGCAGGATCATCCTGGCCACTGGAAGAAATTAATATTCTCCTCCTGCCAGTTTCTTCTGGAATCTGCAATTTCGCTTTCCTTTTGTCACATGCCTTAGCGGCTTCACCAAGAGAGGAGTAGAAAGGAAAATGATGGGGAACTTATCTCTATGAATTCTCACTTGCTACCAATTATTCCATTCATTCTTTGCTTCATTCCACAAACACTTACTGAGTGCCAACTACATCCCAAACAAGATGCCTTAGGTCCTGGGTGATACACTGGTGGGTGGACAAGCCAGACCTGGCCTGCCTTTATGGAGAGTTACAATCTAGGGTAGGATGTGTGAAAGAGGCATCTGTATTCCTTGTGTCACATTAATTCATTCCTTCTCACCATTTCTACACTGAAAATGACAGACTTGTAAAAATTCAGGCTTATTCTTACCCAGAAGTGTACTGACAGAATTCAGAGTAGGGATTATCAGCACAATTCACTGACACTTCAATAAATTCTTTGAGATGGAAAAGATTATACGAGGACTCACACACCTTGAAGTACACAGTTCCCTTCTCTTTGACAATGGCAGCCTGCTCCAGTTTTTCTTTGGTGTCCATCTCCCAGGATTCTTTGGCCTGTTGTGTAAATTTGTAACAATGGTTAGATGGAGAGAGAAGGAAAAAGTATCAGCTGATGCCTGTAAGAACAGACAGCAGCTACTTCTAGGACACCCATGCCTCAAAACACACTGGCTTTTAAAACTGCGTACTATTGCCAGTTCACCGCTGGGTTAGAACTCACTTTCCATGATGACTAAGCTGCAGTGTGACCCATGTTGCTTAAGGAGGAGCAAGACAAAAATACAAGTGAGCAAGCTAGGCTGTTGTGTGCTGTTAAAGAGCATCTTCAGAGCTGTCCGGTGAGGACACACAGCAAAACCTGGCGTCCCTCCTCTCCCCTCCTGCACACTTCACCAGTAAACTGCCATTACAATTTCAGCAAACTGTTTCTCTCTAGCCTCTATTGACTCTAAAATGGGAACACTATGGTAGTCAAGTCACGGCTGTATATTCACAGAGAATTTTTAAAATTCCAGATCACGTAGTTGTCTTTCGACTCTGAAACCTCTTTGGACCAGCAGATAAACTAAAGCTTCCAGACTGTATCAACTTGCAGACATACCTGGGGGACTGAAGGAAAACATAACAGGGAGGGTAAAGCTGATGCAGAAATATTTCAAAGCCATAAACCAACGATTTTATGACCATCTGCTATTTTGTATTATGTGTATTATTGCTCTCCACCACTAGAGATCTGAATCCAGGGACAACCGCACTGTCATTATGAACAGCTAGATTTAAAGGGACCATAAAGAGTCAACAGAACAATCTGGGATCCTTTAAAAGGGAAAAGGAAAAAGGCTGTGTCAGTGCTACCGGCTACATAGGAATTATGAAACTTCAGTGAGTAACTGTAAAGTTCTATTCAGAAAACAATTAGTGATGTATTCCTGCTGCCACCCACCTCACCAAGTGAATAACGAGAGTTACTAGTCTTTCTGGTTTTTAACGACTTAGCTCTTTTACTTAAAGTCTTTTGTGGTTTTTAACAACTTAGCTCTTTTACTTAAAATTCTAGTCACAAGGGCTCTTTGCATTTTTACACCGAGTTCCGTCTTTATGGAGTATAAATGTGTTCTTAATACTACGAGGCAGAGAACTAAATCCCGTTGCTTTTTCCACCAACATCACACTCTCGTGTGGTTTCAAGCGTACGCAGCAGTGCTGCATGGAACATGCTCCTGGAGCGGTGAGCGTGCAGGGGCTCGTTACAGCACAACACAGTGAGAATATTCCGCGACAAGCAACGTCCACACAGCCGGGGATCGGAAGGGGCTGTGGGTTACTTGACTAAAATGGAAATAGGAAAGCCAAAGGTCTATATAATCACATGCTAAAGATTATTTTCTCTCTTTAATAATAAAAAAACTTCGTGCTATGGACAGTTTTGGAGGATCAGTGCCGAGCTGGAAGGCCTTCAGGAGAAGTGACCTGACAACAAGTGATGGTCACGACAGGAGCACGTGCTTGTTGTGGGGGCATGGTGGGCGGGGGGTACGATCAGGAACATCGCCGTTGGGGGCGAATCCCAAAGCAGTCTGCCCTGACTTTCTAGGTCCAAAGTTACAGCCCTCCCTCCGGGACGATGGTTTCCTTTTGGAGTCTAATGAAACAAACAGTTACATTTCCAGTCCACAGCTTAACGTACAGAACACGGAGGCAGCACTGTGGGAGTAAAAAGGGCACACGAAATGCAGTTCTCGGGGCTTTCAGGGAAGAGTGGGGCCTTGGTGATGCAAAGGGGACTTGGCCGGACACGGTAGCTAGTGGAGACATATGTGGTGGGTGCGTCTGGTGAGGCTGCTGCCGGGAGCCTCCAGAGGTGGGTCTGAGATGGACACACGTTCAAGGAGGCGCGCTGTTTCCGGAACCCAAGGCAACGGACAACCTCTCTTTTTTTAGACTTGGCCAGGTGGGAAAAGAGGAGGCCGCAGGGTGAACAGGTTTGTCTCTTGTGTCCCTTGTCTCACAGCCCGGGGGCCCACAAAGCCTTGCCTTTTGGGTTACAACTTGGGGCCACGTGAAGGCCTCTCCACAACTCCCGGGAAGGGTCCGGTCCGTTCGGCACCGGAGAACTGCCCCCCACGCCCCCAAGGAGCTGCTTGGCAGAATGCGAACCTCTCTGTCTTCAACCCAGGAAAAAAGCACAAAAAGAACAAGTCTAGGAACAAATGAGGGAACAAGTCTTGGATTCTACCCAAAAACAGTTAAAAAAAAAAAAGGCTGACACATAGGAACAAAATCAGAACACTGAGCTCCCTAGCTGCAGATGAGCCGTGCGGTATCGGCGCTCCCGGGGCTGTGTCTGAGACCAGAGACAAACTTCAGTCCCAAAAAGCACCGCACGCGAATACATGCCACCTCCATCCACACCGCCTGACAGGAGACGTAACTTCTGGAAAGCGCACGGAGAAAACATCCACCATGACTTCGGAGAAGCTGGTATTTTCTCACCTTTTCGAAGCTCTTCAGTGTAACTTCATACATCAGCTCAGCATTAGGCTCAATGCCAAACTTAGGCTTCCCTGCCTCTCCAAAACCATATCTGAAATGGAGAGTAGAACAACAAAACTTTAAACAAACTGCTGTATTTCCAGGCACTTCCCCTGGTATCCTGAGGCAGCACGTTAGCACGGGGCTGCACACTTCACATACCACAGACCCCGCAGACAGACCAGATGTTGACCAGAAGCTACAGTGCCGCGTATCACTGCCGTGTTGAAGAAACCGGGCTCGATTTAGCTTTCTTTCCTCCTTCCCAATCACACGTAACGTAACACCTGTGCTCCTTGGGGAAGCTTGCTTGATGGGATTTTAAACGTCACTGCCTTTTTCTCTCTGCTTGGCTTTATATCTAGTTCTTTTTATAAAATAGCCATAGTTGGGCCATCAGGACTCTTCCCCGAAGCTTTATCAGCAGGAGGACAGAGAAGACAGGCACTGTAATTGTTACAACCTTGCTCATCAGAGGCTATGTTTAATAAGCTTTTCACTTTAAAGCGCGGTCTCCTTCCGGCAGTAGCACTTCCAGTCACATAGACGGGGGGAAGGCTCACACATCGGGAAGGAAATTCATCCTCCCAGTGCTTCTGCAAGACATTTAAAAAGCACACCAGAACACAGAAAAGATATACAAAGGTATCATCAAAAGGAACAGCCTAGCAAGCTCTAACACATCATTAGGAGAAATCCTCTCATCGTTCTATGGCTACCACACTGGAAAACACTGTACCTTTTAGCCAAAACTTACTAAAGAAAATAAGGATATATAAATTGTTTTCTGTTTCATTTTGAGATCACATCCAAAGCATTCAAGAACATCCTAGAATGGAAGTTCTGGTGGTGTTTGGTCTGTCGGGTCCAACGGTTTTCCCAGCATTTAGTACATACGACGCACGGCATATTATCAAAGTGTTCACTGAGATATATTGTGTTCCCATCTGTTTCACGCCAGACTACTCTTTTTTTGTTTTTAAGATTTATTTTTTTAAATGTTTGTTTATTTTTGAGAGAGAGCAGGCAGAGGCAGAGAGAGAGAGACGAAGAGAGAATCCCAACCAGGCTCCGCACTGTCAGTGCAAGGGCTCGACGCAGGGCCCAATCTCATGCACCATGAGATCATGACCTGAGCTGAAATCAAGGGTTGGATGCTTAACTGACCAAGCCACCCAGGTGCCCCTCAAGCCAAACTACTCTTAAGTATATGGAATTGTACTGCAAACCTTCAGGCTATGGGTTGAAAGATGCCAAAACCAGGTCGATGCTAATACTTCTAATTTTCTCTGGGGTAAAAAGACCAGAGTTGGAACACTCATATTTTGCTGTTCACATCATTTTCTTTACCCCTTGCCTGAATTTTTCAGGAAGAAAATGCTTACTCACCTCCACTATTACACAAGAAAATGAAAGCTGGAGCCAGAGAGAGGCACAGAGACAAAAGAGAGCTGGTAGGAATGGGGCGTGGTAGTTTTAATAGCAGGGCAAAGGGTATCTTCAGCTAAGAAATCAAAGAGGACATAATTATCAGTGGCCAATTTTAGGTAGTCGTGACTAGTTCTCTACTTCAAGCTCTTAGACCCGTAGATCTCCTATTTTGTTTCCACCATCTGGTAAATAATGGAATAATCTTTGCTGGGAAACAGGTGGGTGGGGGAGTCCTTGCTGATCATGCTTGCTGAGCCCTGTGCTAAACGGGTACACACCCAGCACAGTCTGACGCCTGCCCTAGACCCGTGGCTCTCAATAGGGGTGATTTGGACTCCCCCCTTCCCCCCCCCCCCCCCCGGGATAGCAGGCAGTGTCGAGAGGTTTTGGGTTTGCCACAACTAGGGGACTACTACTAGTGGGCAGAGGCCAGGGACACTGCGGAATGTCCTAGAATGACAGAGCAGCCGCCACAACCGAGAAATACCTGGCTCCAAATGTCAGCCGTGCTGAGGATGAGACAAACTGCCTTAGAGGAACTCACAGACAGAAGTCTCAAGGCTGGGGGTGGGGGAGATGCGGGTTGGGTCAAGGAAGGCATCAAACTGCCCTGAGTTATCATCAATGGGATTAAAGACAACTGAAGGAGGGTATTATTTCTGCAGTCTCTCCTGGGTTCAAACGAAGAGGTTCTGTGAAGATTTATGTGGAGAACACCAGCACGGGGAGGCCTAGGCTCACACCAAACTATTCTGGGAGCATCTAACCCGACCTTCCATGTTACACAGAAAGCTGTCTGACTTATGCCAGATCAGCCTGGGCAAGGAAGGACCCGGGGCACACATCTTCCTCTGACTGAAAGAACACCACAAGCGGGATTCCAGGACTTAACCCAAAGACAGGATGGGCTATAGTAGCAGAAGGAATCTGGTAGTAATGTTCTTGAATGAACAGTTGCAGACAGCAGAGATACAAACAATGATTACCAGTGGCCAGTAAGGCTTTATGGGCATAGAAGAAGCACTTGTACCCTAAGTGCTTACAAACTAAGGCGCGGAGAGACATGCTTCCAGACAGTCACACAAAGAGGTAGTAGCAGAGCCAGGACTTCAATTCAGACCCCATGTGTCCCCAGAAAACTGTTTATTTTTTAACCCGGACTGCCTCATAATTAAACATTATGGCTCTTGGCAGCCTGTGTTTTTGTCGGGGGTTGGTGCAGGACAGAAACATAAGGAAAGGGAGGGGAAAAATTGGAACTAGCCATACTTTAAATGAAAAAGAAGCATCGGTCAGTATTAAAAACAATATAAAGGGGGGCACCTGGGTGGCTCAGTCGGTTAAGCGGCCGACTTCGGCTCAGGTCATGATCTCACAGTCCGTGAGTTCGAGCCCCGCGTCGGGCTCTGTGCTGACAGCTCAGAGCCTGGAGCCTGTTTCAGATTCTGTGTCTCCCTCTCTCTGACCCTCCCCTGTTCATGCTCTGTCTCTCCCTGTCTCAAAAATAAATAAAAATGTTAAAAAGCAAAACAAAACAAAAAAAACAATATAAAAGATACCGTCCCACTGAGGAAAAGAAAATGGGTTCTTTGGAAGTGTTTTATGAATTTACTGTGAAAACATCCTGCCAAGGAGTCTATCAGAGTCAGAGAGAGGTGCGCCCTGAGTGTCTTCTGGTGAATGGCACGCAGAGGACAGAGAAGAAATACGGAGCATGTATGTGCAGCAGCCACATTTACAGCAACACTGGGACGCGGTGTTCTGCGGTAAGTGGGGATCTGGACAAGGACACTCACCGTGTGCACATGCCTGGTGCGTGTGGACTGGCTACATACATGGGCAACGTTACATAGTGCACGCGTGGATGGTCTTGTTCTGCAGAGCGGGCACCTCATGGGACTCTACATACTAACCAGCATCTCAGAAAACAGCACGTTCCTTTCTAACTACGCTAAATTATTTCCATAAAACTATGGAAAAGCTTTTAGACCTAGACATTTATGAAAATTTGATTACTTTTATGATTGAAGATTTGAAAAATCTACCCTATGTTAAAACAGGCCGCTGGGGCGCCTGGGTGGCGCAGTCGGTTGAGCGTCCGACTTCAGCCAGGTCACGATCTCGCAGTCCGTGAGTTCGAGCCCCGCGTCAGGCTCTGGGCTGATGGCTCAGAGCCTGGAGCCTGCTTCCGATTCTGTGTCTCCCTCTCTCTCTGCCCCTCCCTCATTCATGCTCTGTCTCTCTCTGTCTCAAAAATAAATAAAAACGTTAAAAAAAAAAAACCAAACAAACGGTCGCCTTTTCCTTGTGGTCTTGAGGGTAAAACAGCATAGAAAGAGTCACCACAATAGCAGTAACAGCTAATATACTGAGAGTTTACATTTGTCAGGCACTTTGCAAAGTTCTTTACATGCATTACCTCATTTAGACCTCCACAACTTTATGAAATAGATATGGTTATCCCCGTTTTACAGAAGGAGAAACTGAGGCTGAGGAGTGTTAAGTGACTTGCACAAGTGAACCTAGATGACACGGGGCATGGCAAGGTTTAACCACTAATGATACGACAAACAATTTAAATGTGCAAGGAACCATTTGCATTAGTAAATATAAGGACAATTTGTTTCTCTTTGCCACTAAACTTGAGACATCTGCCCCCCAAATTGTCTTGTCAGCTAGGTTAAAATGTAACAAACTGATTCATACACTATTACATGCCTCCATGTACGCAGAATTATCCTCAGGGAGCTTAAATCTGAAAGCATACAGTGGGCATAAACGCCATTCTCTTTATGTGAGTCTAGGATGATAATTTTAGAATGCTAGATTAAAAATAATTAGATATTACCTGGATATGGAGGAGACAGCCTCCTCTATTTTCCTTATAGAATGAGAGAAATAAGTTCACCTAAGCGTGAACTACAAATATAGAATAAATGTACGTAAAACACACTAAAGTAGGAATAGAATAGTGGAAAAAGAACGATAGAGAAAAAGAAGGTATTAAATGAAAGGTGTCTCCGTGAAGGTTCTGAAAGGGTTCAAGGTGTAGAGCGTTTGCAGGCATGGCCAGAACCTCACCCGGGAAACAGGATTATGGCTCAAGAGTTAGGGCAAGGGGGGATATGCTGCTGGGCTAGCACTGAGGCTACACAAAGGCCAGCAGGCGTATAAAAGGCACAATTCTACCTACTGGTAAGTGCAGGTCATTCGGATTGTCAATAACCCCAGATCCCAGTGACTGAAATCTAAGGAGCCAAGAGGGAGGAGACTTGAGATAAGCTGATGCACTTTCATGCAAACAGAATCAAAACACCCTGCTTTCTCTCAAGGGTCCATTTATCAAGATAGAAGGGTTAGATTCGTGGTATAATTTTAGGTCTAAAAATAATACCAAACATGTTTTCACAAGAGAGACTGTTAGTGTCTGATAGTTCTAAGCTGGGAAGTGCTAATGGATATCCTTATGATGGGAAAAATTTAGGCAAAAATGAGTCATCTCCGCTGCCTTTAGATCCAGGAAGAACACTTTTTTTTCACCCCAGGGACTCTGTATAAGAACAGGTGGCACAAATTCAAGTAGTAATAAGTCATCCAAATGCTTCTACTTCCACCCCTCACACGTTTTACTGCTTCCCACTTAATTTGGAGAAAAGGAAAGAGGGGGCAAGAGAATCACGTGAGAAGGGCCAACAGCTTCCTGTCTCGGCAATATGGCAGGCAAACCAATAAACAGCAAAAATTGCCTGTCAGTCCTATCCTTGACACACAACAATCACGGAAACAGCCTCGCAAATCTTTGATATTACAAGGCCCATTAATTCACTCCATGATCGTATAGCCTGATTCAATTGTTACCACTGTTAGCATGAACTTCACTGAAAACACTAAAACATTGATTGAAAAAGCAAGTGTATCCTGTTTTTTTTTAATTAAAATATAGTTGACTTACAACGTTTCAGGTGTACAGCATAGTGATTTGACAATTCTACACGTTACACTAAGCTCACCATAAGTGCAGTTACCATCCATTATCATACAATACTAGCACAGTATTATTTACTATATTCCCTATGCTGTATTTTGCATCCCTATGACTTGTAACCCTAAGTTTGTACCTGTTAATTCCCCCTTCACCTCTTTCACCTAACCTCCCACCCCTCTGGCAACCACCAGTTTGCTCTCCGTATTTATGATTCTGTCTCTGTTTTCTTTGTTCATTTGTTCTGTTTTTTATATTTCACGTATAAGTAAAATCATATGGTATCTGTCTTTCTGTCTGCCTTCTTTCACTTAGCGTAATGCCCCCTAGGTCCATCCATGTTGTCACAAATATAAAACACTGATGAAAGAAATCGAAGATGACACAAATGGAAAGATATATCATGCTTATGGACTGCAGGTATTATATTGTTAAAATGTCCACACAACCCAAAGCAATCTACAGATTCAACGCAATCTCTATCAAAATACCAACAGCATTTTTACAGAACTGGAACACACAAAATGTAGACCCACAGAAGACCCTGCACGACCAAAGCAACCCTGAGAAAGAAGAACAAAGCTAGAGGTATCACAATCCAAGATTTCAAGACACACTACAAAACTGTGATAAGCAAAACAGTATGATACTGGCACAAAACAGACACATAAATCAATGGAACAAGATATAAAGCCCAGAAATAAACCCACACTTATATGGTCAATTAATCCACGCCAAAGGATGTAAGAATATATAATGGGGAAAAGACAGTCTTCAGTAAATGGTGTTGGGAAAACTGACCAGCTACATGCAAAAGAATGAAAGTGGACCACTTTTTTTTTTTTAATGTTTATTTGAGAGAGAGAGACAAAGTGCCAGTGGACGAGGGGCAGAGAGAGAGGCAAACACAGAATCCAAAGCAGGCTCCAGGCTCTGAGCTGTCAGCACAGAGCCCGATGCGGGCCTCAAACCCAAGAGACATGAGATAATGACCTGAGCCAAAGTTGGACACTCAAATGACTGGGCCACCCAGGCGTCCCGAAAGTGGACCACTTTCTTACACCACTACCACCACACACACACACACACATCCCAGTCCTTTAGATAACTTCACTATGTACTGAACTGGTATGCTGCTTACCGTGGTCCAAGATATAAAATACACTGTTCTTCCCGCTGCATTTTCTCCAGGGCTTTGTCAATTCCAATTGGAATGTCATGGTCTTCTCCTTCCCCAACGATGAATACCACATCTCTACAATCAAACATCCTTCCATTATAGCGGCCTTCCAGGTGGACTGAGGGAGAGGAGACAGGTCAGTCAACAAAGCTGCTCCGTAGGACTGGTTAATTTAGGGAAGTGATAAATGATGATTTCCCTTTCTCATTTCATCAAGAGACAAATGGGTATATCTTGTTGACACTTAGTCTACTGAGTCTGAAAATTTAAGAGCCATCCTATTTCTAAGTTTAAACTTATACTTACCAGGAACTGTATCAATACAATAGCTCAGTGGATAATAAAACAAAGTGGAAACACAGGTTTAAATTAAACCTACCATATGAGACTTCCTCACCTATAATACAGGATCAAGAAATATAATATTTAATAGTAACTATCAAGGTGCCACAAATTTAATTATCAACTATATAAGGGATTAAACATTTATAACTCCATCTTGACTTCAGAGGCTTAGATGAAAAACAACTAAACGGCTATTTCCCTAAAGCTATACAAAGGTTAACTGAATAAAAAAAAGCTCTTTAAAAAAAAAAAAAAAAAAAAAAAAGAGTCTTAATCTCATTCACAAACATGTTTGAGTAAAAACAGAAAACCCAAAGCCAACGTTATCAGTAACTGTATCATAGCTATATCCCTTAGTGGAGTGATAAATGTAAAGTGTGAAAGGAATCATTAGTCTACTATAACTTCATAAATCAAATTACTTAACCACCTCTTCTGAAATGTTAAAAGATCAATTTCTTGGGGCCTAATTTCTCACTTCACTCACACTCAGCTCATTTCCAGGGTAATTTCAGAACAGATAAGGAGCTTTTATGTTTCTTCAAGACAAAATATGAAAAATGTATAGAGATATGTATATTTTTCTTGATCCGTTAGACTTTTTTCCTAGGATAAACAATTCTCTGAATCTTTCCAACTACTTTTCATATTAAAGATATTCATTCTTTTCCATTTAGGTCTTTGACTTAGTAAGAAAAATGAATGGCTCATACAACAGCACAACAGTCACCAAATAATACAATAATTTGTATTTCGTAGGAAAATTCTTTAACTTCTAGGAAACCAATTTGACAATAAATTTCATATATTAAAAAAAAAAAGAAAATTCTTTAACTTGTATAACATAATGGACTAGATTCAAATGTAACAATTTCCTAAAATGCTTCTTTTCTAACACTGGTTTCTCTCCTTTAACTTGCTTTAGAGAGACTAAAAATCACTCACTCTGTTCTACTTGTTTCACGAGACAATTATGATTTTTGAAATACAAATTCAAGTCCAACTTAACTCTACTTTTGAACTATGTGATCTCAAAGGTCCTTTGAAGCTCTAAAATGCTTCAAAGCATTTTAGAATCTATGACCCAGTGATAGAATTCTTAATTTAGGCTAGAAACGAGCTTCAAAGCTAATTCCGCAGTTAATCATTTGATCAGGTTACCTTTAGCCCAGCCCTGAGAAATGAAACACTGAAAAGTAAACAGTGGTGATATAGACATCAAGAGCCACAATGTCACATGGACATTATACTTTGAAGCTCTCTACCCTGTTCTGATTTACTAGGATTCATATCATCCTGATGTGTTTCCATCACAGACACAGGATGAAGTCTGAGAAGCTCGGGCCAAATTAGAGAGGGATGGGACTCTCCAAACAAGGGGAAGAAAAACACTGGCTCTCGGGGTGGGGTTGACATATAGGAATTTCACTCTATGTCCCACAGTCATAAATGTAGATGATCTTCTCTATTATAGTCACTTTTGGAATGCTCTAGATAAAATAAAACTCAATCAACTTATAGCACATTGAAAATTCTTTTTAATTGGAAGTATTTTCAAAATAAATTTATTATTTTCAAACATGTACTAGAGAGGTTCTGCAGGGAGTCTAAGGTTTAAGATATTTTTACTAAAATAAATAAAAGATGATGTTCTAAAGGAATTGAGAGTTCTGGAAAGTTTATGTTCTTAAATATTTTAAAATCTGCCCAGGAAATCTAATATAGACCAATGCGATGATACTTTTCACGAAAAAAAAAAAATGCTGAGCAAAGTGAATTTCAGTCCTTGAATTGTGGAATACTCTCAAATATTGAGATTTATCATCCTGCTACCTCACAACTTAGCAGACAGATTTTTCTGTCTGAGGTTTATTGTTAGAAGTATCTTCCTCCCTAAAGGAGAGTACATTTAGTGGGAGAGGAAACTATCAGTACATTCATTGTGGTTTTTGGTTGATCAAGTTTGAATGTGTTTTCAAAACAGGAAATCCAGAGACTCTGCAAAAGATTCCTGCTCATGTGTCAGTTTCCTAGGCTAGTTTTCAGCTTGATGCATGTACTTGATGTTAAAATTACATAAATAATTTCAGAAGTTTTCTTTACATGGCACAACCCATCATATTAGGAAAAGAAAAAAAAAGATTGGCTACTAGTGAACATAATTGAGAAAGATAAGTGAAGCAAGCAAGCCAAAAAAAAAAAAAGGTTCAAATTATAATGAAGGCAAGCAAACTATAATGAAAGCAGCTGGTCTACGAGAGACAATAAATGATAGAACCAATGTTTATGGCCACCTAGTAGAAAGGTAAAAATCTGCAATGACTCTTATACTTACTTACTACCTTATATATGTAATAATCTTTTCTTCTGGTAAATCTAACTCTTCTAAGTTGGACCTGAACACTATCTACAGTACCCTAAAATCTTAAACTGATACATGCATGTGCACAAACACACATACACCAGTTCGTATGTACTTATAAAGCCACTACCTTTAAAAAAAAAAAAAAAGATTTTAGGAAGAGAGAGAGAGAGCGCACGGGAGCATGTGAGCAGGGGAGAGAGGTAGAGGAAGAAAGAGACAGAACCTTAAGCAGGCCCCACGCTCAGTACAGAGCCTGGGACTCGAGCCCATGACCCTGGGATCACGACCTGAACCCAAATCAAGAGTTGGATGCTCAACCGACTTAGCCACCCAGGCGCCCCCAAACCTCTACCTTTTAATCTGGAATGTCAGAGTAAGAGAAGGTATCATAGCCTCGGGGATATACAGCCCACTGATTCTTTAGGTCTACAAGTAGCAAAGGCTATCGCTCTGTTAACTGGTTTCTAAACTTAGGAACACTGGTGTGACAAGTTCTACAAGACTGCTGACAAGAACTCATACACCACCCAGGGGGCCACAGAAACGCCAGAACGGCCTGCCATTGTAGGGCCCCTTCACGGTGACAGAAGCAAACCTGCCTGGTTCCTACAGAGCCAGTGCCGCCTTCTTTTTTTTTTTTTTTTTAATTGTCTCAACAATTGGTACCAAAGAAAACTGTGGCAGCTCTGGTGAAGGAAGACCTGTGGTTGCTTTTGACCTTGCATCTCTTAGTGCAAATACTCACTTAATAAATATTTAATAATAACCATCATGACTCACTGGGAGCTCAGCCTCTAGGGCTCAGGAGGTCTGTTGCTAATTCCAACCAGCATGATTTACGGGAAGTAAATGATCTATGACGTGCCCAAAGAGAATAAAAGTACATACAGGATGCTTCTACTTAGGGCCTTTTTGGTAAAGAAAAAAATACACAAGTTAAAAAGGAACATTTTCCCTTGACTTAAAGTCTACGTAACTCCCCATGAAGTCAAACCAAATGAAATTACCCGAGCTTTGCTGCGCAATCCGAGTGTAACCACATCAAGTAAGCCGGGTCTGCTGCAAAACATCACTTAAACTGGAGCTCTGACTTATTGTTCTCTTACTGCCCTAGAGCAATTTTGTTTTGAAGAGCACAGAACACCCTGTTCTGAATGTGGCTGGCACATGAACTCGATGTGCTGACAGCAATTTGTACTCCGATTAAAATAGGGGGGAAAAGGAAAGAGAGTGCACTGCAGTAACAAAAACTGGAATGCAAGAACCCAAAAACTGTAGAATTTGTATTTTAGGAAGCAAAACTGAGAAGGAGGCTCCATAACCTTAAAAAAAAAAAAAAAAAAAAAAGGTGCTGTAAATGCTCCAGCCTAAAGACGTTAGCTCTGGTAAGTGTCTGTTTTTCCCTTTTCTAATTATAGTAGCTGGTGTCTGATAGCTTTGCACTCATTCCCAAAACAATTACTGGGTCATGGGGATCTGAATGGGAATGTTGTAATGGCATTACTACTAGACAAGACCAGTCATCTGGCCAGAGAAAACCAGGTTGTGACAGGTTACTACCACATGGCAAGGGTTTGTTCTGCTGCCTAATTCACGCCAAAGTGAGTTTCTCTCTGCCTGCCTAATAGAGCAGAACATCCAAGAGACACTGGATTCTTAATGACCCCCTGAAAAGGCAAATAAAAAAACAGAGATGGATTTGTAACATCAGGAGAGGCATATTAATCACCGATTAGAAGAGAAACTGTTCCCATCAAGCATGGTGGTCAAATGTGCCCCGAACTGCCTCCCTTCCTCCTCTGCACCGTTTTACACTAGCAGACATGAACAAATAGCACTAGACGACTGCTTACAGAACTGAGGGTCAGATGCTAGCTGAGAGCGGGCGTGGACCCTGGCCACTGGAACAGAATAGCCCTTATGCAAATGGCTTACAGATCTTCGTCTAAATAGTAAGCACACCCACGGCAATAAATTCCACACCAGCACACATCCTCCTCACGCATCTCTTTACGCAGGTATAGCACTTTCGTCAGACCTGGGTGCCAGTCCCATTGTGCCACTTCACAACTGTGGCTTTGGGCACGGTCATCTCAATTACCTGAAGCTCAGTTTTATCCACAGAATTAGGGAAAAGAATATCAGCTAACTAGGGGCGCCTGTGTGGCTCAGTCATTTGAGTGCCTGACTTCGGCTCAGATCATGATCTCATGGTCTGTGAGTTCAAGCCCCACGTTGGGCTCTGCTCTGACAGCTCAGAGCTTGGAGCCTGCTTCGGATTCTGTGTCTCCCTCTCTTTCTGCCCTTCCCCGACTCACGCTCTGTCTCTCTCCCTCTCTCAAAAATAAATACACATTAAAAAAAATAAAAAAAAAATTAGCTAACTCCTTACAGTGGAGAGGATCAAATCAGGGCCCAAATTAGAGCTTTTAGCCCAGCACCTGGCATTCGTTCATGCCTATGTCAGGGTACCTAAGATGTGAAAATATTGTCCTATGTGTGGATACACATAGATGATCTAAATGGAAGTTAGCTATGATTATTTTCCTGCAATTAGTGGAAAATTACGCCAGATTAAACATGTTTTAGAACTTTGGTACAAGCAACTGCTTAATGGCTCCACAGACAGAGCTGTCACAGTGTGAATAAAACTCTACGTAGGCAAAGGCAATGTCTTATAACTTCTTTTGTACCTCAGTGCCTACCACACAGTTCAAGGACAGAGAGTAAGTATTTAACAATTAATTTGAAAACAGGGCATTAAGGAACATGGTAGTAATTTCCACTCCTTATAGAAATTTTCCTTTTTGAATATATTAGTACTCCTATTTTTAACAACTTGCAAGGGCTATTTAAATTTTTCACTGATATGGAGCTTTTGTTTAATATTATTATTACTTTTTTATTTTTTAAACGTTTATTTATTATTGAGAGACATGGCACGAGCATGGGAGGGACAGAGAGAGAGGGAGACACAGAATCCGAAGCAGGCTCCAGCTGTCACCAGAGACAGCCTGACGTGGGGCTTGAACTCGCAAACCGTGAGATCTTGACCTGAGCTGAAGTCGGATGCTTGACTGAGCCACCCAGGTGCCCCTGTTTAATACTATTCTAAAATGAATGATCCATTGGCTGTATTTTTTTAATAACAGAAAGGACTATTTTTTACTAAGATTTTACTCTACCTGAAGACTTGAAGCTACTGTTTTAGAAGGAGCCATATAAATTCAAGATATTTGAAAGAATAAACACTGTCCATTTTAGACCAAGTACCACACTACGTTATTTTGTGAGAACACATAATAAAGCAGTTTCAAGAATTTGCTCTTTCTTACTGGACAAAATTTACCAGGACATTCATAAATACTTCAGAAGCATGTGAAAAACAAAACCAAAAAAGCCTCATAGTTTGATCAGATCTCAACATGTGCATACATGAAATCATTCCTCTATTTCCAATTTTTAGTACCATGTTGTTTTTAATATTTATTATATTTTATTATATATATTATTATAAAGGACATTTATAGCTAGATTTTGTTGTTGTTTTAAACTTCTGAGAATTTTTGCCTTTAATAGGTGACTTTATCTCATCCATATTTTCGTAACACTATATGATTGGTTTTATTCCTACCATCTTATTTTAGGTTTTCTATATAATCTTTTGTTATTTTTTTATAACTTTTATTAGATTGATTAAATTTTCCTTGTTCCTCTATTTCTTCACGTCACTCCAAAGAAAGTTTTTTTAATTTAATTTTTTTAATGTTTATTATTTTTGAGAGACACAGTGTGAGTGGAGGAGGGGCAGAGAGAGAGGGAGACAGAATCCGAAGCAGGTTCCAGACTCTGAGCTGTCAGCACAGAGCCCCAACATGGGGCTTGAACCCATGAGTTCACAACCTGAGCTGAAGTTGGATACTTAACCGGCTGAGCCACCCACCCAGCTGCCCCCCAATTTTTTTTTTTAAGATTTTATTTTAAGTAATCTCTACACCCAACATGGGACTCAAACTTACAACCTTGAGATCAAGTATTGCACACTCTACCAACTGAGCCACAAGTTCTGGTTTGGAAGTTCTACACGCTATTCTTCCTAGCACCTAACATTACATTTTAAACAAATCACTTAAAGGTATATATACTTTTATCAATGTTAACAAATTAATCAGCATAATCGTCCCCTGGAATAAAACTATGGATGATTTTGCCTCCCCTCTCCACTTCCCATCTGCACATTTTGTTTAAATGACTCAGAAAACCTAGCTCCAGACTGTTAAGCCATTATTATTTTTAACATTATAGTTATGTCATTTCAGAGTTCTTTCAAGATAAATGTATCCAACTTCACTGACATGTTATGGAAATTACTTTTTTGCTCACTAATGTTTCTTATGCCTTGAAGTCTTTACTTCTTGGTTTTGTTTTTTGTGATGTTTTAGTATATCCTATAGTATATTTTTCAAAAAGGGCATGAGTCTGCATATTCCCAAAAGCTGATTTTGTTCTCATACTTAAATGATGATTTGGCTGAGGACAGAACTCTGGGGTCAAAATACTCATAGTCACAATGCTCAAAGCATTGTCATATGGTATGCAGCGTCATGAGTTAAGAAATCTGATGTCATTCTGATTCTCCTTTCTTTGCACAAGGCTTGTTCCTCCCTGGAACAGTTCAAAATTTCCTTTTAAGCTGTGGAATTATGAAATTTCACCAGAATGTACCTAGGTGAAAAAGCACTCTTTACTGTTGTATGGCACTCTTAATCTTTTTTTTTTTAAGTTGTTTTTTTGTTTAATGTTCTTATTTTTGAGAGAGACAGAGTGCGAGCAGGGGAACGGCAGAAAGAGAGGGAGACACAGAAGCCAAGGCAAGCTCCAGGCTCTGGGCTGTCAGCACAGAGCCTGACATGGGGCTTGAACTCGCAGACCATGAGATCATGACCTGAGCTGAAGTTGGATGCTTAACCGACTGAGCCACCCAGGCACCCCAAGGTCCTTTCAATCTTAAGGCTCTTCTATTTTCTCCAGGAAATTTTCTTCTATCACATGTTTGATTAGATTCAAATGGGCTTTGATTTTTCATCCCTACCTTCTTTCTTTGCCTTTTGTATCTTTGGGTTTTTTTTTTTTTTTTTTTTTGCTCTATGTTCTGAGATATTCTTGACTACTTTTTTATATTACCAATTCAGAATTCTGGGACTGTCCATTTTGCCTTTTGGCCCTTGCTCTGAGTTCTAATTTTGCCAATAATATTCTTAATTTCCAGAAACTTTATCCTCCTTTTCCTTTTTCACAGAAGCTGGTTTTTTGACTTATTAACTTAACGTCCCGTTAAACATCTCGAAAGATAATGACGAGTATTTTTAAAAGTTCTCTTCAGGGCACCTGGGTGGCTCAGTGAGTTAAGTGTCCGACTTTGGCTCAGGTCATGAGCTGATGGCTTATGAATTCGAGCCCTACGTCGGGCTGTGCTGACAGCTCAGAGCCTGGAGCCTGCTTCGGATTCTGTGTCTTCCTCTCTCTCTCTGCCCCTCCCCAGCTCACACTCTGTCTCTCTCTCAAAAATAAACAAACATTAAAAAGAAAATCAACAGTTCAAAGACACTTTATGTCCTCAACCTCTAGCCCAAATCTTGACACACAGTCTTCTGAGGCGGATCCCTATTTTATTTTAGAAATCTGGCCTTACAGGCCTTAGCCTGCGAGCAAAAGACATAGCCAGACCCTACAGAGTAATTCTCAATCCTTGGCTGCAAATTAGAATCACCTGGGGAATTTAAAAACGTGTGCCTGGAGTTCCAGCCTGTGAGAGTTAAGATTCTTATTTAATTGGTCTGGGCTGAGGTCTGGGCATCAGGATTTTAAAAGCTCTCCAGGTAATTCTAAATTCAGCCAAAGTTGAGTACTGCTACCAAAGCTTACTGGCCCAGCTGTTCCATATTGTTTTACAACAACCCAGATGATTGCCCCATAGCCTGCTTTGGCTCCCTTGCACCAGCTAGCTGACTGTGAGCTTGGAGTTCTGCCCAAGCTTGTTGAGAAGAATGGTATGTACCTCTGCAGAGATCTTCTCTACACCTGTTTTGAGTTGGGTTCCCTGAGTCTAGTTTCCATCAGTCCAATTTTATCTAGTTTACATATTCCAGAAATTCTTCATAATTTCTAATCCACTTCTTGCATTCTCCCTATTTTCCAGCATGGCTATGGCTTTTTTTTTTTTTTTTTTTTTATGTTTATTTTTAAGTGAAAGAGAGCAAACATCATGCGTGCGGGAGGGACAGAGACAGAGCGAGAGTGAGAGCTACAGAGAGCATCCCAAGCAGGCTCTGTGCTGTCAGCGCAGGGCCCAGTGTGGGACTCAAACTCACAAACCCTGAGATCATGACCTGAGCTGAAATCAACAGTTGGATGCTTAATTGACTAAGTCACCCAGGCACCCCCTCCTTACTCTTTTTTGAAGTCATTCTCCAGCCCCTCTCCCATCTTACTCAGTGGGATCTGGAGAGGAAGAGGGGAGAGGGAAGAGGGGAGAGGGAAGAGGGAGGGTACTCCAACAACTCGAACTCTGCAGACGGCTCTGCTGAAAGGCTCACATTTGAAAACACTGTCAAGCGTCTGCATCCTTGCACTCAGATGTGGTGAAGCACTGTGAGGCAAGACCGCTACATACAGCCGGCATGTGGATGTGTCTACTCCAAGCAATGAAGTAAACAACCAAAAAATGTGTAAGACGGGTGACTTGGGGAAGGAGGAGCGGTAGGCTTATGTCAGTCAGATTCAATTTCTAAGAAAGCTAAGCTTAAAAGTGACAATGCAGCCATTGCTGGCGACTAAAGTACAGTGACTAAAGCATCAGTCGCCATCACAGTGTCAACTGGACTACCTTAGAACCCTGTGGCTTTTTTAATGGAAAAAGGACACTGAGTAAGAATTACAAGATGGTCATCTTAACTGACATAAGAAAAAGCACAACAGAAGCTAAAAACCGACTTGCAATTATTAGGATCCTGACAAGAGAGGGTAAACATTTCTCTGAGGAAGAATAAATCCTGTCAACTAATGTAAATTCTCTCTTCCACAACAAACAAATTAAAAGGAAGCAAAAGATCACAATTGAGTAAAATCCTTTTTTGATTCATTCCGTAACTTTATTCTTCAAAAACCAACCAACCAAACATCCTGGAGAAATAGGATTTAGGCACGATTAGTACTAAGAAGACACATAATTAATTTGAAGACTGTGTTAAAGGCAGAGGCAAATTAATCATGAGTTCCAGGTCAACCCTGGTAGAGCCAAAAGGATTTGCTGATGAATTGGATGTAGAATATAAGAGAATGAGGTGTCAAGGATTTCCTTCCTTAAATCTATTTTAAGGAAGCAAAACCAATTCTATAAGCATAATATAGAGGGTAGAAAGAAGAAATGTAATTTCCATCCTGTACTAGGCACCTTTCTTCATTTAACTGTCCACACAACCTATGTGTGTATAGAAGATCATTCCCATTTTACAGATGGGAAAACTGGATGCCCATGGTTGTTGAGTAACTTGTCTAAAGTCGCAAGAATATCACTTAGTGATTCCAAGATTCAAAATTCATCTATCACTTCCAAAGCCTGTGTGCCCCTCCCTGACTACCCACTATACCTTCACACAGAAGTGACACTTTGTAACTCTTCTGTGTCTATAATGATATATTATAATTAAAAAAAATTTTTTTTAAGTTTTTTTTTTTTAACGTTTATTTATTTTTGAGACAGAGAGAGACACAGCATGAATGGGGGAGGGGCAGAGAGAGAGGGAGACACAGAATCGGAAGCAGGCTCCAGGCTCTGAGCCATCAGCCCAGAGCCGGACGCGGGGCTCGAACTCGCGGACCGCGAGATCTTGACCTGAGCTGAAGTTGGACGCTTAACCGACTGAGCCACCCAGGCGCCCCTAAAAAAAATTTTTTTAATGTTTATTTATTTTTGGAGAGAGGCAGAGTGCGAGTGGGGGAGGGGCAGAGAGAGGGGGAGACACAGAATCCGAAGCAGGCTCCAGGCTCCAAGCTGTCAGCACAGAACCAAACACGGGGCTCAAACTCACAAATCACGAGATCATGATCTGAGCTGAAGTTGGACGCCCAACTGACTGAGGCACCCAGGCTCCCCTATAATGATATATTGTAATGGATCATCATTGTCTCCTGTTCTCTTCACAGCAGAACTGGCTTTAGTTTGGGGATTTCTTCCTGGCTTTGAATCTAAGTGTTACGGGCAATGCTATGAAAAAAGGCAAGCTGGTAAAGACCTGAGAAGACTTTATTTTTTTATTTTTATTTTTTATTTTTTTTTCAACGTTTTTATTTATTTATTTTTTTTATTTTTGGGACAGAGAGAGACAGAGCATGAACGGGGGAGGGGCAGAGAGAGAGGGAGACACAGAATCGGAAACAGGCTCCAGGCTCCGAGCCATCCGCCCAGAGCCTGACGCGGGGCTCGAACCCATGGACTGCGAGATCGTGACCTGGCTGAAGTCGGACGCTTAACCGACTGCGCCACCCAGGCGCCCCGAGAAGACTTTAAAAGAACAAAGTGCTTATGGTTTCTGACAGGCACCACTTTTTTTTTTTTTTTTTTTTAATGTTTGTTTATTTTAAGACAGAGAGACAGGGAGAGAGAATCCTAAGCAGGCTCTGCACTGTCAGCACAGAGCCCGACGTGGGGCTCGGTCTTATGAACCATGAGATTATGACTGAGCCTAAATCAAGAGTTGGATGCTTAACTGACTGAGCCACCTAGGTGCCCTTGACAGGCACCACTTTTAAGTCAACCTTCTGTCCTCCTCCCACACACAGTGAACTTGTTTCAAAGAGGGATAAGTGAAAATACAATATGTTTTTATAAAATTGATTTGTTCCAGAAAACCAAATAGGGCTTTTGGATGAAAAAAGTAAAAATAAACCATTTACTCTAAACTTTCCAGAAAGTAAAATCTAACAAGATGAGAGACAAAAGATTAGTCATTACCCTTTTTTAAGATATTAGGAAACAGAAAAAGCAAAATTAGATAAAGAATTATTCAAGTATTTTTTTTTAAAACCCATCGATAGTATGTTACCCTCCGTACAAAAAGGAAGGGGACATAAAAGAAAAAAATACAGATACCTGCTCATTTCTGTAAAAGAAACACAAGAAGTATAAACCAAGAAGAAATGTGACTGGTGACCTACAGGAGGTAGGCAGGAAGGAAGGTGGAAATAATGGGGAAATGGGAACCGGTTAGTACAGAGGACGGGGGAATAACACTTCTGTGTATATCTTTTTGTTTAGTTTAGAACCATGGCACTGTTTCATCTACCCCAAACACAAATAAATAGTTAAAAGCAACCGGAGTGTGGGGGGTGACCCTAAATGGTATCCAAACATAACAAATGAACATAACTGCGTTATAAATAAATAACATAACCACACTGAAGGGAGTGAGAACACAGAACTAACCTAAGTTGGAAAACAGTTGTTTTCAATGTATGCTCTAAGGCTGGTGACTACAGGAACTTCTACACAAATACTTCCTGCGTTTACAAAGTGCGTTTTTTGAAGGGGTGTGGGTTAGCAATTTTGAAACTACTTTCTGTGTAAACTACAATTAAGCAAATAAACAAATACATCGTGGATAGGAGAGAGAGGTTTCTCACTGCTGGAGAAAGCAGTTTTAAATAAGTGAAGGGAGAAGGTAAGGGTGAACATGAGGTGCTGGATCGGAACTGCAGGCATGAGTATGTGCTCCTAGCTTTTAACAGACATACGGACTAACAGAGAACACGTACAGCTGTGTACACGTGCCTTCTGTGGTACATCTATTTCCCAGCTCTGTCAAGTTAAGAAGCAATAACGTTCCACAGTGTGAGGATACCCGGCACCCAGATCTTGGTTTCTAAATACTGTTTTCTAATAAAAGAAATCAGAGCTCCTTGGAGAAATGGTTGATTCCAGCCCTGGGGTGGGGAAGCTACAAAATGAGCCTAGAGCATCTTGTACCAAAAGTAAGGAAGTGCTTAAAAAACAAAGGAGGGGGGTGCCTGGGTGGCTCAGTGGGTTAAAGGTCTGACTTTAGCTCAGGTCATGACCTCGTGTTCCTTCAGGGCCCGTGTCGGGCTCTGTGCTGACAGATCAGAGCCTAGAGCCTACTTTGGATTCTGTGTCTTCCTTTCTCTGCCCTGCCCCCACCTCTCAAAAATAAACATTTAAAAAAAAAAAAAAAAGGATGTCTGTTGAAAAGACACAAAAGCTAGGTTAAGAACCTTTCAATGGCCAAATCTGGGACAATGTGACCAACAAAGTAAGAGTAGCAATGAATAATAACCTACAGAATAAAATAAATACCAATGACTCTACACTATTATAAATAACTGAATAAACAGGGAAGAAGAGGCAGCCCTTCCTTATGGCAGAATTCCAATTAAATTGTAGAAAGAACGGTGGAAATAGAAAAATCACCATTAGGCAAATCCTACAGTAATAACTGTTGCATGGAAATATCACTCATGGATCAGGGGCGCCTGGGTGGCTCAGTCAGTTAAATGTCTGACTCCTGATTTTGGCTCAGGTCATGATCTCATGGTTCATGGGATTGAACTCCTGCTGACAGCATGAAACCTGCCTGGGATTCTCTCTCCCCCCTCCCCCACTTCTCTCTCTCTACCCTACCCACCCCGCTTTGTGCTCTCCTCTCTCTCAAAATAAATAAACTTAAAAAAAAAAAAAAATTCATGGATCAGTGTGTGAAGATGTGATGCAAAAGACACCTGCATGGTCTCCTAGTAGTTAGATCCCTCCCAAAGAGATACTTAGTAAGGCAAAAATAGCAACTTTACAAAGGAGAAACATGGCAGATCCCACCTTAACCAAGTGACCCAAGTTAACATCAATATCATGTACCTCCTGATAATGATGAACTGATAAGGCACGGCATCACTTACATGGTATTTAAAAAAAAAAAAAAATGCTTAACTCCAATCTAATCATGGAGAACATCAGACAAACCCAACTGAAATATATTCTAAATAGGCCAGTTGTCTTCAAAAGTGTTAAAATCATGAAAAAACACAGGAAGACTGATCATTGTCACAGACTGGAGACTACTACTAGAGGGACAAAATATAGCACTGGATCCTGAATCTGACCATGACCAGAAGAGGACATCAGTACGGCAAATGAGGAAACTCACACAAGATCTGTAGAATAATATTAACAGTATTTTTTAAAGTTTATTTATTTTGAGAAAGAGAGAGAGAAAGCACACGTACGTGAAAGGGAGAAGGGCAGAGAGAAAGAGGGAGAGAATCACAAGCAGGTTCCATTCTGTCAGTGCAAAGCCTGACACTGGCTTGATCCCACGAACTATGAGTTCATGACTTGAGCCAATACCAAGAGTCAGACGCTCAACCAACTGAGCCACCCAGGCACCCCTAATAGTTAATAGTATTTTATTGGTGTTAATTTCCTGATTTTGATAAATGCAGCACTGTGGTGAGGGATGATGTTACCATTAGGGGAAGCTGGATGAAGCATATATGTGAATTCTCTGTACTAGTTTCGCAATTTGTCTGTAAGGCGAAAATGACTTCAAAACAAAGTTAAAAATAAGGACTCCCACCAAAAATACTACCAAAAGCAAGATGGGATTTAATTTAGCCTGCCCCAAAGTTAACTCTGCAATGGTAGTTTTGTGGCATTGCCTATAATTGGGAAAAGTTTTTCTTTTTAATTTGGTTGACAAAAGCCTCCAGGTTAAAAATATATATTATAAATTGCTGAATCTAGGAGTTACTCTATCATAGGAAAAAAACCTCTGTTTTTTTTGATATTTGAAAATATTCATAATAAAAAATTTAAATACCTGTTACAGATAACCTTCTTACATACTTGTTAATGTGCTGAAGATGATGATCTGTCATTCTGGTCACTTTCATAAACATTTAGAATTCTATCATGGAACATTCAGGGCTAACAGAACCTTAGAAATCGAGATGTCTACCCCTGTGTCATCGTAAAGGAAGCCAGAGCCCAGAAAGGCAAGGGCTAGTTAGAGTCTGCTGAAGCTAGAATCCTGTCTCTGGCTCCTGGGCTAGGTATTTCTCCAACATTATACATTTGAGCTCCTCTTCATTTATTCTAAAACTTACCAGGAATGATTGCTACCTAAAGACTTCAACAGCAATAGTACAGTAATACTATTTACAACTGTTTCCAACTAAATAAGTAACTCAATTTGAACTAATCTGCCAGACCCAAGGGAATGAAACATGCATCTCAAGTAGAATATACAAATGGTAAAGATAAGAAAATCAACCATTCTAGTTTACTGTTCTAAATGAACTCTTTATTTTAAATAGGCCTTTTATAATAGTTCATATTGTCAAGTACTCTGTTTTCTTAATGGCAGTATTTTTCTATGTTTTCTCATGACTCTCTTTTTAACGGTACTTCAAGCTGAGTGAATGGCGTCTTTCAAACATCTATCCATGCAGAAAGCACCTACCAAACACCCAAAGTGTGTAGGGCACTGTAGGTAATGCTGGAAACAAAAAGACTTAAAAAGATTCTGGGCTTCAAGCTGTCTACTGGAGAAATGGGCAAACACTGACTACAATACAAAGTGACAAGCGGTGGGCGCCATGGTCCATACATTGTGCTCTGGAAGAGTGATCAAGTAATCGGTCCTTGGGAGTATCCTTTAGCAAGTAAAAAAAATGGAGTAGCTGTAAGTTTAGCAAGTAAAAAAAATGGAGTTTAGCAAGTAAAAAAAATGGAGTAGCTGTAAGTCACCCAATAAATGGCAAAGCAAAACATGAACCTAGATCTCCTGACAGAGAATGGAATGAACACTATTACCCAATTCTGATCTAACTAAAACGATGAACTTTTTCATCTTGAGACAAGCCAGTGAGACAGGTTTGAGAGCTCTAAAGGATATTACAATCCAACTGCTCTGTTCAGTAACTCTGTAACCTTGGGGCAATTTCTCTGAACTCACTTTCTCACCTGGGGATAATAAATCTTATCTCGTAAGGTTATTCTGAGAAATAAATGAGTAAATCCATAAGGCAACTAACATTGTTCCTGGTACACCATGGAGTCCGTAGACTTGGACTTGATGGATAGGATTACATCTTCTGGGTCTACCGAAGCTGGTACAGTAAATACCTAGCAGACATGTTGGATGAATATTTACCAAATAAAGTCATTATTAAGTAAATGTTGAATTTAAAACTATTCTTGAGTTGAGCTATATTTAATTGTTTATTTCTAGATTTTTAAAAAGAAATCTCCATTTTATCCCTGTAAATGGAACCCAATTTTAAGGACTCGTTCACTGTCACAGCAATACTTACTTTCTACTGTAGCTCCTTCGTTTGGGTTTGAATATCCTTCTCCTTTCTGTTTGATTCTTCGGATAATGCCTCCATCTTCAAATAAATCCTCTCCTTTGAAATCGAGGAGCTCAATCTAGAAAGGAAAAAAAGATTTGGCTGAGAAAAGACCAAACAGAGCCAGCTTAACATACTTAAAGACAAGGACAACCGATTCTCCTTTCATTTTACAAAATAAAACTCTTTTAATATTTATCTATGCATCTCAGTTATTGGAAAAGTAGGAAAAAAAAGAACGCTGCACTTTCAATACCTGGAAAGAGCCTTCACGTAACGATAATGTCTAGGACTGCATCCTGTGGGGTTGCAGTGCAAAGACAGACAGGAAATACTAGGAAAGCTGCCTTGTGGGCAAAAAGCCAGAGCTACAAGGTGCTGCCCTGAACTATTTTGTCTGACTCTAGAGGCCACCACCTTTCCACCCCAGATTCATGGAATTCCCTTTTGTAAATGTAAAAATAAATCCTATGAATCAGACCTACAACCAACTAAAGGTGTTTTTTGTTATTTTGGTTTTATTTTGTTTTACCCAGTTATGACATTTCAGGCATTTCCTCCCTTAATTTTTTTAATCACACTTGGACAGATCTATGTAATTCAACACAGAATGAATAATGTTATCACCACCTACTGCTTCTAATGAAGAAGCGAGACCGGTGACAAATTGTAAACCTGTATAATATGAAAGTATCTTACCATTTGGTTTAGGTATATTTCAACACTGGTCTGCCACATTTTCAACGTTGTCTTCTGGTCAACTTTGAGTATGTTATACTCACACCACTGACCAGAACCTTTCTTTTTAAGCCTGGTGTCTTTTGTTTATTTGGATATGATCGTTCAGTGCCAGAAACACGTTTCTAAGAAAGCACTGGCACACACCCCTTGGGTTTGTGGGAAACAATTCAAGAAGCCAAGCTCCAAAATAAATAAGTTGGATCTGATTCTCAACAGCAAGCTTAGCTCCTTGTTCCACTGCCTGTTGCTTCAGAGCCAGCACTATACTAGAACAGAGGCTAACAAGGCAACATCACACACACACTTACCTCAAAAAAGAGAGTTGCATTCGAGGGAATTTTGGGGAGACTGCCAGCAGAGCCATATGCGTATTCTGGTTTGCACAGTAAATGGCAGATCTCTCCTTTCTTCATGGTAGCCACCCCAATGTCCCATGCTTTGATAACTTGACCTACGAGAAAGAAAAAGGTGGTTGAAAGCAATAAGCCGTATTTAAAAATATTTAACTGTCATAAAACAAAAGTTTGAATAAATTTCCTTTACATTACATAATCAATAAGCAGGGGCTCAAAAAGAACCAAGAAATAAATTGATTAAAAAAAATTTTAATGTTTATTTACTTTTGAAGGAGAGAGAGCCAGCGAGCATGAGCAGGGGACGGGCAGATAGAGAGGGAGACAATAAACTGATTTTTGAGGGTGACCAGAAGATTCCCTGCTGAGAAGGAGAACAGTAGTATCAATTTCTAAGTTTCAAAGACTGAATCTTTGAAAAGTGGTAATAACGTAATCTTTGAAATGTAGCTGGGCTGCAGCTGTTGCTTAATTTACAATTTCAACCATAATAAAGGGTGTGTTTTCTAGGTACAGATAGAACAAAAATAGTATGGAATGAAATGGAATTTGTCCTAAGGAAGCTTATAATTCAGTTGAGTAGACAAAAACAACAAAACAACTGGAAAAGTATAAATTGCATAAAAGGGCCCATGAAAGAGATCTCCAAATTTAGAAAAAGAAAAAAAAATTTTTTGTTTTGTTTTTAAACAAAATGGTTATGTGTCCTTTTGTCAAATCACAAGAACTACTGAACTCAGAATTTTTTTTCCTACTTCCAGGAAACTAAAAGTTGACTTTACTCCTCAACTGTAGAACTATTCTAGCGTACATAATTGTAATTATATCTTACAATAATCAGTCTCAAATCCTTTGGGAAACAAAAAATGTAGGTGATTTAAAGAGGTAAAATACAAAAATGAGGTACTATGTCAATCAAAAACTTAAGTACTGACAGCAGGATCAGGCAAACAATAAATCCCAGCAGAAGTGAATTTTTTAAAAGTTTATTTATTTGAGAGTGAGACAGTGTATAAGAGCAGGGGAAAAGCAGGGGGAAGGGGGAGTGGGAGGAGGGGGGAGGAGAGGGGAGGAAAGGAGAGGAAAGGAGGAGACATAATCCCAAGCAAGCTCTACACTGTAGTGCAGAGCCTGATGTGGAGCTCAAACCCACGAACCACGAGATCATGACCCGAGCCAAAGTCAGATACTTAACCGACTGAGCCACACAGGCGCCCCTGAAAGTGAATTTTGAAGAAAGCTATTATCTTGAACTGTGGTAGGATATTAGAATAAGACGAATTCTATACTGAAGTAGGTAAGTAGGGATGGATAGAACATTCCTGACTCAGGACTACAGCTTGTCTTAAGTATTGTAATTTTTCAAAAGATCAGATACTGTAGTTAAAAATGTTTAAGTTATACATGCCTATTATTCAATCACACACGAGAAAAAACAAAGTAAAAGGGCATCCATTCCCTCCTTGTAAGAAGACACTGTTTGTTGTTCCTTTTATACCCTTCTGGTGCATGCTGTACAGCATATCATGCATTTAATTCTGCTTTTTATTTAATATATATCTTGATCTCTGTCAGCAGAAAGGAGGATATGCATTATTTTTAGGATATGCATTTTAGAGGTTAAAAATGTAGACTGTTTTAACCACAGACTACCTGGATTCAAATACCAGGTCTGCCCCTTATAAGTAATGTGTAAATTATTTAATCTCTGTGCCTCAGTCTCTCGTCTGCAAAATGTAGATAATAACTGTGCCTGCCATATAGTTGTTATGAGAATTGTTAGACAAAATCTGTCAAATGCATGACATAATGACTGGCATATGATATATACTTAAGAACAGCTGTCATTATTCAGGCACCTGGCTGGCTCAGTTGGTAGAGCACGTGACTTTTGACCTTAGGAACAGGAGTTCAAGCCCCACGTTGGGTGTACAGCCTACTTCTAGAAATAAAAATAAACAAATAATGAAAGAACAGCCATCATTATCATCATCATAAATACAAATATACAAATATTTGTACAACATTGAATACAATTATTAAATGAGATCTAGTTCATTCTAAATGACAGCATGATATTCCAGTCACTCTCCTATTGAGAAACATATTAACAGTAGTCTAAATAAGGATATGTGTCCATACAGGATTGTCTACTTTGTGTGAGAATATTTGGAGAATATTCTAGAAATGCAATGGTGATGTGCACTTTCAATTTGACGGACGTTGCCCAACTGCCCTTCTAAAATGGCTACATCGATTTATTTTTATTTTTAAAAAATGTTTACTTTTGAGAAAGAGCACTTGCAAGTGGGGCAGAAAGAAGGAGACTGAGGATCTGAAGTAGGCTCCAGGCTCTGTGCTGACAGCAGAGAGCCCGACGCAGGGCTCCAACTCACAAACTGTGAGATCATGACCTGAGCCAAAGTCAGACACTTAACCAACTGAGCCACCCAAGTGCCCCAGCTATGTCAATTTATACGCTCACACATGGTTCTATTGTGAAAACAGTCCAGAATCATCAGGTGAAATGTAAAGTCTGCTGTTGATAGGTTGCTTTCCTGTCACTGATGCTTGGAGTGGGCCCTTGAGGAACATTTTTTTTCTTTACTATCAACTCTGGTATTTTAAAACATACTTGTCCAGGAAATCTTTATATTGTGGGGGGGGGGGGGGTGAGGGGGAACTACTGTACATTTTTTCAAGTTATTTAGCCAACTACTGAGGAACAAAGGTCCAGCTATTAAGAATACAAAGATGGCCATTCCCTTCTTCCTTCCAAGGAAGGTGCAATGTAGTATGGCTAGTGGAAGAGAATGATAAGTGCACTGTTTTTGCTTTTGCTTTAAAGGAAGCAATGGTAAACACCAACAAAGAGTATAAACAAGGGGCTTTTTGCTTTTGGATGGGGGTTAGAGCAATCAACAAAAGCCCAATTCATTGATAAGATCTACTCTATGCCTAGAAGTTGGAAACATTAGCCTGTGGATTAAATCTATAGGAGCCTTGACCTAAAAAATTCATGCCTGTGCCTTTGCTTTTCTTCTCATTTAGAACATAAAGCTTCTCTTACATCGAATTCCTAATACTGAATGAAAACACATTAGCAAAGAGCCAGACTGGTATGAACAGGTATATGTTTCTAAAATAGTCAATCCAGGGACTTTCTTTTTTTTTTTTTTTTAATTTATTTGTTTATTTTGAGAGAGAAAGAGAGCACGAATGTAGGTGTGAACAGGAAAGGGGCAGAGAGAGAGGGAGAGAGAAAAGAGTCTTAAGCAGGTTTCACACTGTCAGTGCGAGTCCAACACAGGGCTAGAACTCACGAACTGTGAGACCGTGACCTGAGCCAGTCACAAATAGGATGCTCCACCCACTGAACAACCCAGGTGCCCCCAGGGACTCTTCTTAAAAAGTACTTCCCCCTGTTGTGATGACTACCGGGTGATGTATGAAGTGTTGACTCACTAAATTGTACACTTGAAACTAATATTACACTGCAGGTTAACTAACTGGGATTTAAATACAAACTTTAAAAAAAAAAAAAAAGTATCTTCCCCCGATTAAAAAAACAAAAAGTAACAATACATAGTTATTATAGAACACCTAGAAATTATAGAAAAGCATAAAGAGTAAAATAAAAAACCTCTGAAATTCCAGCATCTGGGGTAAACTGTCAATTTCCTGGTTCATTTCTTTCCAATTATATGTTCACTTGGTTTGCATTTAAAATTTTTACATATACATTCTTAAAATTCTGGTCATAGTTTATTTGGTTTTGTGATCTACTCTATATTTCACACTAAATGAGCATTTTCTTGTTAAAAGACAGTATTTGAAAAATGACCTAATAACTATCTCATCTTCTGATTGTAATTTCAATTACATTAATAAACATTTAGGTTCTTCCTTTATTCTTCTGACTTTTATAAAGTTCTGATGAACTGATGGATGAATGGATAAAGAAGATGTGGTGTGTATATATATGTGTGTGTGTGTGTACACACACACACTTGGCAATCAGAGAGAATGAAATCTTGCCATTTGCAACTACGTGGATGGAACTAGAGGGTATTATTCTAAGCAAAATTAGTCAGTTGGAGAAAGACAAATATCATATGACTTCACTCATGTGAGGACTTTAAGATACAAAACAGATGAACATAAGGGAAGGGAAGCAAAAATAATATAAAAACAGAGAGGGGGACAAAAACATAAGAGATTCTTAAATATGGAGAACAAACAGGGTTACTAGAGGGGTTGTGGGAGGGGGGGATGGGCTAAATGGGTAAGGGGCATTAAGGAATCTACTCTTGAAATCATTGTTGCACTAGATGCTAACTAACTTAGACATAAATTTAAAAAAAAAGTTCTGATGAACAATTTTGCACCTACATCTTTACGTAACTTTTTCTATATAATAAAAGCCTCTTGCCTGATAATCAGAGCTATACAGTTGGGAGGTTAATTTAAAATGTTGCTTGGGATTCTCGCTCTCTGCCCCTCCCCTGCTCCCTCAATGAATGAGTAAATCATTTGCAATTTACAATGTGGGTTTCTTTAAAGTGGACTGAGAACCAGAAGATACTTGTAAAGCAATCAGTACATAGAATTCTTCTGGTAAAATGTGTTCTGAAGGGCTTGTTTTTGCCTTTTACCCATCCCTAATTCAACAACAATTTACAAAATGCTTTTAGCAATTTACCTTAGTAAGGCTTTCCAAAAATGTCCAAGTTTTCACAGAAATAATTCCTCTTTCTTTCTACACTAATTTAAGTGTTTTATATATCAATTAAATTATATAATTACAAAAAGTACAATGGCTATAAACAGGTTTCAAGTGATTCTTAGTAACAGTCTGAGGAAGAAAAATGCAGGCCCTAACATCCAGAAACCGCTGGACACTGACAGCTAGGCCTTACTGATGTCTGAAGCTGGCCTGGGAGAACCTAGGCCATGCTATTCTCCCGGTGCACACAAACAATCTCACTAAATACCAACATCAGACAAGGTCACTCTGAGACCATGAAAAAGTGAGACAAAACAAAAACACTTCAAAATTTTGGACAAAAAAATAAGGTCATTGTGCAACCTACAAAATACCAAATATCCCCCTCTCCTGGCAGCCAGGAGTGACTGCTGCTTCTCCAGCAGGTAGGGCTTTAGTCTCTGGTCTCTTTGGCCTTCCTCCTGGAGAAGATTTGTTAAGATCCCCAAAGAATCACCCCACATCCTAGCAATATCCAATCCAGAGCAAAGGAGCTCTTCCTTAATCCCTTCCCCAAATCACCCAATACAAAAGCCTAAATCCTAAAATAAATCCCTTTGAATACTCTTACTGAAATATCACACAGTCTCTCACGTGCATTTTACCTCTACAATGAGTAATCAACCCGGCTTGTTCAATGACAGCTATGTTCCTAGTGGTCTGTGGCTGGAGGGCATTGACAAGGCACACTCAATTGGCTGAAGCACAGTGTAGGACCACACCACAGAACAGGAAACCAGCAGTATTGCTCAACATCTTTACAAACAGAACAGGGAGCATCATCAATCCGGGGTTGGTTAAGCAAGCTTCTACCATACTTTCTTAGGTTCAATTTGTAGAAGCAGAATTACGGGGTCAAAGCATAAACATTTTATAGATTCTTCTTGATCTTTAGGATCATAATTACAGGCATCATGTACCAAGAATATATAATTTGTTCTCACACTTGATCTGGACTTCCAATTTTACTAGCTCAAATATAATTTATCAATTTCAGGAGTCCTATTTCATTTGTAACAATAACTGAAATAAAAACATATATTTAAACAAATCTATAGCATAGCTACCCCTAAGTTTAAAGGCTCTTTCTACATATGTAACCACAGGCAATTGAAAAACTTAAAAGTATACAAGAAGATTAGTATCAAAGCAATGAACTGTACTTTTTTCTTGCTTCTGCAAAGTGTAATCGAAGAATACATTTTAAGACATAAAATTTTATAGGTTCAATGTAGGTTCATCAATCCTAACAAGTGGATCACTCTGGTGGAGGGTGTTGTTAAGTGGGAAGCTATGCCTGTGTAGGGATGGGAGATACATGAGAACTCTGTACCTTCTGCTCAGTTTTACTGTAAACCTAAAAGTGCTTTAAAAGTCAATTCTACTGGGTGGACAGTCAATTAAATGTCCAACTTCAACTCAGGTTATGATTGTGTGGTTTGTGAGTTCGAGACCCACGTCGGGCTCTGTGCTGACAGCTCAGAGCATGGACCCTGCTTTGGAATCTGTTACTCTCCCCCTCTCCCTCCCCCATTCATGCTCTGTCTCTCTCTCTCTCAAAAAAAAAAAAAAAAGTTTAAAAAGTCTATTAAAAAAATCATACGGGCGCCTGGGTGGCTCAGTCAGTTAAGCATCCGACTTCGGCTCAGGTCATGATCTCATGATCCGTGAGTTCGAGCCCCGCGTCAGGCTCTGTGCTGACAGCTCAGAGCCTGGAGCCTGCTTCGGATTCTGTGTCTCCCCTTCTTTCTGACCCTCCCCCGTTCATGCTCTGTCTCGCTCTGTCTCAAAAATAAATAAACTTTAAAAAAAATTTTTTAAATCATATTAACAAAATTTAACAAAGTAACCCAAGTGTCCGTAGATAGATGAATGGATAAAGATGTAGTTTATATACACAATGGAATATTATTTAGCTATAAAAAAGAATGAAATCTTGCCATTTGTAACAATATGGGTGGATTTACAGGGTATAATGCTAAGTGAAATAAGTCAGAGAAAGAAAAATACTGTATGATTTCACTCGTATGTGGAAACAAATGAACAAAGAAATAAAAGACAATCAAATAAACCCAGACTTTTGAATACAGAGAACAAACAGTTACCAGAGGGGAGGTGGGCAGGCTATGGGCAAACAGGTGAAGGGGATCAAAGAGTACACTTATCGTGACGAGCACTGAGTAATGTACAGAACTGTTTATTGTACACCTGAAACTAATGTAACACTGTATGTTAATTACAAATTTTTTTAATGTGTTTTTTTTTTGAGAGACAGAGAGAGACAAAGCACGAGCAGGGGAGGGCAGAGAGAGAGGGAGACACATAATCCAAAGCAGGCTCCAGGCTCTGAGCTGTCAGCACAGAACCCAACTTGGGGCTCAAACCCATGAACCATGAGATCATGACCTGAGCCGAAGCTGGAGCCTTAACCGACTGAGCCACCCAGGCACCACAACACTGTATGTTAATTATACTGGAAAATAAATAAATTTATAAAATAAAAAATCAGATAACACATTTTAAAATACATTTTGATTTAATCATGAATACTTTCATTTACAATAAAGACCATAGTGACCACTTTAGAATATTCTAATTTTTCTCTTTATTGATTTAAAACATTGTGGTAAAATACATGGGCGCCTGGGTGACTTAGTCAGTTAAGCATCCAAGTTTGGGTCACGTCATGATCTCACGGTTCATGGGTCTGAGCACGGCACCAGGCTCAAAGCTGACAGTGCAGAGCCTAGGAATTCTCTCTCTCCCTCTCTCTCTCTCTGCCCATCCTTGCTTTCTCTTTCTCTTCCTCTCTCCCTCCCACAAAATAAACTTAAAAAAAAAATTGTGGCAAAATACACGTAACATAAAATATGCCATCACAACCATTTTTAAGTGTACAGATCAATACTGTTACATATATTCACACTGTTGTGCAACCAGACTAAAACTTTTTCATCTTGCAATGCTAAAACTCTACCCGTTAAACAACTTCCCATTTCTTTCTACCCCAAGCCTGTGGCAAGAATTTCATTTGACTCCGTTTCTGTGAATTTGATTATTCTAGATTCACCTAGATGTCAGGGGAATTATGTATGTTTTGTTTTTCAAAAGCTATTATTTTTCAGTTATCTCTACACTCAACGTGGTGCTCGAACTTACAACCCATAAGATCAAGAGTCACATGCTCTACCAACAGAGCCAGCCAGGTGCCCCATATAGTATTTGTCTTTTCATGACTAGTTCACTTCACTTAGCGTATCCTCAAGTTCCATCGGTGTTGTCACATGTGTCAGATTTCCCTCTTTTTTAAGGCTGAATAATATTCCACTGTATGTATACATGAATTTATTTATCCATTCATCTAGAGATAAACACTTGGGCTGCTTCCATCTTTTGGCTATAATGAATAATGCTGTTAACAAACAGGAGTGTACAAATCTATCTCTTTGAGACACTGCTCTCAGTTCTTCTGCGAACATACTCAGAAGTAAAATTGCTGGGTCGTGGGGTAATTCTATTCTTAATTTTTTGAGGAAATGCCATACTGTTTTCCATTGTGGCTGCACCATTCTACATTCCTACCAACAGCATACAAAGGTTTTCAGTTTCTCCACAGCCTTGCCACATGCTATTTTATCTCCCACCTTTTTTTGATAGTAGCCACCCTGATGGGTATGGGGTGGTATCTCAGTGCAGTTTTGATCTGTATTTCCCTAATTATTAGTGATGTTGAGCATCTTCTCATATGCTAGTCAGGCCATTTATATATATATATATATATATATATACATATGTATATATATACATATATATGTATACATATACATATATTGTATATATACAATACATGTATATATACATTGTATATATACACGTATATATATACATATATATGTATATATATACATATATATATATACACACACACACACACACACGGGGAAATGTCTTTCATTGCCTATTTTATGATCAGTTTATTTGTGGTTTTTCGTTGTTGATGAATTATAGGAGTTCATTATAATGACAAGGGATCAGATATTTGCAAACAGTCTCCCATTCCATAGGCTGCCTTTTCACTCTGTCATTGTATCCTTTGATGCACAGCTTTTAATTTTGATGTAGTCCAAGTTATATATTTTTACTCTTGTTGCCTGTTGCTTTTGGTGTCCTATCTAAAAAATCATTGTCAAATACAATGTCAAAGCTTTTCCTCTATGTTTTCTTCTAAGAAAATATAGTTTTAGGTCTCGTGTTTAGACCTTTGATGCATTTTTTAGTTAATCTGTGTATATGGTGTAAAGGCTACAACCTTCACTATCTTGCATGTGAATATCCAGCTTTCCCACCATCATTTGTCAAAAAGACTGTTTTGTTTTTTATAATTTTTTTAATGTTTATTCATTTTGAGAGAGTGAGAGGGGGAGAGGGGCAGAGAGAGGGAGACAGAGAATCCCAAGCAGGCTCCACACCATCAGCGCAGAGCCTGAACTGTGAGATCATGACCTAAGCCAAGACCCAGAATCGGACGCTTAACTGACTGAACCACCCCACCCAGGTACCCCACTGAAAATACTGTTCTTTCTCTATTAACTAGTCTTGGCACCCTAGATGAAAATTATTGACTATTTAACTTTTAAATGTAGGTATGCATTTGAAATATGAGCATATTTAAAATTCTACAGGATGAAAGATGTATTATATAGAAAAATACTTTTTAATGTAGGAATAGAGGACAAAAAAGATAAAATAATTTTGCTGTAGAAGGGTTTCCATTCAAAACAGAAGAGTTGATACTCTCTTAAATATAAGCATAATCACTAGTAAGTTTCAGATAATTAAAAACACACATCTAATTTATTCCTGCTTTACCTTCATTGAAGGATTTCCAGGACTTAGTGCAAATTTCTGCTATTTTAATTCTATGAGTATTTTGCTAATATTTTCTATTAAAAAAAAAAGAAAATTGCATATCATTATAAAATGGACAACGTCGGGGCACCTGAGTGGCTCAGTCGGTTAAGTGTCTGACTTTGGCTCAGGTCATGATCTCGTGATTCTTGAGTTCAAGCCCCACATCAGGCTCTGTGCTGACAGCTCAGAGTCTGGATCCTGCTTTGGATTCTGTGCCTCCCCCTCTCATCCCTCTCCCACTCATACTTCTCTGTGTCTCAAAAATGAATAAACGTTAAAAAATAAAAAAAAATATATGGACAATGTTTTTCTTCTTTTTATACTAGATAAAGCAAATTAGCTTTTCCTGTTTACTTTTTCCTCTTATGAATTGTTTTGGTTCTATTTCAGAATGTCTTACAAAAGGGCTCTGATAATCCTCTCTACTCTCTACCAAAAGTATCTTGATTATGAATTGAACAAATAAATTTACATTTTAAGATTCTTCTAAGGTGATCATGCCTTCTGTTACATTCATTTTTGGCAGTTCTCTGATTACTAAGAAAACTGATCACAGGAGAATATCTTCCCATTCTCATGGCTTTATAATTTTTTTAAAAAGAGAGGGAAAATAGGTATGGTAGCATAATCTGTCCTGGGACAGCCTCATTAAGGATTAACATCAACTCTGCCAGGCTAAACTGTTAGATACTTCAAGGCAGGAGTCAGGTCTTGATTATTTTCTATTTCCTAAAGAATTATAAACTATAATACCATAACATTATACTCAATTAAACAACAGGGTCCATGCTATAATTTTATACAAATGGAATTAGAAATTTGTTAGCTTCCCACGGTTTAGTCTCACCCTGCCCCAACAGGCTTCTCCCCAGTATCCATTAACAGAGCAATGCAAATCAAAAGCATTCTTCCTCTACTGCAAAGCACCAGGTAAAGCCAAAGAACGTACTTTCTCAAAGTTTGCTGTCTTTCTGGCTCACACTTTTGGAGAAGGTTAGAAAAATTAAATATTTTGGCCTAAAAGCAATCCTGAATACTCCTAAACTGCATGTAAAACAAACAAACAAAAACCCAGATGTTAAGGATATATTTAAGTGGGAGCAAAAGCATCAACAGAAATTTAAAGGGAGCACATGGTTAAACCACAAACAACCCACAGGAAGTTGGCTACATGGTTACCCATTACTAGTAGTGCTTTACCAGTTGTAAGATGTTGTCAAGACTTAAAGTGCATGAAAAAAACATACTTCAATTTAAAAAAAAACAACAAACTTTCAAAATAGGAATTCAACCCATAACATCAAGCAGGTAATAGCAAAAATTTTGCTTTTTAAAAAATTTTATTTATTTATTTTGAGAGAGAGAGAGAGAGAGAGAGAGAGAGAGAGAGAGAGAGAGAGAAAGGAAGGGAGGGAGGGAGAGAAAGAGCACGAGCTGGGAGGGGCAGAGGGAGAGGGATACACAGGATCCCAAGCAGTCTCCACGCTGTGAGCGCAGAGCCCAACACGGAGCTCAAACCCATCAACCACGACATCATGACCTGAGCAGAAACTAAGAGTCAGACACTTAACTGATTAAGCCACCCAGGTGCCCGCAGAAACTTTGCTTTTGATAAACCTCTGTAACTACAGCATTCCTGTAGGAAAAGTGTCTGTCTGATGTACAGCAGGCACTCAGTAAATTCTGCTGGACGAGGACCTATTTCGTTTTTGTACCTAGTTTAAGCTAGTTTTAAACCTTAAGATACATACACCTTGAAAGAAATTGCTTGTGTTTGAATCCTGGCCCTACCACTTTATTGTATAACCATGGGCTAATGGCTTACTTCTTCTCTCTGTAGTGTCCTCATATGTAAACAAAAAACCCAAACCAAATGAAAACAAAAATGGTCAATCATAATAGGTAAGCCATAAAAAAAATTTGACTTCATCAAAATTAAAATTGTTCCTTTAAAGACCAATTAAAATGAAAAGGCAAGGCAGGGGCATCTTGGTGGCTCAGTTGGTTAAGCATCCGATTTTGGCTCAGATCATGATCTCACAGTTTGTGGGTTCAAGTCCTTCATCAGGCTCTGTGCTGACAGCCCTGAGCCTGAAGCCTGCTTCAGATTCTGTGTCTCCCTCTCTCTCTGCCCCTCCCCTGTGCGCGCTCTCTTTCAAAAATAAACATTTTAAAAAAACCCCACAAAAAATTATAAACTGCCTACCAATGGTTCTTGCTTTATCTTAGTCTTTTATGGTTTTCATTCCTGTACTCTTTACAGAAGGTACAAGAATGAAATGATAGCCAGAATCATTCTTAATGCTTTTCTACAGATGCCTCCTTTTTAGAGGAGCAGGGAAGGTTAGGTGGCTTACTCATGTTAACATAACACAGGGAAGAGTGAAGATAGGACCTCTGGCTTCCTAACAGCCAGGTGGATGCTCTCCCCAAGAGACCACACTGTCTCTAGACAGGTGTGTCATAGGTACCAAGTCAACTGAAAGCTGCCTCTTTTATCTCTGCTCAAAATTCTAGGAAACATAAAAGACTCATTCAGCATAGGGTAGTTTATTAAGAAAATGCAGGTAGAAAAGATAGCAGCATAAGTTCTTAGCAATTCTTTTTTTTTCCCCAGCTCTTAGCAATTCTTAGCAAGTCTACTTGCAAAGATAGCTGCTGAAGAGACTTGTTGGCTGAAATCCATCAACTTCTTTAGGACAGAAATTCAAAGGGTAGAGTAAGAGTTTGAAGGGGGCAGGGGGAGCAGTGGAAACACAGATGTCTGATGAGGCCATTTACTCTGAGGTCATCTAAATTAAATGCTGATGCCACAGCCATGCTGGTGGCCCTGGAGGTTCACATCTCTGAATCAACAAAAAAGAAAAAAAATTCTAATTTAACTGTCAATCATTATCCGCTTTCTCGACAAAAAGAATCTGTATTTGATTGCCATCGTACTGAAACACAAGATTAATCTCACACGAGCCACCAACTCACTGAAGACCCAAAGGAGAAGGGAGCAGTGGCGCACAGGCTGCACCAGAGCCCGAGAAGGGTACAGCTGGACAAGAAGCAGGAGCCACCAGGACACAGGCTTGTGAGTACCAGGAAAGGCAGGGTACAAGAGAGGCAGAAGGAGTTTAAGTCTGCAGTTCCTCACTGGCTCTTTTCTTTCCCAGACCATGCCTGGTTAACAATTCATTTCAGGTGGTACAGTAAAAAATGAAAGGGGTTATAGTCAACACTGAGCCACGGTGGTAGACCAGTGCGGTGGGGGGGGGGGGGGGTCCAATCCTTTTCTCCCACACTTAATCTGGGAACGAACTAGAGATCTGTTCTATCTGTAGCAGATAAGAATTAAAAACATTGGTAACTCAGCCACTAACTTTCAATAAGCCACATGGTCTGCAAAGTCTAGTTTGATGTATGGGCTATTATTCTCACAAGATTAAAGAAAGTACTAAATTAACTAAAGACACGCAAAAGCATTTGAAAATGAATTAGTAAAAATAACACTTAAGACCTGAAAATAGTGCTTCTCAACCTTTTTCCTCAGGACCCCTTTAATCTTAAAAATTGAAGACCCCAAAGAACTTGTTTATCTATCTACTGATATCTACCACATTAAAAATTAGTTACTTACCAATTCAAAAATAGTACATTTACTATTGAAAAATAGTAACAGCCTCATATATGTTAACACAAAAAAAAAATTTTTTTTTTTAATTTTTTTTTTCAACGTTTTTTATTTATTTTTGGGACAGAGAGAGACAGAGCATGAACGGGGGAGGGGCAGAGAGAGAGGGAGACACAGAATCGGAAACAGGCTCCAGGCTCCGAGCCATCAGCTCAGAGCCTGATGCGGGGCTCGAACTCATGGACCGCGAGATCGTGACCCGGCTGAAGTCGGACGCCAAACCGACTGCGCCACGCAGGCGCCCCAAAACAAAAAAAATTTTATGAAAAGCAACTATATTTGTAAAAAATTAGTGAGAACAGCATTGTTTTGCAGTTTAACAAGTGTAAAACGTGTCTGACATGACAGAAGACAACCAAATTCTCATACCTACTTCTGCATTCATCTGTTGCAATCTGAGTTTAAATCTACAGAAAAAATCCAAACCCAAAAGATAGATAGGTGGAAAAGGTAGGAGTACTTTAACGGCCTTTTCAGATAATTATGAATATGATCATCTGAGAGGACATGCAAGCTGGACAAGTGGCAGTTTCATAAAAGTTAGTTGCAATGTAGAATCTGAAAGCAGATCAAGGAACTTTTTGTTAATATTATGTTACATTAAAATCCATTGATCTAGCCTGCAAAACGAATGGATCTTTTTAGTCACACATGATTTTGTAACATCTTGTATTGGGTAAATATTGGTTCACTGAGTTACACAGATCTTCCACACGTTAACACATTTCACTGGATGATATTTTAAAAACCACATTCCTGAACATCCATCGATCTCATCAGAAGTCTTTTAAGTTCTGGGAAGCTGTCAAGCTCACCGTGGCAGATACAAATTTCCCAGAACTAGAATTTTCATTTGAAAACTCAATGGTTACAAATACTCTCAGCTGTTTTCCTTGAAGTGACAGGCTCGCTTCATTCATTTTTAAGAAAGTTATCTGCCAAATACTGAATAATCAAATCCGAACAATAACGGTTTGCCCTTTTTTTTTCTTTTTCTTTCTTTCTTTTTTTTTTTTAACGTTTATTTATTTTTGAGACAGAGAGAGACAGAGCATGAACGGGGGAGGGTCACAGAGAGAGGGAGACACAGAATCTGAAGCAGGCTCCAGGCTCTGAGCTGTCAGCACAGAGCCCGACGCGGAGCTCGAACTCACAGACTGTGAGATCATGACCTGAGCCGAAGTCAGACACTTAACCGACCGAGCCACCCAGGCGCCCCCAGTTTGCCCTTTCTAATAAAAATGGTGTTTTCTGGAAAAATGCACCTCATTCAGTTCTTCACTCAGGTTAAGGGCACAAGTGCTTTCCCAGGAGACAACCACTGTCCTCGGGTACAGAAGTGTGCCCTGTGCGCCTCCCTGTCACAAAACAGCAGAACAATGCCAAAGCCGAGGATTAGGATTTAATACAATTGGTACTTTTTACACTGTTATCAAGGACATTAAGTGACATGGGCTTCCCTTCTTTTTCTTATTTAAACAGCGAATGAGGGCATCGAAGAATATCGGATTACTCATATAGTTTGGTGCCATAGCCCAGATCTGTGCTAACGGCAGCAGCAGTTTTTACCACTGTAGCTTTTGTACCATCAGTGCGAATGTCAACACGGTAAAAAGCTGGACAACATCTTAATAACATTATGAAAATAACTTTAACATTATAGACCCCCTAAAAATCTACTAGCTCCTATACAGGATCGACCAGCTTCTATATAATATAAATAGCAATAAGCCTAAGCAAAACACAACTCAAAAAACACCCTCTTACCTTTGCCAAGACTAAAGACAAACGGTTCATTTCTATCATGACTGGAATCAAATTTCTTCCCATTTGACAATTTTCCTTTGTAATGGACATAAACTTTGTCTCCAATCATTGGCATTTCCTCACTATTTCCCACTCTTTTGACAATCTGGAAAAGACAAACATCAAAAAAAGGAGCTGATTTTATTCTAATCAAATAAAAAAGGTCACAGAATCCATTCTACATTACCCAGGCAGATTTGCAAATAATTACCTGTCCTTTCTCAAGGCTTCCCTCCCAGTTCTCTCAATAATCCTAACTGTTAGGAAACCTTCCTACACTACTCTAAATCTTTAATGCTATATTTAATTTCACTGTCAAGCACACTATCCCCTCAAAATAAGGTAATAATATAACCAATAGATCCTGCTTCATGCTTTGACACTAAAATCTCTCAAAACATAGAACCAGTTCACATATAAACTGAATCAGAACAAAAAGATGAGTGGACTTTCAAAAATCTTCAAAAAGAAGTCTAAAGCAAGTTTCAAAAGGTGAGATTTTATTTACTTCCCTCTTTTGCTAAAAACATTACCTTTTGACTAAATTCCACTAGTTTGGTTTACTTTCAAAAAGCTCAACTTCCTAGTATAACAGGTTCCACTTCCTTTTATATGAAGAATATTCAATGTGCAAAAAACCCAGCATCACTGCATAGTTTGATATGATACTGAAAAACTTGTTTTCTAGTAAAGCAAATGCCAAAAAAAAAAAAGCTCCAGGCTGAAAAATATTTAGCTGTCACAAAATCCAGTATACTTATTTTGTTCTTGGCAGAGTAGGCCACTAATGCAGTTGGTCAGTTCTGGGAAAAGAAAATCAAATCCAGGCGTGTGGTGGTATAATTTATTCTGTCAATCACCTATGCCAAATTAATCATCTTTATTAGGTAACAGAGGATGGTAGCTCATGCCCAAGAAACATCGTATTAGGGGAAGAGTCTGAAACTTTATATAAAGAATTCAATCATTTGCTCCTAAGTTCTTTAAGTTGTGTCCTACCAGCCCCGTCCTCTTATCACCATGTAAACACGGTAAACTTCTATTCTACAACTTTCTTAGTTCAAAGGTCAAGACATTGTTTAAAGGAAAAGAATCGGAGGAGCCTGGGTGGCTCAGTCGGCTAAGCGTAGGACTCTTGACTTTGTTTGGCTCAGGCCATGATCTCAGGGTCATGAGATTGAGCCCAATGTTGGGTTCCGCACTGAACATGGAACCTGCTTGAGATTCTCTCTCTCCCTCTCCTCCCTCAGCCCTCCCTCATCCACTCTCTCTCAAAAAATAAAAAAAATAAAAAAATAAATATGAGAATCATTACTGCAACTCCACTAAAAACCTGTTAGAACTAATCAATGAATTCAGTGACGTGGGAGGATTCAAAATCAACACACAGAAATCAGCTGTGTTTCTATACACTTGTTAAGAAGGAAGTAATGGAAAAACAAAACAATCCCCAAAATGCAAATCAAACCCACGAGACTTTACCTCACTTTTTAGAATGGCTATGATGAGAAAGACAAGAAAAAACAAGTGCTGGTGAGGATATGGAGAAAAGGGAACCTTCGTGCACTGGTGGCAGGAATGTAAATGGGTGCTGCCACTGTAGAAAATAGTGTGAAGTTTCCTCAATAAATTAAAAATAGAATTACGATACGATCCAGCAATTCTACTTCTGGGTATTTATCTGAAGAAAACGAGAACGCTAGCTCAAAAAGATCTATGCACCCCATGTTCAGGGCAGCAATATTTACAACAGCTAAACCCTGGAAACAATCTAAGGATCCATACACAAATGAATGGATCAAGAGAAATGTGGCACATATACACACAGTGGAATGTTAATTCAGCCACAATAAAGAACACAATCTTGCCATTTGTGACAACATGGATGGATCTTAGGAGCACTATGCTAAGTGACAGAGAAAGACAGACACTGTGTGATCTCACTTATATGTGACATCTAAAAAAGCTGAACTCATAACAGAGAATAGAATGTTAGTTGCTAGGGGCTCTGGGTAGGAGGAAATGGGAAGATGTGAGGAGGTGCCTTAAGCAGTTGCATTAAGGAATGAATTTTAGTCTCGATTCATTTTAAAAATGTAAGCTCCACAGTGTAATTTTATTTTCCTGAGCTAGTCACTGACTTCCCAGACGTGCCTTGGTCTTTTAAAAAGTTATGTATGTAATAGGGAATAAACGAGGTTACTACAGATGAGGCACTGTGCTAAATGCTTTATATAATCCCAGTAACTCTATGAGGTAGGTAGTAGTATTGTTCCAATTTTACAATGAGGAAATTTCATCAAAGAGAGGTTAACTACATCGCCCCATGTCGCACAGTTAGTAGACTATTTAATCTTAACCAAAAGCCCCATGGTGAAACCTAAGGCTCTAGACAGTGATAAGTGATATGATTTAAAGGGCTTACAATCTCAAAATGCGTCTTACAAGCCTAAAAATCTTATCAGATTTACTCCCTGGAACAAAACAGGGCTGGAGGCAGGTTGAGGAACATGTTCTCTGCATGGGTGGGTACACTGAAAACATGAAAGAGAAAGACTTAAATAGAGCGAGGAGATGCTGCAGACTGCCTGCACAATTTCTACTGTCTCTAGAAGTATCCTGGAGTTTGGGGTAAGGAATTCATATAGTTATAGACTGAGAAGCCCTCTGAAAAATGAGAGCATGATACAAATCTATGGCATAAAGCCCTTATTTCTGTAGTTGAAAGTCTTCCAAAATTTGGCTTAGCATGTAGCAAGCTAACGGTAAAACAACTACATTCGGAAGATTCAGGCACAGAAAAAAAAGCTTTCACACAAGCAAGATCAGACAAAACAAACTAAAAAATTCTCATTTACTACTGCTGACCCATGGAGATACTAAAACTCACTTAGTGATAATACTTAGAATGTGGGAGATCATATTTTCAGGGAAAAATAATTAACTATACAAAACTTGTCCATGTAACAACAATGTAGGAGAAGACATGACTTAATACAACTAAAGCATTTAACCTTCTCTCAGCTGCAGTTTATTAATTTATATGGAATTCAAATATACATTTTCCATCAATAAAATGGAAGGATTAACAGGTGCTCTGGTCGTCTCACAAGACCACTGTGAGATACAAATAAAAAAAAGACACAGGGGCACCTGGGTGGCTCAGTCGGTTGTGTGTCCGACTTCAGCTCAGGCCACGATCTCACGGTTTGTGGGTTCGAGCCCTGCGTCGGGCTCTGTGCTGACAGCTCAGAGCCTGGAGCCTGCTTCGGATTCTGTGTCTCCCTCGCTCTCTGCCCCTCCCCCCTGCTTGTGCTCTGTCTCTGTCTCTGTCTCTCTCAAAAATAAACATTAAAAAAAAAAACACACTATACATAGAAATGACTAATTACACAGTGAAAACCATACACAGTTTTTACTTTAATTTTTAATTTTAGAGAGGGAGAGAGTGCGAGCAGGGCAGAGGGGCAGAGGGAGAGAAAGAGGATAAAGCAGGCTCCACACTTAGCATGAGCCCAAAACAGGCCTCAATCCTATGACCCTGGGATTACGACCTGAGCTGAAACCAAGAGTTGGACACTCAACTGACTGAACCACCCAGGTCCCCTATAGTGTTTTAATGAGGCAAGCTAATTCTGAAGTAAGATATATTCTAGGATGAAACCTCACAAAATATCTTCACTGCACAAACAAGAATCTGTATGTAAAAACAATCCTTTTGAACCCGGCTTTTCTTTTTCCTTTAGTAAGTCTTCTGGATTGTCATTAGCTAGCTTTCATGTCCTTAAATATTATGTTAAAATAACCACCCATGCATACACGCTGAGAACTGGGGGACTCTATCTAAGTCCTACGTCATTTGGATCTGGCCCCCAGATCTGTATTTCCTATGATCTAGGATACTGGGCAGGTTAATTCACCCACTGGGACCTCAATTTCACCATCTCTCTGGGAATAAAAATAAACCTCGGGGTGCCTGGGTGCTCACTCGGCTCCGGTCATGATTTCGCAGTTTGTGGGTTCCAGCCCCCCCCCATCGGGCTCTGCGCTGACAGGGTGGATCCTGCTCCAGATCTTCTGTCCCTTTCTCTCTCTGCCTCTCCACAGCTTGTGCTCTCTCTCTCTCAAAAATAAACAACCTTTAAAAATTTTTTAATTAAAAAAATAAACCTCAAGTCATGAAGACGAAATGAGAGTTTAGCACTTAGTAAGCCTCAGTGAACAACATCCACCTCCACCTCTGACCAAAAACACAAACATCTTTATAAATAATCCTTCCAGGTAGGAAATTTCCCTACATGTCATTCAACCTTGTAACCTCACCTTTAATACTCCTCTATCTTTTTTAGAGGTAATATCCTCTCCGCGTTCAGCCACAGCTGCTGCTGGGTTTTCTCCATTGTTCTTGGCACCTTCATCAGTAGTCATGGTCTTTTGTTAGTAGAAAACCTGCTGAGAAGAAATGTATTTTAGCTAGGAAAAATATCACTGCTTTAAGCACCTGAAAATGCCCCTACGAACTGGGCTCTCCCTGATGTAAGATTTACGTGGGGCCAATAAGGTTAAACGGTAAAAATGAACACAAAAACATTTGCCACAGGCATGTATTCATGTCATGAGGCATGTAAATAAAACATCATCCAGTTCTTCAGCTTCCTATGCAGCGCTGGCTCCAATTAGAGAGCAGTACAAGTCGGGTTTGGTGGTGATTACATTCCTTAGCATGATTACACACTGAAAAGCAGTACTTCCGGAACTTTGAAAATGTCTTTTTCCCACAGCCATATTCTTAACAGAGGATCAAGAACGTATCAGGTGACCTGTTTTTAAAAAACAATATATCACAGTGGCAAACAGAACAGGTTTTAGAAGCTCACAGACCCCAGTCCAAGTCTTAGCTCCAGCGATATGTTTGACACCTGCAAACCTAATCTCGCGGAGCCTCGATTTCACATCTGTAAAAGGGACAGAGTACTTTGTTCAGTTACTGCAGGCGTTAGTGAGATTCTGTGTGTATCATGTGAAGAGATTAGCACAGGATCTTAACTTAAAAATGTAAGCATTTATCATGCTTATTACTGGGTTCTCTACAGGGCTACCCTACACTTTTCATTTCCTGCTCAAAATACCTATGGAAGGAGGCTCTCTCTTCCCTAGCATGGCATTCTGAGGCCCTTCACAGTCTGACCTAACCTGTCACAGGCCCAGCTTCCACCACTTTCTTTTACTGTATCTCACGCAGCTCATGCCAAACCAGAGCAGCCCCTCAGCCATAATAAGCCCTGTGCTTTCCCACCTTGGTCCTTTTGCTCACTTTTTCTTCCTCCCTAGACATGTTTCCTCTCAAATGCTTCCCCAGGCATACCAACCTTGACTCTATACTTGGAGGCTGTCTGCACTTCTGTGTGCTTCCCTAGCTCTTCCCTTGATGTGCTGCCTATAATTAATATATTTATAAGAAAACATACTGGTTTGATTTAAAACGTCCTTGAGAACAAGGGCCATGCTTTGTTCATATTTGGAACCCACAGAATGCCTCTACCTTTCAGAGTGCTAAAACAAAAAAAAGCAAGGAATCTGGGGCTCCTCACGAGCTGTTTGATGTCGGCTATCTTTCACTTCTCTCTGTCTTTCCCTTCACCTGTGTAATTAGAATAAAAATAATAACAACTTTCACAGAGTGATCACCTGGATTAAATGGTATGATATGTATTTTTAGAAGTATACCTTCCAACATTAGCACTTACTGTTATTATCAGTCACCCAAATGACAGACACTTTTTCATACAAGGCAAGCCAGTGTTACCAACAGGCTAATCGATAGATGAAACAAAACACACCTGAGTGGCTCCTACCATGATTAATTCCATACTGCTTTCCTGGTTGAGCAGGGAAAGTCAAGAATTAACCACTTCTACAGCTATTCTGCATTAGGCTAATAATGGATCTAAAGCTCCCTAAAGTCAATACATAATAATAATATATTGCAGTGTTTTAACTCATTTCCAATTGACCCAAATATACTTCAGTGTCAACAAAGACACAAATCAAATTCGGCTGTGCCCAAAAATCTTCAAAGAGAACACCAAAAACCAGGGGCTAAGCTCCTTTGCTCTGTTTCTAGTACACTTTATACCAAACACAAAAGATCCAAATGCTTGGCTCAGGATAAGGGAGAGGCCAGAACAAAGCATTCTCAAACAAACAACAGAAATTTAGTGCCCAGCTGTATGTGATGCTACGTTAGATAATTAAGAAAATCACATGAACGTTGTTGGTTCCCAGCTTCTAGTAACCTACTGCTTATAACAGACTTCTCTAATGCATAGGAACTTGTAGAAGCCACCTCCAAAAGAGAGGGAGACAAAAGATTTTTAAAAATATTTTGCAAGTCATGAATCATATTCCTGGAAAAATATATGTACCCAAAAAAATTTCCTGGGCTTCATCAGTAGACGTCCATCAGTAGACCCCTGGCAAAACTCTGAATTAAATCAATTAACAAATTACAATAACCAGGTGGAAGGTTCTAAAGGAGTAGGACAGTCACAAAGTCTCAAAGCATGAATCTAGATTACTTAATAGAGGAAAAGGGCTTTCCAATGAAGTGATCTGACAGCTACTCCTTAGCACAAGTGGTCTGCATCAAGATCGAACTGTGTACTACCAAAAGTAACACAAACTGATATCACTGTGCCTCCTGATGTGATAGAATGGCAAGTATACATATAGTAATCCTACCAAAAGTATTTAACCTGAAACTAATCAAGAAGACAAGACAAAATTTGTTGTGGAATATTGTAGGAGACATCTGGCCCAGACTCCTTAAAATGTTAATGTTATGAAAGATCCCCCACCCAAAAAAGACAGAGGTCCTGCTCTGGTTTAAAGGAGACTAAAGACCTGTTTCGAAGGGACATATGTACCCCAGTGTTTATAGTAGCACTATCAACAACAGCCAAAGTATGGAAAGAGCCCAAATGTCCATCGATAGATGAATGGATAAAGAAGATGTGGTATATCTATACAATGGAGTATTACTCGGCAATCAAAAAGAATGAAATCTTGCCATTTGCAACTACGTGGATGGAACTGGAGAGTATTATGCTAAGTGAAATCAGTCAGAGAAAGACGAGTATCATATGACTTCACTCATATAAGGACTTTGAGACAAAACAGATGAATATAAGGGAAAGGCAACAAAAATATAAAAACAGGGAGGGGGACAAAACAAAAGAGACTCTTAAATATGGTGAACAAACAGAGGGTTAGTGGAGGGGTTGTAGGAGGGGGGATGGGCTAAATGGGTAAGTGGCGGTAAGGAATCTACTCCTGAAATCATTGTTGCACTATATGCTAACTAATTTGGATGTAAATAAACAAACAAACAAATAAATAAAGGAGACTAAAGAGACACCACAACCAAATGTGATGTGTGATCTTTGGCAAGATCCTGGATTAGGGGGACAAAAGTATCGTAAAAGTACATTTCTGGGAGAATTAGAAAAACTTGGAAAAATAAGACTGTACATTAGATTATTATTACTTTATAATGTCAACTTTCTGGGGTGTGATACAGTAGTAATGTTTTAGGTAGAATAATATTCTCATTCTCAGGAGACACATGCTGAGGTATTTAGGGGTGAGGTGTCATGAAGTCTGCCACTTACTTTCAAATCATTTATGAGAGTGTGTGTGAGCACAAATATCACAAAAAAACTAAAAGCTTTGAGAAAGCATGGCCACCACACATCCAAAGACAATGCCTTTCTTTTCAATGCTCATCAACTGGGGATCAGCTGAACTTTTAAATGAAAATATTGTCAATCAAAAAGCATTTTCTTTTGCTTCTAATCCAAAGGGTAGCAAACAATGGCTTGCTAAAATTCAATAAATAGAAAACCTGTAAGCTGATCTACTAACTTTGTAAGTCTCACTTGATCAAGAAATTTACTCTTCATTTTTGGTTCTAACACTGCAAGGGATACAGGTGATTTCAGACAATGGTTCTAAGTAGTATGGAGTTGCTAAGAAGAGGAGTAGCATGAATTATTAAAACACAAAGATAAACAACAATAAAACTGTTTTCAACGTTCAAAGGCAGATAAATCTGGAAGAGTAAGGGAAAAAATGGAACTTTCCAAGTTTTTTCCCTTAATTCCAGTTATGTCATTTGGGGTACAGATTTTTATAAGCAAACAAAACAAATTTTAAAAAAACCCTTTTTCCGGGGAACCTGGGTGGGTAGCTCAATTGGGTAAGTATCTGACTCTTGATTTCAGCTGAGGGGATGATCTCACAGTTCCTGAGTTCAAGCCCCGAGTTGGGCTCTGTGCTCGCAGCACAGAGCCTGTTTGGGATTCTCTCTCTCCCTGCTCCTCCTGCTCGGGCACGTGCACACGTGCTTTCTCAAAATAAACAAACATTAAAAACAAACAAACCAACAAACAGCTTTTTCCTTGGGGTGCCTGACTGGCTCACTCTTGCAACTCTTGATCTCGTGGTCGCTGAGTTGAGTCCCATGTTGGGTGTAGAGATTACTTAAATAAAAATAAAACTTAAAAACAACAATGACCTTTTTCCTTAATCTAGTTTATATGAAAAAAGGCAGGAAGAACAGACAATTCCTAAAAACCGGCAAGACACACTGAGAAAGTTTCACTTTCTTCATGAGAGAGCCTTTTCTTCTCTCCCCTACTCTCGGTTTATTCTGGATTTAGAACCACTATGTAGCTATGGATATTAATCTAGGATAAAGCTCACTGTTCTGAACTGTCCAAAGGGGGGAAACTGCGACCCGGCACATCAGAGAGGGAACACACAGTTCTGTTATGGACATGCCAGATAAGCAGGCACTCTCCAAAGCGCCAGTCCGCAAACACCTGAGACATAACAGAAAAATGAGAATACGCTTACAATTTCACCAACAGCGTACTGAAAAATTCAGTCAATGTAACTAGACTGTCAGATTCCCCAGATGAGAAGTCCTTTTAAAGCGTTATCCACTAACTCCCCATGCGTATTACTTACTGTGTTGTTCTCTGTTAAAATATAGATAACTTGTATCAGGTTATCCTACTGTCTACCAGGAGAGTTTTCAGAAAGATTAAAAAAAAAAAAAAAAGAATATAGGAACTAGATACTTGGTTAACAGCACAGAACATTACAGTAGCATTCTTTCTACGTAACACAGATGCCTGAGCCATAAAGGTTTCCAGCCTCCTAGAACTAAAACACAAAAGAAAGAAAACACACAAGGAAAGAGGTATATATACCCTGGGGCTTAATTCATCTCAATGCAGTAATTCATCTTAATTTTGAATATACTCGAGTGAGGATGAACTGAAAAGCCCTCGCTGACTTTCTAATTTCTTTTTTTTAACATTTATTGATTTTTGAGACAGAGAGAGACAGAGCATGAATAGGGGAGGAGCAGAGAGAGAGGGAGACACAGAATCTGAAACGGGCTCCAGGCTCTGAGCTGTCAGCACAGAGCCCGATGCAGGGCTCGAACTCACGGAGTGTGAGACCATGACCTGAGCCGAAGTCGGATGCTTAACCGACTGAGCCACCTAGGCGCCCCTGCCCTTACTGACTTTCAACCCAGGCCTCCGTCAAACATTCAAGTCCAGGAACACACCAGCATGTTAGGAGGAGTTCCCAGACAACAAAAGATAAATATGCATGCAGAGGAAAGAAGACCACATATGAAGACAGACTATGCATCTCTATAAAACTGCACACTGCATTTAGCCATGTACGTTCCCCCAGGTAACGTCCTTCCTCCACACTGGGGAGGGGAATGGAAAGATGATGAAGACTACTGCCACATGTGCCCGTACATTTTTTTCTCCTTCAAAAAAGAAACCTGTGAAAAATGGCCAATAAGCATATGAAAAGACGCTCAACATCATTAGTTATTAGGGAAATGCAAAACAAAATCACAATGAGATACGTAAAGGGGAAAATGATCCCCTTCTCTCCTTCTAGGTTCTTAGGCTGGTCTAACAATTAAATTTACCTAAGACAGATTAACAGGAGGGAAAAAAAAAACTTTTGTACCTGTGAGAACCCCAAGATAGGAAGCTCCCAGACACTCAAGCAAGTGAGGCTTGTAAGCCATCCTGAGCTATGGAAAAGGGGGTAGGAGTCTAGAACTTCAAGGAGGAGGAAGACAATTCACAGGAAGATGGGAGGAACAGAGGTTTTATAAGCAAATGTCTGCCCTGCCATGCAGATAAATCTTTTTTATATAAAAAGTTATCTCTGGTATTAGCTCTCTTCATGGTACAGGCCCTCTATCTAAATTTTTTTTAGGCAGTTAAGGGAGAGGTAGAGATAAAAACAAAAACAAAAACCAAACGTCTTCCTGAGTCTATCAGACCTCGATTGCCTTCAGCTCAAAATAATCCACATGCCAAAGTGGCATCTTCTGGGGTCACATATTCTGCCCCCCTCTTAGATACCACTTCACACCTATTAGAATGGCTATATGAGAACTTAAAATTATGAGTGTTGGGGAGATGTAGACAAACTGGAACCCTCATGCTTTACTGGTGGGGATATAAAATGGTGCATGCCCTGTGGTTCATCAAAATGTTAAACACAGAATCACCATTATGATCCGGTTATTCTACTCCTGCAAATACACCCAAAGGAAGTGAAAGCAGAGACGTGTACAGCAATCTTCATAGCAACACTATTCATAATGGCCAAAAGGTGGAAACAATCCAAGTGTCCATAAACAAGACATGGTGTGTGCATATATGTATTATTAAAATATCTGGCCATAGAAAAATAAAATTCTAACACATGCTACAACATGGATAAACCCTAAAAACATTATGCTAAGTGAAATAAGCCAGACACAAAAGGGCAAATATCACATGACTCTTTCATGAGGTACCTAGAACAGGCAAATTCACAAAGTCAGAAAAGTAGAATAGAGAATTACTAGGGGCTGGGGGAAGGGGAATGGACAGTTGTTTAATGCGTGCAGAGTTTCTGTCTGGGAAGGTGAAAAAGTTCCGGAGAACAACAGTGGTAATAATTGCACAGCAATGTGAACGTATGGTCACCACACTGTACACTCAAAGCTGGTAAAAACTGCGAATTTTGTTATGTGTACTTAAGTACACTCAAAAAAAGAAACAAGAAAGAAATCTGAGGCGAGAGCAGATGGAAATTAGCAGAACAGTTAGCCAGACTTAACTTCTCTTTAATCCTCCCACCTTCACCGTGACTGAAGACGCCTTTCTCGTTTCCAGTGTGCATCCAAGGTCGGGAACCGAGTCTCCAGCAGTGACTGCTGCATCAATTCTTCGGAGACTGAAGGCTCAGATGTCCGGTCAATGAGACAGCAGAGCAAAAAGAATTCTAAATGGGATTACCACTTTATAGCTAGACACTATTTCCTCCTTCATTGTATCTCTTAGATACATACGACCCTTTGGTCAACTCACTTTTCTCAGTTCAAGCAGTTACTGAAGAAAGCAAAGTTAACAGACCAAATTTATAATTACTTCTGCCACTGACCACTTGGATGAATTACTATTCTCATTAAAAACAAAACAAAACAAGAACAAACCCTAGAAAATATCAGACCATCCAAATGTCAAAGGTTGGAGGACAGTACTAAATTATCAACTTTCTCCAAGATGACACTGGAATCACAGAAAAATTTGTAAAGCTCTAACTGAGCTGGAAAACAAAAAGTGTGTCACTGAACCAGAAGGCAGAAGGGATCAGACTAAAGGAGAGAACAAAGAAGCGCAAACTGACTTCTAAATACCAACAGTAAGAGACCAGCTCTTCCCCATGGAGTCTGTGGTCAGCGTCACAAAAGAAGCAGGAGTGGGCCAGAGAAATTAAGTAGAGAGACATGTCTAGGAAGAGAGCAGAAGCGGTGTTTGGGTCAGTTAGGCCAGTTAGGTTTCCTTCCCTCCCTAGTGCACAAGGTGGCTCCCATTCTTTATAGAAGAAACAGGGATTTTCTTTATTCTTGGGGTTCAGACAGATCACCAAGATATACTGTGGTATTTGTTTTCTTTCCTTAATTCCTGCAGGGCCTTGATATCCTGGCCCTCAACTGCTGAAGGTGAGTCTTTGGGGGATCTCAGGGGAGGTGCTACTATTATTTCTTTTCCTTCCATGTCTGTCCTCTGCCTCTAAAAGTCTTGCTAGACAGACTGTGGACATCTTGGTTCTATCCTTCAGATCTCTTAAGCATGTTTCTAAACATGGGATAAATATTAGAATCACCTGGGAAGCTTTAAAAAGCCACTGATGCCTGTACCCTATTCCCAGAGAATCTGTATATAATTGAGCTACGCTGGGGCCAAGGCATCAGTGATTTTAAAAAGTTATCTCAGATGATTCTAATGTGCACACAGGGTTGAGAGACATTGAGCTTTTCTCTTCAATTCCATCGTTGGCTTTTGGTTCTATATTCTAAGAGATTTCCTTTGATGGAATTTATAGATCACTATTTGGTTATCAACTATGTCCATTATTTCATTTATTCTGTTCAAAGGATCTTTTATTTTTTATTGTTTATTTATTTTTGAGAGAGACAGAGAGCACGAGCAGGGGAGGGGCAAAGAGGGAGACAGAATCAGAAGCAGGCTCCAGGCTCTGAGCTGTCAGCACACAGCCTGACACGGGGCTTGAACCCACGAACCATGAGATCATGACCTGAGCCGAAGTCGGATGCTTAACCAACTGAGCCACCCAGGCACTCCTTTTCAAAGGATTTTTATAAACAGTGTTTTTGATTTCTGTACACTCTTATCATCCGATTGAACATTTTTCTTAGCATGTCTTTATTTTGTAGATGCAATCACTTCTCAAACATTTAAGGGTTGCTCTTAGGATAAAATGGAACATCTATGAATAAGTCATTTGGCTAAAAGTTTTGTTTTTCATTTTGCAGGGGGAACACTGCTGACAATGTGTATCCCCTAGTATCTCCCCTGGACACTGGGCAGTGGTAAAGGTTGAAAGGTTAAGAAAGGGAAATGAGAGAAAGATAGCGTATTCCAAGTTAAAAGTTAAGTAGAGGAGAATGTATAAAGATGTGAAAGTGACAAGGGAGCCATTTGATATTTGTGCTACACTTATAAAGGGAAAAGGTAAAATGCTTTAGGCAAAAGGGAAGTAGAGAGCACAGACTTAAAAAGAGAAAAGGACCAGAAAGACTTAAATATACAGAGGAAAGAGTCAGGAGGAAACAGAAAAGTAATGACTTAAGAGTAGGAATAACACAAGTGTACATTTGTTAATCACTTAAACATTTATAGATTGCTTAAGTTACCGCTAAGTTAACCATATGGCTATATAAAATATGCTCAAGTTTTTCCTCAATAGAATAACATGGGAGTGTTTAAATAAAATTTGGCAAGGGGCGCCTGCGTGGCTCAGTCGGTTGAGCATCCAACTTCGGCTCACGTCATGATCTCATAGTTCATGAGTTCGAGCCCCACGTCGGGCTGGCTCTGTGCTGACAGCTCAGAGCCCGGAGCCTACTTCAGATTCTGTGACTCCCCTCTCTCTTCCCCTCCGCTGCTCACGCTCTGTGTCTCTCTCTCAATAATAAATAAACGTTAAAAAAAATTTTAAATAAAATTTGGCAAATTCACACTACAAAAATACAATGCAGTCTTTGAAAAGGATGAGATAAATCTAGATAGTACAAAATGACTTAGTTAAGAGTCTAAACACCAGAAACATCCAAATAGCTGAATTAAGATTTTATAAATGCTCATCCACTGTGGGGGGGAACACTGTAGTAAATGAAGTGTATTGTTACGGTGCATAGTGCCCAGTGCCCAGTGGTGATTTGGTCCTCTGGGTTGTTTAGGGAAAAAAAAAAAAAAAAAAAAGTCAACTGATGATATCACAGAGGATAATACATGTGACAATGTGGTATTATTTTAATTGTATCAACCAACCACGGTTCCCAGTTTGTAGATTTTGCCATGTGCAAACATTTTACAGAACTGGATTACAATTATGCAAATATAACATGTCAAATTTTTTTATCATGGTTTTTTCTCAGAGTTAAGATAGCTAAATTCCAGAAATAGTAACATAGAACAGGTAAGGTTTTAGCCATTCCAGATAAAATAACCTTCTAATAAGGACATGAAAAGATGAAAAGATGTCTAAGATGTCCTATTAAGCAAATGGCGAGTTGCAAACACTCTGTAATATGATCCTATTTTTAGAAGGAACATAGGGTGTATGTGTGTATAATATTGCTTATATACACAAAAAGTTTGGAAAGATACCTACTATTAAAACAGCCAGTAAAGACAGCTCTGGAGAATGAGATCTGGGAGGAGAAGGGTAAGAAGGAATTTTCACTTTGTAATTTTATTTTAGATAATTTAAATAGTTTAATGCTGAGGATCTATTACTTTCATATTTTTTCTTAAACTTAGGACAAAAAGATGAAATACTTCATGATTCCACTCATCAGAACTTTTTATTTTTTTCTCTTCAATTTAATGAAAACATTTTGGAGTGCCTTCGATGCAGAGGAAGAAAACTCTGATTGAGCAAAGAGTCCTTGTGAGACACCCAGAAGGCAGTCAGACACGAGGCCTGAGCTCAGAAGAGAAGTCTGCATGTTCACTGGGAAGTTACCAGACTCTACATGGAAATTAAGATGAAAATATACACAGTAGTTGCAATTACTACTAAGCAAATAAAACCGTGTTCTCAAACTATAAATGTCCAAGCCCCACTTCTGAGTACTAACACCCTTAGAGATACAGTTGAACAGCTTAAAAACCACAAACCATCCCCAAAGAAGACAGCAATATTACCAATGAGAGGTTTAAAAGATCTCTCAGCACTGGGGTGCCTGGATGGTTCAGTAAATTGAGCATCTGACTCTTAATTCCGGCTTAGGTCAACATCCCAGGGTCGTGGGATAGAGGCCCATGTCTGGCTCCATGCTGAATGTGGAGCCTGCTTAAGATTCTCTTCTCTCCCCCTCTGCCCCTCCCCTGCTCGACAGTGTGCCATCAATCAATAAGATCTTTTAGCACTTTGAAAGCACTAGTCCTCTCACTGTCCTTTAATACCATACCATGGTTCAAATAGAACTATTTACTATTCTTTTACCTCCTCAGGCAAGCATGTGAATGAATCCTTCCCTGGTACTTGACTTCAGGCATTGCCTCTTGGCTGTGACTGACTAACTGTAGCCTGCTCCGCATCAAGCCATGAAACCCCCTTAGCCCCAAGGTACATCTGATAGTTATCGTTGGTCAGACTTGTGGTAGAGACTGCTAGCAGTTCTCAAGTCTCTTTTTCTCCACTTCTTCCTAATTAATAAAACCCCTAGTTTTTAACTGAACACAAAGCTTCCCAAATGAAGCCCCAATGTCCTCCCTTACAGCTAAATATGGCCATGTAACTAAATTCAGGCCAATGGGATGCAAGGAAAATATAGCCATAAAGGAACAGGTAGCCAGAACATTATAAGGACACATGTGAGTTAAAAGCTGAAAGATAAGTGGCCATTCAACAAATATTTACTGAGCACCTACTATGTGTCAGACACTGAGCCAAGGGAGATAGAGCAGTAGTGAACAGAAACAATGTCTATCTCCTCAGAACTTACATTCTGGTAAAGGTAAAGACAGGAGTAAGCCTTTATTACCTGTTCATGTTTTTGATAGAAAAATCAAATTTCTGGGGCTCAGTCAGTTAAGTGTCCGACTTCAGCTCACGATCTTATGGTTCATGGGTGCGAGCCCCGCGTTGGTCTCTGTGCTGACAGCTCAGAGCCTGGAACCTGCTTTGGATTCTGTGTCTCCCTCTCTCTGCCCCTCCCCTGCTCCTGTTCAGTCTCTATCTCTCAAAAATAAACAAACATGAACAAAATTTTTTTAAAAATCAAAATTCTACCTGTGCCACAGTGGAAGATTATCAACCTGGGTCGGTTCATAGGGTCAAACAGTTTGCTTCCAAGTCTGCTGATGATTTCTAAGAACAGGCCAACAAGGTAACGCATGACAAAGGTCTGGAAACACTGTACATTGTGTCCCACTCATTTGTGTACCTCTACCACCTAGCCTAAGTGAATGGCAAAAAAGCACTCAACAAACACTGAAATAAATGAATTGTGGTTTTCAAAAGTAGTCAATATAAAAATGGTAAAATATAAGATGCTAGAGTAAGGAGTCAGTACTGAAATATCATTACCAGTTGACTATATTCCCTCTCCAAATCTACTATGAAAAAATCTAGAATTACACTGTACCTGAGTGTTCAACTATAAAAAAAAAAAAAGTAAAAATAATATTCTGTTCTAATCAGGAACAGTAACTAACAAAACCCTGGCATAACTAGTATATCTCTGAAATGCACTGTAAGTACATGTCTGTGCATATATACACATAATAGATTCATCTTTTGAGAGAGAGAGAGAGAGAGAGAGAGAGAGAGAGAGAACATGTACACAAGTGAGTAAGGGGCAGAGGGAGGGAGTAAGAAAGAGAATCCCACAAGGCAGAGAGAGAGAGAGAGAGAAAGAGAGAGAGAGAGAGAAAGAGAGAGAGAGAGAGAGAGAGAGAGAAGAGGGAAAGAGAGAGACAGAGAGGCAGGGCTCACCCAAAGCGGGGCTTAAGCTCACCTAATGTGGGACTCGAACTCACAAACTGTGAGATGATGACCTGAGCCAAAGTCAGACGCTCAATGACTGAGTCACCCAGGCGCCAGTAGATTCATCTTATTAATATCAATTTGGCTTACACACAGGCAGTAAGGACAGAACACTACACCTAGCTGTCTATCTCTTGAGTACACATTAAATAGCAACTAGAGGAAGAGATGGTTCCCAGCTGGAACGCAGAGAGAAGAAACCTAGTATAAAAGTTCTGCATAATACTGTATCCCCTTATAGTACTGTCTCATTAAAGCACTGTAATATAAATGAAGCAGATTTAAGATAGGGCCTTAATACATGTTTTCCAAGGTCCATTTTTTAAAAATTTTTTTAAATGTTTATTTTTGGGACAGAGAGAGAGAGAGAGAGAGACAGAGTAAGGGGTGGGTGGGGAGAGATGAGCAGAGAGAGGAAGACACAGAATCCGAAGGAGACTCCAGGCTCAGTCTGAGCTGTTAGCACAGAGCCCAACATGGGACTTGAACTCACAAACCGCAAGATCATGACCTGAGCTGAAGTTGGACACTTAACTGAGTGAGCCACCCTGGTGACCCCATTATTTTTTTAAAGTACTTTTTAAGCTTTTTTTTTTTTTTGAGAGAAAGATAGAGACCAAGTGGGGGAGGGGCAGAAACAGAAGGAGACAGAAGTCCAAGCAGGCTCCATGCTGCCAGCGCACAGCCCAATGTAGGGCTCAAACTCATGAACCGTGAGATTGTGACCAAGGTCCATTATTATGTCCAACAGAAAAACTGTATGAGAATAGCATTTCACGTCTGTGAACAAAACCTTAGGTAGAAGAACAGAAACCTTGGCTACCTTAAATCCCCACCATACAGGTGCAGAAGGAGAACAGCAGCTGAAGACAGAGAGGGGAAAGAGTGCTGCTCTCCAGATTAATGTCCAGGGACTTCTGTCTGGGCACTGGGTTTTCAGAACAAGTATCTTCCATTACAGGAGAGAGGCAGTGTTTGGGGAAACGTCTGGAGAAAAACAGAATCTATAAGCCTGTTAACAGGGGGAGAGTATGGAAAATTATTTTTGATGTATCCCCACCCTCTCCCAGAACCCTCCATTTTGCCTTGGTACTTTCCCCTGTATGCATATCAAGTTACTGACCAGTGAAGTTTGTTAATGGGACTTACTCCATCCCTTAAGGATCAGGCTCTTAGGACCTTCCTAGATGACAAATTAATCCCATAATCAATCCTGTCAACTAGACAAAGATTCGTCTATCTCCCTACGTAAACACCCTCTTTGGATAAGTGACTCAGATATTCCACAATTCTGGAACAAATTTCTCATTAAAGGGTATACATACAGTAGAGCACTGAACCACGCCTGAATGTAAACTATGATCTATTGCTAACTAGCTATGGAATCTTTGGCTGTCGCTCAGTTTCTCCATCTATAAATTTCAGGAGGTTAGAGTAGAATGACATCTAAGATTTATTCCAACTAATATTTTATATTTAGAATCACTTTTTGGTGAGTAAATACATATTTTACTTTATGGGAAAATGAGATTTGAAATGTGGAAGGGAAAACAATTCCCAAGGAATGGAAAAAGTTACTTTGGTATTATAGAATTCACTTTTCACTGCAAACACTCTCCAGCAAAACACTATTAATTCTGAGCTTTACCACCTTAGATACTGCATTCGTATTTTACAGCTGCAGTAACAAATTACCATACAACACACAGGTTAGGTAATACACATTTACTATCTTATAGTTCGGAATCAGAAACAGATCTCTCTGGGATAAAATCAAGGTGTAAGCAGGGCTGCAATTCCTTCTAGAAACTCAAGGAGAAAATCTATTTCCTTGCTTTTTCCAAATTCTAGAGGCCACCTACATTCCTTGGTTCATGGCTCCTTCCTCTATTTTCAAAGTAACAATATTGTGGTGCTCCTGGGTGACTCACTCACTTTAGCATCCAACTTCGACTCAAGTCATGATCTCAGTTTGTGAGTTCGAGCCCTTCATCAGGCTCTGCACAGGCAGCATGGAGCCTACTTGGGATTCTCTCTACCCTCCCCCCACCCCCACTCTCTCTCAAAAAATATAAACTTAAAAGAAATTCAAAATAACAATATTGTATGTCTCTGATCATTCTTATGCAGTCACATTGCCTTCTGATCACAGCCAGGAAAATTTCTCTGCTTTCTTAAATTTCTTAAGAATCCCTGTGATTATGTCGGGCCCATTTGGGTAATCCAGGATAATCTCCCCATCTCAAAGTTTTTAATCACATCTACAAAGTCCCTTCTGTGTAAGGTAACATATTGACAAATTCCAGAGATTAGGATGTGGACATACTTAAGGGGCCATTATTCTACCTAACATAGATACCTGGTCATCCAATCAAAATCCTAAGAATTTTTCTCCCAAGCCCAGAATACTGTTGACTTCCTCCATTTTCTCTTTAGGGTTCTTATAACATTCTTTCCTATTTATCATCCAGTTGAACAACAATATCCTAATCTGACAATAAAATTAAACCTAACATTTGATGTATATCATTCTGAAAATTCCTTTAGAATTTCAGAAAGCCTAAGTTGGAACATTTATTATAGTTTTTCAGTTTCATGATAAATTAAAACTGTAAGTAAACTGGAACACCTGGGTGGCTCAGTCGGTTAAGCGTCCAACTTCAGCTCAGGTCATGATCTTGTGGTTATGAGTTCGAGCCCCATGTCGGGCTCTGTGCTGACAGCTCAGAGCCTGGAGCCTGCTTCAGATTCTGTGTCTCCCTTTCTTTCTCAAAATAATAAATAAATGTTAAAAAAAAAAACAAAAAAAAAACGAAGTAAATTTGATCATACACAATGGACCTGTTCCTACCCCAAACTTAATCACTGAAAATTATTTAAAAAATTATTGAGTCCCTTATGTGATTCTGAAATTTGAGCAGCACAATATAAACACTGAAGAACACACAAGTACATTTGTTTTAAAATTTTTTTAAGGTTTTTTTTTTTTGTTTGTTTTGTTTTGTTTTGTTTTTTTGAGAGAGCAAGAAAGCTCAGGGTAGGGGCAGAGAGAGAGGTAGACAGAATCCGAAGCAGGCTCCAGGCTCTGAGCTGTCAGCACAGAGCCCGACATGGGGCTCGAACTCACGGAGTCTGAGATCATGACCTGAAGTCCGACACCCAACCAAGTGAGTCACCCACGTGCTCCACACAAGTAATTTTAAAAACAGATTTAGTGGGGCGCCTGGGTGGCACAGTCAGTTAAGTGTCCGACTTCAGCTCAGGTCATGATCTCGTGGTCCGTGAATCTGAGCCCCGTGTCAGCTCTTATGCTGACAGCTCAAAGCCTGGAGCCTGCTTCAGATTCTGTGTCTCCTTCTTTCTCTGCACCTCCCCCGCTCACTCATGCTCTCTATCTAAAATAAATAAACGTCAAAAAAAATTTATGGGAATGCAAGCTGGTGCAGTCACTCTGGAAAACAGCATGGAGGTTCCTCAAAAAAACTAAAAATAGAACTACCCTACGACCCAGCAACTGCACTACTAGGCATTTATCCACGGGATACAGGTGTGCTGTTTCGAAGGGACACATGCACCCCCATGTTTATAGCAGCACTAGCAACAATAGGCAAAGTATGGAAAGAGCCCAAATGTCCATCGACGGGTGAATGGATAAAGAAGATGTGGTGTGTATATATATACAATGGAGTATTACTTGGCAATCAAAAAGAATGAAATCTTGCCATTTGCAACTATGTGGATGGAACTGGAGGGTATTATGCTAAGTGAAATTAGAGAAAGACAAAAATCATATGACTTCACTCATATGAGGACTTTAAGAGACAAAACAGATGAACATAAGGGAAGGGAAACAAAAATAATATAAAAACAGGGAGGGGACAAAACAGAAGAGACTCATAAATATGGAGAACAAACTGAGGGTTGCTGGAGGGGTGGTGGGAGGGGGGATGGGCTAAATGGGTAAGGGGCATTAAGGAATCTACTCCTGAAATCATTGTTACACTATATACTAACGAATTTGGATGTAAATTTTAAAAAATAAAAAATAAAATAAAAAGAAATAAAATAAAGAAGGTACAACCCTTAAAAATTTTTTTAATAAAAATAAAAACAGATTTAGTGACATATATTTAACATACAATAACTTGCACATATTTAAAGTACACAATTTGGTAAGTTTTGACATAAGTACATATATCTGTAAAGCCATCACTACAACAAAGATGAGCATATCTGTCATTCCAAAAAGTCTTGTGTCCTTTTATGATTCATTCCTCTCCAGCTCACATCTCCAGACCTCTAATCTGCTTTCTGAATAGTTTATATTTTATAGGATTTCATATAAATGGAACCATGTCTCTTTCCTGGCTTTTATTACTGTAATTATATTGAGACTCACACACATTACAGTGTGTATCAATAGTTCCTTCCTTTTTATTGCTGAGTAATATCCCATTGTATGAAGACAGTGCAAACTGTATTTGCCTGCTGACGCACATTTGAATTATTTGCATACTGATACACATTTGGACTGTTTTCAATTCCTGTCTTTTACAGATAAAAATGCTGTGAATATCTAGGTACAATCTTTATGTGGTCATGTGCATTCAACTCTCCCAGATAAGTGCCTAGGAGTAGAATGGCTAAGTCATAGGGTAGGAGTACATTTTAGGTCGTTAAGAAAGTGCCAAACTTTTTTCCAAAGGGGCTATAAAACCTTGCATTCCCACCAGATCAGGTGCTCCACATCCTCACCAACACTTGGTACTGCAAGCCTTTTTAACTGAAAACATTCTAACAAGTTTGTAGTGGTATCTTATCGAGGTTTTAATCTACATTTCCCTAATGATATGGCTCATCTTTTCATGTGCTTATCTGCTATCCATGCATTTTCTCTGGCGAAATGCCCACTTGTATCTTTTGCCTATTTTTTACTGGGTTGTTTTCCTATCACTGAGTTTTGAGAATTCCTTATATATTCTAAAGAAGTCTTTAACCAGAAAAGTGATTTGTGGGGGTGCCTGGATGGCTCAGTCAGTTAAGCGTCCGTCCGACTCTTGATTTTGGATCAGGTCATGATCTCGCGTTCGTGAGTTCAAGCCCCGCTTAGGGCCCTGCGCTGACAGTGCACAGCCTGCTCGGGATAGTCTCTCCCCCTCATCCCCTGCTCTCTCTATATCAAAATAAATAAGTAAGCCTGAAGAGAAAAAAGAAAAAGAAAAAGAAATGGGATTTGTGAATATTTTCTCCCATTCTGTGACTTGTCCTTGTTCTCTTACAGGTGGCTTTCAAAGAGACGTTAATATCGATATAGTCCAACTTATCTTTTTTTTTAAATAAATCATGCTTCTGTTATTGTATCTTACAAACCTTTACCAAACTCCAAAAATCACAAACATTTTTTTCTAGAAATTGTATAGATTTAGGCTTTAGATTTAGGTCTATGACCAATTTTGAATTAACTTTTTATGTGTGATGCAAGGTATGATTAAGGTAGGATTCATTTTTTTTCTATAGGAGTACCAAATTGTTCCATTTATTGAAAAGACTATTCCTGGGGCACCTGGAGGGGCAGCGGGGCTCACTCAGTTAAGCAGCCAACTCTTGATTTCAGCTCAGTTCACGATCTCCTGGTTTTTGAGTTTGAGCCCCGGGCGGGGGGCACTCCACTCACAGCATAGGGCCTGCTTCAGATCCTCAGTCTCTCCTTTCCGCCCCTCCCCCACTCATGCTTCTTCTCTCTCTCAAAACTAAATAAACATTGAAAAGACCACTCTTTTTTCATTTAATTTCCTTGGTGCCATACTCAAAAATTAACTGACCGTATTTTTTTCTGGACTTTCTGTTCTGTGGATCTATTTGCTCATCTTTACATCAATACCACTGTCTTGATTAACATAGCTATGATAAGCTTTAGAAGTCCTCTCTGCTCTTAACCAAAATTGTTTTGGCTCTTCTAGGACCTCTGCATTTCAGTACAAACTTTAAAACCAGCTTGTCACTTTCCAGAAATTGCTGGTTGGGGATTTTGAGTGGGATTGTACTGAATCTGTATCTTTACAGAGAACTGACAATATTGAGTCTTCCAATCCTTGAACATAACAGCTTTTCATTTATTTAGGTTTTCTTTAATTTTCCTCAGTAGTATTTTATAGCTTCCACTGTAGAGGTCTTATACATCTTTTATACAATTTATCCTTAGGTAGTGAATATTTTTTATTTTACTATAAATGGTATTCTTTTAAAATTTCAACCTCTGACTATTTATTTGCTCATATATAGAAATACAAGTGACTCTTCTATATTCTTGTATCCTGCAACTTTGTTACGTGCACTTAATTGTTCTGGGAACTTTTTTTTTTTTTTTAAGAAATCACACAGAATCATGTCATCTGTAAATAAAAAGTTTTACCCTTCTCTTTCAATCTAGATGTCATTTATTTTTCTTGCCTGATTGCACTGGCTAGAACCTCCAGTACAATGTTGAATAGAAGTGATGACAGTGAACACCTTGTCTTGTTCCTGTTCTTAGAGGGAAAATATTCAGTCTTTCAGCCTTAAGTATGATTTCAGCTATTGATTTTTCATAGATGCTCTTTATCAGATTGAGGAAGTTTCCTTTTTTCCCTAGTTTGTTGAGAGTTTTTATCATCACCACATGTTGGATTTTGTTAAATGCCTTTCTGTATCTACAGAGTTGATCGTATGGTTTTTCTTTTTTACTTTGTTATTGGGTACATAGTCTCTGCCCACCACCACCTTATCTAAAGGAAATATATCCCAAGACCCCCAGTGGATGCCTGAAACTACAGCTAGTACCAAACCCTATATATATGATGTTTTTTTCCTATATGCATGTATCTATGATAAAGGTTAGTTTATAAATTGGGCACAACAATAACAACAATAACAACAATAACAAAACAGAATTATAACATACTGTAATAAAAGTTATGTGAGTGGCACCTGGGTGGCTCAGTCAATTAAGTGTCCGACTCCTGATTTCAGCTCAGGTAATGATCTCAGTTTTGTGAGTTCGAGACCCATGTCAGGCTCCGTGTGTGCTGAGTGTGGAGCCTGCTTGGGATCATCTCGCTCCCTCACTCTCTGCCCTTCCCCTGTCATGCTGTCTCTTGCTCTCTTTAAAAAAAGAAAGAAAAAGAAAGAAAAAGAAAAAAAAAGCTACGTGAATATGGTCTCTTTCCCAAAATATCTTTTTTTTTTAAAGTTTATTTATTTTTGAGAGAGAGACAGAGTGTGAGAGGGGGAGGGGCAGAGAGAGAGGGAGACACAGATTTAAAGCAGGCTCAAGATTCTGAGCTATCAGCACAGAGCTTGACACGGGGCTCAAACTCATGAACCATGAGATCATGACCTGAGCTGAAGTCAGAAGCTTAACCAACTGACCCACCCAGGCACGCACACACCAGAAACATCTTAATTGAACTGTATTTGCCCTTTTTCTTGGGAAGATGGGAGATAAAATGCTTATACAATGAGATGAAGGCAGGTGAATGATAAAGGCATTGTGATGTAGTGTTATGCTACTATTGACCTTCTAAGGTATACATCAGGAGAACCGTATGCTTCCAGATTCCAACTGGCCACAGGTAACTAAAATCATGGGAAGTGAAACCACAAATAATGAGGGATTACTGTTTGCATGCCTGGGACAAATCTCATTTGGTCACCGTGTTTTATCTACCTTATATGTTGTTGGAGTCAATTTGCTAAAATTTTGTTAAGAATCTTACGACTATGCTCATAAGAGAGATCAGTCTATAATTTTTTTTCTTGCAATGTATTTGGATGGATGGATTTATTATTTGGTATTTAATTTTTTAAGCAATCTCTACACCCAATGTGGGGCTTGAATTTACAACCCCAAGATCAAGAGTCACATGCTCTACCAACTGAGCTAGCCAGGGTACCCACCCATGTCTGCTTTTAATATCAGGATAATACTAGTATCAAAGAACAAGTTATGAAATATTCCCTCTTCATCAATTTTATGGAGGAATTTGTTTAAAACTGGTATTATGACTTCTCAAAATGTTTGGTAGAATTCATCAGGGAAAGTATCTGGGCCCAGAGTTTTATTTGGGGGGATTTAATGTCTTTAATAGATAAAGGATTATTCAGGTTGCTTGTTTCTTCTTGAGTAATCTTTGATATTTTGTCTTTTTCAAGGAATTTGCCTATTTCATCTGTCTAATACACTGCCATAAAATAATTAATGCCATTGTCGTATTTATCCTTTTAGTAACTATAGGATCTACAGCTTTGCCAACTCTTTTCTTCCTGATACTGGTGACTTACGTCTTCACTTTTGCCTGATCCATCAGACTGGAGGTTTATCAATTTTACTGGTCTTCTCAAAGAGCCAGCTTTTGATTTCACGGACTTTATATTTCACTAGTTTTGGCTTTTAGCACTAATTCATTTCTTCTGCTTACTTTGGGTTTAATTTTCTCTTCTTTTTCTAGTGTCTTAAGGTGGAAGCTCAAGACATTGATTTGCAACCTCACTCCTCTAACACAGACATAATATTTTCCTCCTAGCACTTGTATTAGCTACTTCCTGCAAATTTTGACACACTGTTTTCATTTCCATCCAGTACAAAATACTTTCTGAATTCATGTTTGATTTTTTTTTTTTCCCTTTGACCCATGAGTTTCTTAATTAGTTTCCAAATATTTAGGGTTCTGGAAAAGACAGTTTTCTGTTATCAATTTAAAATTTAATTCCCTGCTGGTCAGATGACTTATTTTTTTATGATGTAAGTATTTTTAAATTTATTCACACTACTCTAGGGACAAAAATGTGGTCTATATTGATAAATCTTGTATGTGTAATTGAGAAAAATGTATATTCTGCTGTACTAGGTAGATGTCAAATAAATGTCAATTAGGTCAACTGGCTGATAACGTTTAAACCTTCTAACTCATTACTGATATTTTGTCTTCTTGTTCTATCTATCAATTGAATGGGTAAGGTGCTGAAATGCCCAACTATAATTGCACACCTGTTTCTCCTTTCAGTTCTATCAGTTTCTGATTCATGTATTTTGAAGCTTATTAGGTACAAAAATATTTAGGACTATTAATTCTTTTTGAACTGACCACTTTATCACTATGAAACGGCCTTCTTTATTCCTGGTACTATTTATTCTCTGCTCTAAAATCTAGTTTGTCTGAGGGGTGCGTGGGTGGCTCAGTCGGTTGAGCATTGAACTTTGGCTCAGGTCATGATCTCACAGTTCGTGAGTTCCAACCCCACGTCGGGCTCTGTGCTGACAGCGGAGAGCCTGGAACCTGCTTTGGATTCTGTGTCTCCCTCTCTCTGCCCCTCCCCTGTTCATACTCTTTCTCTGTCTCAAAAATAAACATTAAAAAAATTAAATAAAGTATTTAAATATGCTATATATCTGTATTAGACATTCTCAATCTCTCCTATACTGCCTTGAAAATATGGAATACAGTCATAATAAATGTTTTAATATCTTTCTCCACTAACTCAATCATCTGTGTCTCTGTTTCTACTTACTGATTTTCCTTCTCAGGGGCTGTATTTTCTGTTTCATTCCAAGTCTGATATTTTCCACTGGAAGCCAAATGTAAATTTTACCTTGGTGAGTACTAGATATTTTTGTATACTTATAAATATTAAGCTTTGTTCTGGGATGCAGTTAAACTACTTGGAAATAGCTTCATCCTGCTGAGGTTTTTTTTTTTTTTTAAGCTTTGTTAGATGGGACCAGAGTCTTTAGTTTAGGGCTACATTTGCCCTACTGCAGAGGCAATACCTTTCTAAGTATTCTACCCAATATCCTATGACTTATATCTTCCTCTCTGGCTGGTGGGAACACAACATAAGAAAGAATCAGATTACTCCCTCTAATCATTTTGGGTGGTCTGTTCTTGACTTTGGGTAGCTTCCATAAAACACAACTGATCAGTACTCATCTGAAGACTTAAGGGGGACTCTGCAGACCTGGGAGTTCTTTGTGCAGCTCTTTCTTTTCCAAAATGTAGCCACCTTTGGCCTCACTGGCCTCCAGCTATCACCTAAACTCAAGGAGACTGCTGGGCTCTGCATGGGAACGCCCCCCCCCCCCCACCGGCCCCCCACCAACTTCCTTACACTGTAGCCTGGAAACTCTCTCCAGGTAGTACGCTAGGATAACTAACTGTAGGCCTCATCTGTTTCTGGTTTCTTGGTGATCACTGTCTTATGCTGACTGTTGTCCAGTGTTTCAAACTTCATATATTTTTTCTGGGTTTTTTTTTTTTGTTTGTTAGAGTAAATCAATCTCTGTTAATCCATCTTGGCCAGAAGCACAAGTCTATGAGTACATTGTCAAGCCAGAAAAAGGAAGATACACAGCTAAAGGAAAGAAAGAAAGAACAGGAAGGAAGGAAGAAAAAGAGAAACAACAAACCACAAGAATTATGAATGGAGTTTCAAGTAGGAGAAAAAGTGATAAACACTGTTTAGAACAGATTTTGAGTCTGAAATTTGAAGGGTATAGGTTTTTCATGACATTAAAAAAGTCAAAGCCTGTAACTGAGGGGTGCCTGGGTGGATCAGTCAGTAAAGCATCCAGCTCTTGGTTTCAGCTCAGATAATGATTTTGTGATTTGTGGGAAAGAGCCCTGCATTAGGCTGTGCTGGCAGTGCAGAGCCTGCTTGGGATTCTCCCTCTCTCTCTCTCTCTTTCTGCCCCTCCCCCTCTCAAAATAAATAAACTTAAAAAAAAAAAAAAAGCCTGTAACTGATAAATGAATCTACCTCCAAAAATGGCAGGTACTTTATCAGCCAAAACTATGAAAATTTCTGGAAATCTGGGTAATTGCAGTCTCTTTTTTCCTTTAATCTATTAAGAAATGATCGTTTTAAACATTCCAAGAATAAAAAAGTGTAACTTTACATTTATAAAGGCCATTAATATACCACAATTAAAAAACTCTAAATTAGGGGACCCCTGGGTGGCTCAGATGGTTAAGTGCCTGACTCGTGGTTTTGGCTCAGGTCATGATCTCATGGTTTGTGAGTTCAAGTCCTGCATAGGACTCTGAGCTAACAGTGTGCAGCCTGCTTGGGATTCTCTGTCTCCCTCTCTCTGCCTCTCCCCTGCTTGCTCTCTATTTCTCTCTCAAAATAAATAAACATTAAAAAGAAATCTAAAATAAAAGAAAAATCCCCTTCTTTTGATTAATTCAACTGAAAAATACACAGTGAAAATCACCTTAATACTTGAAAGTCATAATGCTACAAAAGTTAGCTTGTGGTTGACATTGGTATAAAACTTGCTTTTGTTTTAAAACAAACCTCAAATGGACAATATGCAAAATCTCAATATTCTGCATTGATGCAATATGAGATACAATAATGTATCTCAATATACTGAGATTTTAATATTGCTTAAAGTGGAAAGAAAACTCCCTATTTAAATTTTTTTTAATGCTTATTTATTTTTGACAGAGAGACAGACAGACAGCGCATGAGTGGGGGAGGGGCAGAGAGAGGGAGACACAGAATCCGAAGCAGGCTCCAGGCTCTGAACTATCAGCACAGAGCCCTATGCAGGGCTCGAACTCAGACCACGAGATCATGACCTGAGCTGAAGTCGGACGCTCAACCGAATGAGCCACCCAGGCGCCCCAAGAAAACTCCCTATTTAGAACACACACATGTTGGGGCGCCTGGGTGGCTCAGTCAGTTAAGCGTCCAACTTCAGCTCAGGTCACAATCTCACGGTCCGTGATTTCGAGCCCCGCGTCCGGCTCTGGGCTGATGGCTCAGAGCCTGGAGCCTGCTTCAGATTCTGTGTCTCCCTCTCTCTCTGACCCTCCCCCGTTCATGCTCTGTCTCTCTCTGTCTCAAAAATAAAGAAACTTAAAAAAAAAGAACACACACATGCTGCAGAAGGACCTACAAGCAACATATGAACAGCAGTCTGTCACCAAATCATATGGCTTGCTTCTCTGTGTCTATTTACTTTACTTTTTTAAAATTTTATTTATTTTTGAGAGAAAGAGAGCATGAGCGGGGGAGGGGCAGAGAGAGAGGGAGACACAGAATCAGAAGCAGGCTCCAGGCTCTGAGCTGTCAGCACAGAGCCCAAAGCAGGGCTCGAACCCATGAATCACAAGATCACAACCTAAGCCGAAGTCGGATGCCCAACCGACTGAGCCACCCAGATGCCCCTCTTTTGTCTATTTAAACTTGTAACCAGTTCTAGCACCACTTGTAGATATCTGCCCTTAAAAAGCATACAGTGTCACAAGAAAACAACATACATAGATGCAAAAGAAACAGACAAAACACAAAGGGGCAGAGAAGGCAATTATGAGTGCTGCTTGGATGACCTCCTTCCCCCTGCTCCCCTTCTTACTTTCCAAAGTGGCATCTGTGGCTCAGACTGGATTATTGGGAGCCTTGCCTTCATGCTACTCATCTGTCACTCATTCCAGTTATCAATGTCAATTATACAAAGTGGCCAGATTCCCAAAATTTCACCTAAAAGTTCTGAGTAAAGTTCTAAGCTGGGGTGCAAGGGAGGGCTTTTAATGGAGAGTGAGAAAGCAGAGAAGAAACTGAAGAAAGCTAACTGGAAAAAGAAAGGAGAATTAATCAAGAAGCTGAATACTGGGGGCACCTGGGTGGCTTGTCAGTTAAGCATCCAACTCTTGATTTCAGCTCTGGTCATGATCTCATAGTTCATGAGTTCGAACACAACGCGGAGTCTGCTTGGGATTCTCTCCTTCTCCCCGCCTCTCTCTGTCTCTCCCTCTCCCCGCCTCTCTCTGTCACTCCCTGGTTTGTGAACTCTCTCTCTCAAAATAAATAAATTAATTTTTTAAAAAAGCTGAATATTAAATCTGAGACTGGCTCATTCTAACCATAACCTTAAATCCCAGCTCCTCACCTTCACACATTCTTCCTGGAAAGTTAAGTTAACTTGGTTTTTTATCTACAGAGCCAAGAGTTGCCTCTTGAGTTAAAAGGTTATTCTATTAGCCAAAACTGAGTTAAAATTATAAAATTTAATACAGTTATATATTACAGAAAGTTTCAGAAATAAAGAGGAAAAAAATCATAATCCCAATATTACAGTAGAAGGGTACCTTCTTTTAAACAGATATTATTTTTTAGAGCAGTCGTAGGTTCACGGCAAAAACTGAGTAAAATAGCCAAAACAACCTTGAGAAGAACAAAGCTGAGAGAACTCACACTTCATGGTTCCAAACCTTAACTACAAAAGCTCCAACATCAAGACAGTGTGGTAGCAGAAATAAGGACAGACATCAATCTATGGGATGGAACTGAAAGCTGAGAAATAAACTCTTACATTTATGTTCAACTTGTATTTTTTTTTTTATTAAAAAATTTTTTTGATGTTTATTTACTTCTGAGACAGAGAGAGACAGAGCATGAACGGGGGAGGGGCAGAGAGAGGGAGACACAGAACCTGAAGCAGGCTCCAGGCTCTCAGCTGTCAGCACAGAACCCGACGCAGGGCTCGAACTCATGGACCACGAGATCATGACCTGAGCTGAAGTCGGGCGCTCAACCGACTGAGCCACCCAGGCGCCCCTCAACTTATATTTTCAAAATAGTTGCCGTGACAATTCAGTGGGGGAAACAAGTCTTTTCAACAAATGGGACAGCTAGATCTCCAAAAGCAAAAATGACAAAGTGTGACTACCGTACCTCATACCACATACAAAAAGTAACTCAAAATGGATCAATGACAGCAATTTAAGAGCTAAAACTATCTACCTCCTAGAAGAAAGCATGGGGATTGTAAATCTTCACGGAGCATGAATTAGGCAATGGTGCCTTATGTGAAAGTGAAAGCACAAGCAACAACAAAAAACAGAAGAGACTTCATGAAAATTAAAAACTTCTGTGCTTCAAAGAACACCATGAAGAAAGCGAAAAGACGTCACACAGGATGGGATGAAAATCTTCCCAATCACTTATCTGATAACAGGATTGATATCTAGAATACTTTAACTCCTAAGAGAGATGGGAAAGAAGGCAGAGTAGGAAGATCCTGAGCTCACCTCCGATCACGGACACACCGAGGTAACAATTCCATGTGATAAAACTCACAGTAAAAATGATGTGAAGACTGGCAGAACAGATCTTCAACAGTCGAAAACTTAAGGAGAAGACCACATCAAGGAGAGGAGGGGCAGAGACACAAGTGGTGAACCAAAACCCCCAGGGCTGCAACCCACCGCGGGAGGGATATCACAGGCATGAAGGAGCCAGGAGACCAAGCCCCACAATGGGCACCACCAGCCCTGGGACCTGCATGGGAAGGATGAGACCCCGTAACATCTGGCTCTGAAAATCAGGGGGTCTTATTTCTTGGAGAATCACAGGGCCACAGGAAACCAAGACTCCTCTACTAAAGGGCCATGGTACTACTATCACCCAGTCTAAGACCCAGCACAGAAGCAGAGTTTGGAAAGTACCTGGGTTTTAAGTGAAGGAGATTTACTAATTGTTAGAACATGTGCTGGAGAGGGCAGGAATCTGCAGGAACCTTCCTGGAAAACAGAAGTCTGAAGGGTCCCACATTTCTTGCCCTCCTTCAGCTTAGCTGGCCAGACACTTGTGGGAGCCAGTTTTGACACTCTCTACCTACCTTGCAAGCGTGCTAGCCCAGCCCTAGCATTCCCCTGTAGACCTGCCCCACCTGGCAGGCTCCCCTCCAAAGTGGATTCCACCGTACCACACCTGAAGGGCAGTCTCAGTCACGACCGACATTCCTGCGGAGCAACTACTACTCTGCCATACCTGGCGGGCAGCCCTAAGCTAAGAGGCAACCCTCTAAGCACCCCTCCAGACTTCTGCCCTGAAGAGTGAGGAAGCTAGCCCCATGCACCAGCATGCCCATACTAGCTATAGCAGGGTCTCTGGGCTAGCCGTGGGAATAAAGGCGGGGCGGGGGGGAGGCCTGCCCACCAGTGCACCCAGAGGTAGAAGCCAGTTATTGAAGACAGCAGGGCTGAGGGCTCGTTCCACCCACCAGCACATCCCAAAACTACAGCTGTAACCACACAGGAGGCACACTCTGTCAACCAGTACCCTGCCAGAGATTGCAGCCCGTCGCTGCTGACAGCCGAACTGAGGGCCAGCCCTGTCCACCAGCATGCCCACAGCAGTCACAGCCCATCCACAATAGATGAGCGCACACTACTAACACAGGGGACACCTTTAGAACAGCTGGTTACAGTGACGGGGTGGGTGGGGGGCTGCTGCACTGATGGACACTACAGGATATCTTCTACATAAGGCCATTTACTTTCAGAGCAGGAGATATAGTTGACCTACCTAATACACAGAAACAAACAGAGATTCAGACAAAATGAAGGGACAGAGAAATATGTTCAAAATGAAAGGACAAAACCCCAGAAAAAATAAATGAAACAGAAGTAAGCAATCTGCTGATAAAGAGCTCAAAGTAATGGTCATAAACAGACTCACCGGACTTGAAAGAAGAGTGAATGAACTCAGTGAGAACTTCAACAACAAAATAAAAAATATAAAAAAGAACCAGTCAGAGCTAAATACAATAACTGAAATGAAAAATACACTAGAGAGAATCAACAAATTAAAAGATGCAGAAGAATGGATGAGAGATCTAGAAGACGGGAAAGTGGAAAACAACCAAACTGAACAGCAAAAGGAAAAAGATATTTTTTCTTTAATGAAAGTAAGTTAAAGAGAACTCTGTGACAGCATCAAGCATATTAGCATTCACATAACAGGGGTCCAAGAAAGGGGTAGAAAACTTACTTGAAGACATAATAGCTAAAAACTTCCCTAACCTGGGAAAAGAAACAGACATCCAAGTCCAGGAATGAAAGAGGCCCCAAACAAGATGAACCCAAGGAGATCCACACCAAGACAGATAATAATTAAAATAGCAAAAGTTAAAGAAAATCTTTAAAGCAGCAATAGAAAAGCAAACAGTTACATACAAGGGAAACTCCATAAGACTGTCAGCTGATTTCCCAGCAGAAAACTTTCAAGCCAGAAGGGAGTGGCATGATATATTCAAAGTACTGAAAGGAAAAAACCTAAAGCCAAAATATTCTACCTGACAAGGTTATCATTCAGAATTGAAGGAGAAATAAAGAGTTTCCTAGACAACAAAAGGTAAGGGTGTTTACCACCACTAAACCAGCCTCACATTAAAATGAATTCTTTAAAGGGCGCCTGGGTGGCTCAGTCGGTTAAGCGGCCGACTTCAGCCAGGTCACGATCTCGCGGTCCGTGAGTTCGAGCCCCGCGTCGGGCTCTGGGCTGATGGCTCGGAGCCTGGAGCCTGTTTCCGATTCTGTGTCTCCCTTTCTCTCTGCCCCTCCCCCGTTCATGCTCTGTCTCTCTCTGTCTCAAAAATAAATAAACATTAAAAAAAAATTAAAAAAAAAATTAAATGAATTCTTTAAGTGGAAAAGAAAAGGGCATAACTAAAAAGAAAATTATGAAAGGAAAATATTTTACTGGTAAAAGCAAACACACTGTAAAAAGTAGATCACTTATAAAAATAGTATGAAGTTTAAAAGACAAAATTAGTAAAATTATAAAAAGTTATTTAAAAATATAATGTAGGGGCGCTTGGGTGGCTCAGTCGGTGAAGCATCCAACTTCTGCTCAGGTCGATCTCATGGTTCCTGAGTTCGAGCCCCGCGTCCGGCTCTGTGCTGACAGCTCAGAGCCCGGAGCCTGCTTCAGCTTCTGTGTCTCCCTCGCTCTCTGCCCCTCCCCTGCTCACACTCTTGTCTCTCTTTCAAAAATAAACATCATAAAAAGAAATTTTAAAAAATATTATCTAAAAATAAAATATCAGACAGAAAACATGGACAGGGAAGTAAATATGTAGTGCTTTTAGAATGTGTTCAAACTTAAGTGACCATCAATTTAATCAATACTGTCATATACATAGATCGTTACATATGAACCTCATGGTAACCACAAACCAAAAACCTGTAAAACGTATATATGTGTGTGTATATATATATATATATATATGTATATATATATATATATACCAAAAAATAAAATAAAATAAAGAGAAAGGAATCCAAACATAACACCAAAGAAAGTCAACAAATCACAAAGGAAGAGAGCAAAAGAAGAAATGAACAGAGAACCACAAAAACGACCAAAAAACAATGGACAAAATGGCAATAAATACATACCCATCAATAACTTTAAATGTAAATGGATTAAATGTTCCAATCAAAAGAAAGAGGGTGACAGAATAAACAAGATCCACCTATATGCTGTCTACAAGAGACTCACCTCAGAACTAAAAAAAGACTGCAAGTGAAGAGATATAAAGGTATTCCATGTAAATGGAAGTGGGAAAAAAAAAACTGAGACAGCAATACTTATATCAGAACAAACAGACTTTAAAACAAAGACTATAAGAAGATACAAAGAAAGGCATTACATAATGATAAAGGGATTGATCTGATAAGAGGATATGACAATTGTAAATATCTATGCACCCCACATAGAGGCACCTAAATATATAAAGCAAATATTGACAGACACAAAGGGAGAAATTGACAGGAATACAACAACAGTAGGAGATGTTAACACCCTACTTACATCAATGGATAGATCATCCAGGCAAAAAAAATCAGTGAGTAAACACTGGCTTTGAACAACACATTAGACCAGATGGACTTTGAACAGATATATACAGAACATTCCATCCAAAAACAGCAGAATACACATTCTTTTCAAGCACAGATGGAACATTTTCAGGATAGATCACATGTTAGGCCATGAAACAGGTTTCAATAAATTTAAGAAGACTTAAATCATACTAAACATCTTTTCCAACCACAACAGTATAAAACTAGAAATCAATTACAAGAAAAAAACTGGAAAAAACACAAAACATGTGGAGCCTAAAAAACATGCTACAACCAACCAATGGGTCAAATTAAATCAAGGAGGAAAAATAACTGGAGACAAATGAAAATGGAAACACAATGGTTCAAAATCTTTGGGATACAGCAAAAGCAATTCTTAGAGGAAAGTTTATGTGATACAGGCCTACCTCAAGAAACAAGAAAAATCTCAAATAAACAATCTAATCTTACACCAAAATGAACTAGAAAGAGAATACGGGGCGCCTGGGTGGCTCAGTTGGTTAAGCGTCCCACTCCAGCTCAGGTCATGGTCTCACGGTTCATGAGTTTGAGCCCCACATCAGGCTTTGTGCTGACAGCTCAGAGCCTGGAGTCTGCTTTGGATTCTGTGTCTCCACCAATCTCTGCCTCTCCCCTGCTCATGCTATGTTGTCTGTCTCCCTCTCTCTCTCTCTCTCTCTCAAAAATAAGTAAAAAAAAAAATTTAAAAAAAAAAGAGAGAATAAAGACTAAAGGTAGTAGAAGGAAGAAAACAATAAAGACCAGCGTGGAAATAAATGAAATACAGGCTTAAAAAACAACAGAAAAGATCAATGAAACTAAGTTGGTTTATTGACAAGATTAAAATTGACAAATCTTTAGTCAGACTCTTCAAGAAAAAATGAGAACCCAAATAAAACAAAAAAATGGAAGAGAAGTTACAAACGAGACCATAAAAATACAAAGGATTATAAAACACTACAACAAAAAATTATATGCCAACAAATTGAACAACCCGGAAGAAGTGGATAAATTCTTAGAAACATACCTTCTTCCAAGACTGAATCAAGAAGAAACAGAAAATCTGAACGGACCAATTCTTAGGAACAAAATTCAATCAGTAATCAAAACACTCTCCACAACAAAAGTCTACGACCAGATGGCTTCACAAGTGAATTCTACCAAAACATATACGTTAAAAACTCTATCCTTCTCAAACTATTCCAAAAAAAAAAAAAAAAAAAAATAGAAAAGGAAAGAAGGAAAGAATGCTTTCAGATTCATTTTATAAGGCCAGCAATTACCCTGATACAAAACCAAAGACACTACCCTACCCCCAAAAAACTTACAGAATACCTTAATGAACATAGATGTAAAGACCCTCAACAAAATATTAGCAAACCAAACTCAAAAACACATTAAAAGGATCATTCACCACTACAAGTGGGATTTAATCCAGTAATGCAAGGATGGTTCAATACATGCAAATCAATCAACATAATACACCATGTTAACAAAATGACAAATAAAAACCAAGATCATCTCAACAGATGCAGAGAAAGTATTTGACGAGGCCGCCTGGGTGGCCCAGTCAGTTAAGGGTCTGACTCTTGATTTTGCTCAGGTCAAGATCCCAGCATCATGGGATCAAGACCTGCGTCAAGCTCCACACTCAGCATGGAGCCCACTTGGGATCCTTTCTCTTCCTGTCTCTTTGCCCCTCCCCCATTCTCATTTTTTCTTTCTCTCTCTCAAAATAAACTTCAAAAAAGTCCTTAAAAAAAGAAAAATATTTGACAAAATTCCATTCATGATGGAAAATTCCATTCAACAATGTGGGTAGAGAAGAAATACAGCTCAACATAATAAAGGCCATACATGACAAACCCACAACTAACATCATACTCAACAGTGAAAAGCTGAAAGCTTTTCCTCTAAGATCAGGAAGAAGGATGCCCACTTTCACCACTTTTATTCACCATAGTACTGGAAGTCCTAGCCACAGTAATCAGACAAGAAAAAGAAATAAAAAGCCTCCAAACTGGTAAGAAACAAGTTAAACTGTCACTATTTGCAGATGACATGATCCTATATACAGAAAACCTTAAAGACTCCACCAAAAAATTATTAGAAATAATAAATGAATTCAGTAAAAATAGCAAGATACAAAACCAACATATGGAAATCAGTTGTATTTCTATAAACTAATAACAAACTATCAGAAAAAGATATTAAGAAAATAGTTGCATCAAAAATAAGAACATACCTAGGAATAAATTTAACAAAGAAGGTGAAAGATCTGTACTCTAAAAAAACTGCAAGATATTGCTGGAAAAAAAAATGAAGACAACATAAATAAATTAAAAAGTTATATACCATGCCCATGGATCGTAAGAATTAGTATTATTAAAATGTCCATACTACCCAAACCAATCCACAGATTCAATACAATCCCTATCAAAATACCAATGGCATTTTTCACAGAACTAGAAAAATCCTAAAATGTGTATAGAACCACAAGAGACCCCAATTAGCCAAAGTAATTTTGAGAAAGAGGAACAAAGCTGGAGGTATTACAATCCCAGATTTCAAACTATACTACAAAGCAATAGTAATCAAAACAGTATGGTACTGGCACAAAAGGAGACACACAGATCAATGGAACAGGATAAAAAGCCCAGAAATAAACCCAAGGTTCTATGGTACAATGAATCTATGACAAAAGAGGCAAAAATATACAATGGGGAAAAGACCATCTCTTCCAATAAATGGCGTTGAGAAAACTGGGCAGCTACATACAAAAGAATGAAACTGGACCACTTTTTTACACCACATACAAAAAGAAACTCAAAATGTATTAAAGATCTAAATGTAAGACCTGAAACTATAAAACTTCTAAAAGAAAACACAGGCAGTAAACTCTTAGACACTGGCCTTAGTAACTTGTTTTATAGATGTCTCCCCAGACAAGGAAAACAAAAGCAAAACACAAAACAAAACAAAACTGGGATATCATACTATAAAGCTTTTCCACAGTGAAGGAAACCAACAACAAAACAATAAGGCAACCTACTGAATGGGAGAAGATATCTGCTGATGATATATCCAAAATATATTAATGCAAAATATATAAAGAACTCATACAACTCAACACCAAAAGACAATCTGATTAAAACCTGGGCAGAGGACCTAAACAGATATTTTCCCAAAGAGGACATATAGGCGGCCAACAAGTACATGAAAAGATGCTTAGCATCACTTATCAAGGAAATTCAAATTAAAACCACAATGAGATATTAACTAACACCTGTCAAAATGGCTATTATCAAAAAGATAAGAAATAACAACTGTTGGCAACAATGTGGAGAAAAGGGAACTTCCTTGCATTAGTTGTTGGGAATGGAAATTGGTGCAACCACTACAGAAAACAGTATGTAGGCTCCTCAAAAAATTGCAAGTAGAAATACCATATGACCCAGTAATTCCATTTCTGGATATTTAATCAAAGAAAACACTAAATGAAAAGCATACTGGCACTCCTATGTTTACTGAAGCACCATTTACAACAGGCAAGATACAGAAGCAATGCAAGTGTCCATCGATACATGAATGGCTAAAGAAAATGTGGTGTGTGTACACAATGGAATATTACTCGGCCACAAAAGAGTGAAATCATGCATTCGCAACATGTATAGACCTAGAGCATATTATGCTAAATAAGTCAGACAGAGAAAGATAAATACCATCAGATTTCACTTATATAGAGAACCTAAAAAACAAAACAGAAACAGAGTCATAAATATAGGAAAAAAACCTGATGGCTACAAGAAGGGAGGGAGTTGGAGAGAGGTGAAATAGGTGAAGGGGATTAAGAGGTACAGACTTCCAGTTATAAATAAGTCATGGGGATGAAAAGCATAGCATAGGGAATACAGTCAATAATAGTGTAATAACTTCATTTAGTGACATAGGACTACACTTACCATGGTGAGCATTTCATAATGTATCTAATTTTCACATCACTATATTGTACACCTGAAACTAATATAATGTCAACTATACTTCAATAAAAAAAATCTACAACTCAGTAATAAGGAAAACAAACAACCCAATTAAAAAATGGGCAGGGGTGCCTAGCTGGCTCAGTTGTGGAGCATGTGACTCTTGATCTCGGGGTTATGAATTTGAGCGCCACAATGGGTACAGAGATTACTTGAAAAATAAAAGTTAAAAAAATGGGCAAAGTATTCACATACACATTTCCTCCAAAGAAGATACATAAATAGCAAATAATCACATGAAAAGATGCTGAGGGAAAGTAGGGAAATGCAAATCAAAGCCACAGTAAGAGACCACTCCATACCCAATAGGATGGCTATTAGAAAAAAAGATTGTAACAAACACTAACAAAAATGTAGAAAAAGTAGAACCCTCAGGCAGTGCTAGTGGGAATGCAAAATGGTACAGCTGCTTTGGAAAACAGTGTGGCAATTCCTCTAAAAGTTAAACAGTTATCATCTGATCAACAGTTCTAAGACAAATGAAAACATATGTCCACACAAAACCTTATGCATCAATGTTCATAACAGCATTATTCATATTAGCCAAAGAGTAGAAACAATCCTAATATCCATTAACTACTGAATGGGTAAACAAAATGTATATTCATGCAACACAATATCATTCAGCAATGAAAAGCAATAAAGTACTGATAATATGCTACATGAACAAATCTTGAAAATACTATGCTAAGTGAGAGCAAGACAAAAAAATACCATATATGCTATGATTCCATTGATATGAAATGTCCAGAACAGGCAAATCTATAGAGGCAGAAAGTAGAATGGTGGTCACTGAGAGTAATGGTTAGAAGTAGGAGTGACTGCTAACGGGTGTGACATTTCTTTTGGGGGTGACAAAATGCTCTGAAGTGGGATAATGGTAATAGTTGCACAATTTTGTGAATATATTGTCGAAATCTTTTTATTTTAATGTTTAATCATTTTTCGGAGAGAGAGTTTGAGCGGGGAAAGGGTAGAGAGAGAAGAGGACAGAGAATCTGAAGCAGGCTCTGTGCGGATAGCAGCAAGCCCGATGCAGGGCTCGAACTCATGAATGGTGAAATCATGACCTGAGCCAAAGTCGGAAGCTCAACTGAGGAGCCACCCAGGTGCCCCACAATTCTGTAAATATACTGGAAACCACTGATTAACACACCTTAAAGAGGTGAATACCAGGCTATGTGAATTTTATCTCAATACAGCTGGTAGAAAAATTATCTTCTTGAATGGACATTAGCTCCTAACATACATTCTTCCAATGTATCTATTTTATGTAACACTGCTGTGAACATTTTTGTGCCTAGGCATTTATCATACTAAATAATTAAGAGTATGGATTCTTGGGGCACCTGGGTGGTTCAGAAGGTTAATAAGCAAGCATCTGACTCATGGTTTCAGCTCAGGTCATAATTTCACAGTTTGTGAGATCGAGTGCCATGTCAGGTTCCACGCTGGCAGCGTGGAGCCTGCTTGGGATGCTCTTTCGCTCTCTCTCTCTCTCTCTCTGCCCCTCCCCTGCTCTCACTTGCTCCCTCTCCCTCCCTCTCTTAAAATAAATAAATAAACTTAAAAATAAAATTTTTAAAAAGAGTATGGATTTTTGGTGTGCCTGGCTGATCAGTTGGTGGAGTGTGTGACTCTTGATCTCAGGGTTGTGGGTTCGAGGCCCAGGTTGGTGTGGAGATTTAAAGATAAAATCTTAAAAAAAAAAAAAAGAGAGAGAGAAAGTATGGATTCCTTTTTTTTAAGATTTTAATTTTATTTTTTACGTTTATTTGAGAGAGAGAGAGAGCACAAGCGCAAGCAGGGGAGGGGCAGAGAGAGAGGGAGAAACAGAATCCCAAGCAAGTTCGATCTCACAAGCAGTGAGATCATGACCTGAGCCAAAATCAAGAATCAGATGTTTAACCGACTGAGCCATCCAGGTGCCCCAACGAGTATGGATTCTTAACAGTCTGCTTTAGTGGCAACCCTGGCTTGACAACAATAGCAGCTATGAGTGCTGCTTGGGCAAGTCACCCAACTACTTTGTGCCTCAATTTTCCCATCTATCACATGAGATTAACAATATTCACACCTCTTGGAATTTTGAAAATTAAATTAAGTAAGGGCTTGGCATGGTGACTGTCACACAGTAAACTTTCAAACATTAGTAGTTATAACTGTCATCCTGGTTTGTATTATTTCCTTTTTTAATTTTTTTTTTTTTTTTAATTTTAGGGGTGGGGGAGGGACAAAGAGAGAGAGAGAAGGAGAGAGAATCTCAAGCAGGTTCCATGCTGAGTGTGGAGCCTAATGCAGGGCTGGATCTCACGACCCTGGGATCAGGACCCAAGCCAAAATCAAAAGTGGACACTCAACCAACCGAGCCACCCAGGCATCCCCCCCTTTTTTTTAGTTTTGTTTTTTTTTTAATTGAGATACAACTTACAAAAAATATGGAATGCTTCATGAATTTCCATGTCATTTTTGCACAGGGGCCACACTAATCTTCTCTATCATTTCTACTTTATTTTACTTTGTTTTCAAGTTTTATTTTATTTATTTGAGAGAGGCAGAAATAGGGGAAGTGGGCAAGGGGCAAAGAGAGGGAGAGAGAATCCAAGCAGGTTCCGTGCTGCCAGCACAGAGCCCAACGTGGGGCTCGAACTCACGAAACCGTGAGATCGTGACCTGAGCCAACAAGACCAAGAGTCAGACGCTTTACAACTGAGCCACCCAGGCACCTCTCGTTCCAATTTTGGCATACGTGCTGCCAAAGCAACCACCACATAATTTTCTCAAGATGGTTTCTGGAAATGGTGTCACTGGGTCAAAACCCATGAACATTTATGTTTTCGAATCCATTTTGCTAAACTACATTCCAAAAGGGGTGCACCAATTTTTGGTGCCAATAGTAAATATAGGAGAGAACCAAGGTAACCACACCATCATCAACATTATGTCACAGTAAGTTTTTTTGGTTAATTTCACAGCTGCCTCACTTTGGTTGTTCATTTTTGCTGCTTTGCCTTCAGCATCTTGAAACCCAACAGTTTTCTACTTATGCTGTGAATCCTGTACACCATGAGTACCTACTGAATGCAAAATCTGAGCAAGCCGCTATACTGGGAGCCACAATGGAAACTGAAAGGAGCAAGGCCAAGGATTTGGGGTGAGGTGGGGCAAAGAAGCATTTCAATTCAAGATAACTGATTAAGTATGAGAGAGCTACAAAATATTTGTAAGGGCAGGGGAAAGATGGAGGTTTATAAAGCAGGGAAAATAAGGCAGTATTCCAGCTGGTTCTTGAAGGATGGACATTAATTTCAAGTGGCAAGGGTGTGGGGCAAGAGCAAAATCAAGGCTGGGAAAAGAACACAGCACATTCCAGGACTGTGGCTCGAGTACAAAGTTGCTAGGGGAGAGGGAAAGGTGAGAGAACAAGGCACAGAGTGCCCTCGGAGCACAAAGAGGACCCTCCAAAACACAGCCAATGACTATGTGCGCTGAGGGGGAGAGTTTCTCAAAGGGCAAATAACATGCAGAAAGACACAAAGACATGAATCATCACGGCCCATCCAAGGAACTGCATGTAATCCAATTTGGCTAAAGTGGAGGATACATGTGGAAAGGATGCCGACGATACTAAATAGGCAGAAGCTGACTGTGAAGGACTGTGTGTGCCAGAATAAAGCATGTGAACTTCATTCCAAAGGAAATAGAGAACTGAAGCAAAGAAGTGACAATCAGACTAGCTTAAAAAAATTACTCTGGCAACACTCCAACAGCTTCCCATCTCACACAGAATAAAATCCAAAATCCAAAATCCAAAGTCCTTCTTGCACTTAACACCCCGCATGCTGGTCAGCGGCTATCTCTGAAACTGTTCCCTATTACTCCTCCTCTCACTCACCGTTTTTGCTACACTGGCCTTCTCGCTACAGCCTCCAACATGCCTCTCTGCAGGGCTTCTGCGCTCACTCTTCCTCTGTCTAGAACTCCTTCCTCCCCCAGCATAGTTGGCTCCCTGACTTCCTTCAGGTAGGTCTCTGCTCAAATACTTACCAGAGAGGCCTTCTTTATTACCTAATATAAAAGAACAAGTAACTACAGCAATCAGCCCTACCTTTTTTCCCCTCCACTTACCACCTTGCACAGTGATGGTAAGAATGGTAAGTTCCATGACGGAGCCTCTCTCAATAACCCTGTGCAAAACAGGAACTGTTCTTGCCATTTCCAGGTGGTAAAATTAAGAGGCACGATATTGCTGGTGAACACTGAAATCAGGTAGAATGACTCCTGAGGCTGCAACTCTAACCATTTCACATAGTATCAGAAGTCCTGTTTGATACTGTATCATTTCCTGTAAGTAGGCTCCATCCTGACAAGCACTACGACAGTAAAAACTCTAAATTCACACTATGTCCTAAAAATATATGGATTCTTACCACTGGTTATTGGCCAAGTTTCAAAAGCCAGGAAACATTTTTCTAAACCATCAATTAACTGCTCAAGGCTGTGATGTCCCTCATTGAGGCCTGGATTTATGCACCTTAGCCCCTGGGGCCTGCTTCCAGCTAGCTGAGTGAGCCCCATCGGCTGGATTGTAAAGGAGTTGCACTGGGTCTCCTGTGCCCCATCTCCCTGCTTTGTTTTCCTCTCACTTCCTTGGCCTGCTGCTCTGGCCAGGAGCTCAGTGCCTTTTTGTGCACCCCTTCACTCTCTTTCTGAAAAAGCTGTTTTCAGTAAAGACCTGATAAACTCATTCACTCTCAGGTGACTAATAATACCTTAAAAATGAGGGGGAAAAATGTACAAGGTATATAGACTTTACCCAACTATAAGCTGTATTTTTTTGTTTAGGACCCAGAGATATTAAGATGAAAAGATTTTATGAAACTAAAAGGAACAAGGCATACGACACCAAAACTCAAGTATAACTTCAGGAATAAAATTAACTCCATCTTTAAGATAACCATTAAAATTTTCTGAGGTATCACTACCAAAAGAAGAACACAGCATGTGCCTGGAAAACATCAGGTAAGTATTGTATCATATGAAGATATAAATCCTGATTCTTTTCCTGCTCCCAATTATTAATTTCTTCTTTCCTTGATTTTTCTTTCATCCCATCTCCCATTATTGAGAGTACCCCTTTTCAAAATGTAGTTCTCAATCAACTGCTCTTCCCCTGTCAACTGCATCTTACCAGAACTTACCACTCTTAATTCCAACTACTACCTGTATTATAACCAAATCTACTTCTAATTTCTCTCTCTTCCCTTCTGCAGTTTTTTTAATGTTTATTTATTTTTGAGACAGAGCATGAGCAGGGACAGGCAGAGAGAGAGGGAGACAGAGAATCCAAAGCAGAATCTGTGCTGTCAGCACAAAGCCTAATGCAGGGCTTGAACCCAAGAACCGCAAGATCATGACCTGAGCCAAAGTCAGTTGCTTAACCAAGCCATCCAGGCACCCCTTCCCTTCTGCAGTTTTGATCTCGAATTGCCTGACTATAAGTAGAACCCTTTTATATCCCTACCTTTTCAAAGAAAACCAACTTTTTCAAAATTATCCCCTTTTCTATTTACTTCATCATCTGTATTATCTGGCTATTCTCCTAGGTTTACAACTTTAATATATTTTTTCTCCATTTAATCAACAGGACTTGCCAAATACTCATTGTGTTTCCTACTATCCTTCTTTCCAAATCCGCATCTATCACCATGTTCTGGGCTTTCTTCATTTCCTTCCCGAATTACCACAGTTCTCCAGCTGGCCCGCCTACTTCCAGCCTGCTCCCTCACTTCCATTCATTCTACACATGCTGCCAGTAAAGCCTCTCTCTCACAGTACAATTCCAACTCAAGGACTTTAAATAGTTCTCCAGCACAGGTCCAAACTTCTCAAACCAGCACTCAGGGCCTTCTACACCTTCAGACTGTCACTAATAAATGTTTATCTTACACATTCTAAGACAAAACCCCAGAAAACCAACATCTTCATCTCCCATAGCCAAATAGTGCAATGCACACAATAGGTCTATAGACAGTACAGAGCACCTTCTTTCACTTGACTTCAACTGATCACCTCAGGCAACAGGAATATATTAGTCTATCATCTTCTGAACATCTCAAATTAGTATGAGAAGGATTCATTTTCTCAAGATGAACACTTTTAATCAGCAAAATGAAAACGTATAGTTATCAGTAAATAACACCCCATATCCTTAATGAAAGTACAAAGTGGTAAATATTATTTTAAAGGTGAATTTGCCAGTATCTATAAAAGGTTTAAGTGCAAAATATTCTTTAACCCAGCAATACTTACAGGAAATTACTTGTAGATATTCTCACAGAAGAAAAATTATATGCAAAAGGACATTAAGCACAACACAGTTGTAATAGTTAAAAAAAAAACACATGACACAACTGAAGCCTCCTTACTGGACTATTATTATACAGCCCCACCAATGGAATATTATACAGTAACTAAAAATAAAGCAGCAGCTGTAAATGAACTGATAGGTAAAGATGTTTAAGAATGACCTAAAGGGAGAAAAAAAAAAAAAAAAAGCAAATCACAGAACAGAATGTATATTATTATTCTATTTGTGTAAAGAAAATGCATATACATTTGTGAATGCAAAAAAATATCTGAAAAGAAATATAACAAACCACTAATAGTAGCTAATTCTGGGAATGGGATTCAGGGAAAGAAACAAGAGATTTTCACTTTAGGGGGTGTATGTGTATGTATACATATATACATACAAACATATCCTTTTTTATTTAACTGAAGTGTAGTTGACATACAATATTACTTTCAGGTTCACAATACAGTGATTTGATATTTATATACATTATGAAATGCTCACCACAATGAGTAGTTATCACCTGTCACCACACAAAGTTACTACAATGTTATTGACTATATTCTCTATGCTGTCCTTTACATCCCCTGATTTATTTTATAACTACAAGTCTGTGCCTCTTAATCCCCTTCACCTTTTTGCCCATCCCCCCACCCCTCCCTTCTGATAACTACCATTTGTTCTTGGTATTTAGGAGTCTCTGTTTTGTTTTTTAGATTCCACATAAGTAAGATCATAAGTATGTGTCTTTCTCTAACTTATTTCACTTACTATAATACTCTCTAGGTCCATCCATGTTCTTGCAAACGGCAAGATTTATGGCCGAGAAATATTTGTGTGTGTGTGTGTGTGTGTGTGTGTGTGTGTGTGTGTGGGCGCGCGCACACGTGTATATCATGCCTTCTTTATCCATTTATCTCTTGATGGACACTTAGGCTGCTTCCGTATTTGGCCCCAGGGATGCATATATCTTTTCAAATCATACCTTCTTAAACAATAATCAGTATTAATATTCACTTAAAAAAGAAACAAAAAAAAAAAAAGACTTTTTTTTAAATGTTTATTTGAGAGAGAGACAGAGCATGAGTGGGGAGGGGCTGAGAGAGAGGGAGACACAGAATCCAAAGCAGGCTCCGGGCTCTGAGCTGCCAGCACAGAGCCCAGCGCAGGGCTCAAATTCACTAACCGTGAGATCATGACCTGAGCTGAAGTTGGGACACTTAGTTGACTGAGCCACCCAGAAGCCCCACAAAAAAAGACTCTTAAATACAGACAACAAACTGGTGGTTGCCAGAGAGCAGGTGGGTGGGAGAATGGGTGAAACAGGTAAAGGGGAGTAAGGGGTACAAATTCTAGTTACAAAGTAAGGCATGCAGATAAAAAGTACAGCATAGGGAATATAGTCAATAATACCATAACTTTGTATGGGGACAGATGGGGATTACACTTATCATGGAGGGCACAGAGCAATGCACAGAACTGCCAAATCGCTATGTTGTATACCTGAAACTAATGTAATATTGCATGTCAATTATACTTAATAATAAATTTTAAAGAGAAAGAAAAGGCTGTGACAGCAAAGGCTCTTAATTTTGGATGAATATAATTGATCTTGATTATCCATGGTGCAAGAAATATGAACTACTCAAAATGCTTAATGAGAAACTCATCCCTTCATTCAACAATTATTTATGGAACACTTACTATGTGCCAAGCACTGTGCCTGATGATACTGACAGAACAGTAACAAGAAAAACCTAGTCCATGCTCCCTAAGAGCTTATAAAAAGGTCTTTTGGTCTCCATTTTTCCCATTTCCCCTGTAAAAGCCACTCTGCCTTCCATGTCTGTGTTCTCATTATGCCTATGGTTGTTCCCCCAAAAAAGATACAAATTAATAGGGCAATTGTATCAAACAAAAAGGTTTTAAAAATTGACTCCTATTCCCTTCATAATTAATTCTAAAAGTTACTAGCAGCACAATTTGTAGAAAGAACAGTTCAACAAGCACACTTTAAAATAAATAAAAAGTAACCTAGGAGCACTTGAGTGGCTCAGTCAGTTAAGCCGTTAAGTGTCTGATTTCTCGCTTTCCGCTCAGGCCACGATCGCACAGTTCAAGTGTGAGCCCCACATCAGACTGTGCAATGACAGCGTGGGAGCCTGCTTGGGATTCTCTCTCTCCCTCTGCTTCTGCCTCTGCCCCACACCCATGCTGCACGTACATGCACTTTCTCTCTCTCAAAAACAAACAAAAAAGGAACCTAGATGCTAAATGAAGAGAAATCAAGAACATTTGAGGAAGGGAAAAATGTTATAGGAAATATTAATTTTCGTCACTAACTTATACATGTTTCTAGATTTTTGTACAATGAACACGTACTGCATAAGAAGTTCGATAATATAATAATATACGTGAGAAGTATAATAAGGTCTTGTTCTTGAAAAAAAACATCTATTGCAACAAAAGAGCAACTACCGCACACGGTTCAACTTTTTCACCTTCCATCCCAGCCCCTGTGTGGTCTGGCCTTGGTGAGACTCCTTGTTTTGTCAGCCCCAAGTCCATTCCTCCCCTCCTCTGCTGGAAACAGCATTCTGGGACTTTCCACCGGGGAACCATGTTCCCCACCTCCTGGAGTGGAACCAATCCCCAATCTTTGCCAGTCATTGCTTTCTACCCCCTTGGCTGCCACGACAGTTTGGAAGTGAACATGTGACCGTAACAGATATAAACCAAAATCAACCCTGACAAGAGGCTAATTCTAATGAGACCATTAAAATGATTTATAAGTACTTATAAAATGATTATAAGTACATATAATGCAGCTGAAATTCCTACAAAGAACATTGTAAAAAAAAAAAAATAGGATTCTCATTTAATGTGGCAGTGAAATCGTCATTAGTTACCTCTTTTGTTGAAATATACAACAATGGAACAGCAACAAAAATACAATTGTTAGAAAAATGTCCTCTTCCACTATGTTAAAACTTCCTACTTGTCTCAAAAAATAGAATGTTGAAGCCATATAAATCACATCCTGTTAAAACAGCTATGTATAGAAACAGAAAATACAGGTTCCAGGCATATATGTTAATCGCATCTCCTCTGACAGAAATTTACAAAATAAGTTCAAAAATAAAGATTCCAATGGTAGTATTTTATGAGGCACCTAAAATGCCACAATACATGACAAAATAAAACTTAACATACATTTAACTTTTGAAGCCATTTTAGTCAATTATTTTCAACACTAAGAAAATACAGAACATATTAATAAATTATAGGGAAACAAAGTTCAACTTGAGAAAATAAAACTTACCCATCAGAACTTCCTAAAAGTAAAATGGGCTACCTTGTAAAATAGAGACCTCCCCTTCCCAAGAACTAAACTAAACCCCAGACTGCAATTCTCTGAAAACATGACATCCTTGAAGAATTTGATAGATGTGCCAGCTGTTTTATTTCTTGAAAGCGTATAGTTGAACACATATAATAATCTGTTGCATTTTTTTCTAGCATTGCACAATTTTCCTGGCCCACAATGCACATACTGCATCCATTATCATATTTAAGCATCTGACAGCATTGTTACAAGAATCCATAATATTCGTTTCTGACTAAACTCATATATAAATTTTTCAGGCTTCAAATGGTCATGGATTTCAGTATCATATATATTTTTTCCACAAAGTCTCAATACAATACATTTCCTGAACTTTCAGCTTTCAGTTTCCTGTTCGTCAATGGCTACAATTCTAGAAGCAATACATAAATACACCCCAGCCATGGTATTTCCACTTTGACAACAGTGGACATGAACTTAGTATGACCAAACATAACTACAGTGCGTATAAATGATACATGACAGCTAACACAGCAATAGCAGAAACTTAATAGTTTACAAAATTGGAAATATAAATTATACTGATATAAGAATGACAATTACAAAACAGTCTCTTTCCTTCTCAATGTATGAGAATTACAGGACTTATACCAAAACAATTTTCCAAATACAAAAGAAATTGCAGATCACAAGGCAGATTAAAAAAAAATCCCTTCTCCCTTCAGAAAAGGGAAGACAGGAAAAAAGAAACCAAACCATGGGAAATATAGTAAGTAAGTGACTGGATACAAAGCTTTAAGGATATGGGAGAAAAAATTTGTATACATCTGTGGATTATACAATTCAACTTCAATGTTTAAGAATGATAAAGAAAAATTAGTACTTTAGTAAAAATGAATCTAGTCCAGGAGCCTACTTTCTTTGAAGGAATACAGCAGGATAAGCAGAGGTCTGGGGCATTTTTAGGTAACTCATGCCTTTTTCTTTCTGTAATCATGGGAAAGACTATAGAACATTGTTACCAGTTGCAAAATGATTCATGATAAAAGTATACTCAAAGTGACTAAGAAGTATTTGTACACCATGCAAATTTTCAAAATGCAGTAAGGACATCTTGCCAAAGTTCAAACAATACCTTTCAAGGGAAAAAAACAGTGTGATAATCATTTATTTGGTGGCTTGGAATGGACATTATATACAAGAAAAAATTATCTACTCTATAAAAAGGGAGTATTTATTGAGCATCTCGAGTGACCAGAAACTAAGTTTAGAGCTTTACAAATCTTCCATTGTAGGGGCGCCTGGGTGGTTCAGTCGGTTGAGCGGCCGACTTCAACTCAGGTCATGATCTCACAGTCCATGGGTTCGAGCCCCGCGTCGGGCTCTGGGCTGACAGCTCGGAGCCTGGAGCCTGCTTCAGATTCTGTGTCTCCCTCTCTCTCTCTGCCCCTCCTCCACTCACACTCTGTTTCTCTCTCAAAAATAAATGTTAAAAAAAAATTTTTCTTTAATAAATAAATAAATAAATAAATCTTCCCTTATCCTGCATCTACATAGGAAAACTGTGTAGAGGAAAACAATGCTGAAATAAGTTTCTCACCATTATTTGTGGCATATAATAAAATGTAACAGGCTGGAGAAGATGTCGACTCAAGAGACTACTGTAATAGAAATATAGGGTTGGGGGCTGCAAGGCCAAAGTACCAGAGCTCCCAACTCTCCATGCTAATCGTACAAGCACATTAATCAGTAAAATGATAGAAACAAAAAGTACACTTTTTTTGAGAATGCTATTTATGTTTACAATGCTACTATAATTCACAACTCTAAAAATGAAAGAAAGAAACCCATTTCTTCTTAAAGCAGATTTTGGAGTTTTGGTTTCAAATATTACTTCAAGAATAGTAATGCTCATCCAAGAAATGTAATCATGGGTTTCTCATTAAGAAGTGTGGGGGTGCCTGGGTGGCTCAGTCGGTTGAGCGGTAGATTTCAGCTCAGGTCATGATCTCGCGGTTCATGAGTTCAAGCCCCACGTCGGGGGGGTCTGTGCTGACAGCTCAGAGCCTAGAGCCTGCTTCAGATTCTGTGTCTCCCTCTCTCTCTCTGCGCCTCCCCTGCTTGCTCTCTGTCTCTCTCTTTCTCTCAAGTAATAAACATTTAAAAAAATTTTTTTAAAGAAGTGTGAATTACGTGGCGCCTGGGTGGCTCAGTCAGTTAAGTGTCCGACTTCAGCTCAGGTCATCATCTTGTGGTCTGTGAGTCTGAGTCCAAATCAGGCTTTGTGCTGACAGCTCAGAGCCTGGAGCCTGCTTCAGATTCTGTGTCTCCCTCTCTCTCTGCCCTTCCCCACTCACACTCTGTATCTGTCTCAAAAATAAGTAAACATTAAAAAAAAAAAATTTTTTTTAAGTGTGAATCACTATCACATTTTTCTTGGTAGTAAAATTATTTTTTATCTTGGTTTTTAGTAGTAATAGTAGAAAAATTATTGGTAGTTCTACTGTAATTACCACTCAGATGGTTGAGAATCACACTGGATAGGAGAGCAAAAAACACAAAAAACAAAAAACAAACAAAAAAAACCAGCCCTAGTTTAGCTCTCAAAGGTGCAGGCTTGCTCATTAATTAGCTGTGGATCTTGAACATGTGACTGTACTTCCTCTGGACATCAATGTCCTCATCTGTAAAACAAGATGGCTGGACTACAGGTTATTTCCCTCCCTTCCTCTCTTTCTCCCTCCCCCTGGCCCTTTCTACATTATGGCTTTAGTGATTTAGGATCTAGACTGGGGTTTCTGAGGACAGAGAGGAAAATCTGGAGAAAAGGAGTAAGGATTATGTAAACAACTAAAACATGGAGAGAAAAAAAGTAAAAGAATTCACGTTTACAAAAAGAAATGGACAAATGGTTCAGGAAGGATCATGAGTTTCATTGTCAAAATTAGTTTAAACACAAGTTTCAGTTATAATGAAATCAGGAAAGAAAGTGAGAAATGCCAGAGTGCCTCACAAATAAGCCAAGAAATCCTCCCAAGTTGCCTCAGTACCTATAGAAAAGACTTCCTAACACCGGACTTAATCATTCATAATCCTGCCCCTACATAATCACCAGCTATTTTCCAACAAGTTATTCCCCTCAGCCAATTTGGCCTCATCATTTCCAACAAAAATCTAGAATATCTCCCGTTCGTTATCACTCAGTGTTCTATCTGAAATGCACTCTCTCTCCTCTCAACTTGTACTACTAATTTATCATGCTCTCACCATGCCTGAAGCACTTCTCGGTGCCCGACATATACTAACTCATTTAATTCTCTCAACGATCCTGGGAGAGGGGTGAGTAACTGTGCTTGAGATTACACAGTAGCAGAGCTATAGCATTCCGTTTATAATCTGTAAGAGCCTGTTCTCTTAGCTTGCTAACTAGTCCTTCAGAGTTCAGATCGAGTTGTCACCTTTCTGAAGTTCTCATCTGCTCAGCAATTATTCCTGCCCCTCAAGTTCTTAAGTAAACCACTCATTTGCCACTTACTGTGGGGCCTAGGTTGTTGTTTATCTTTTGTGCATATATTCTATCTTTTCTAAGAACAGGCTCTTGTCTCATTTATTCTGTAACAACACTACTTAGAACCTAAAAGAGCCGAATGCCTGAAATATAAAGGTGCTTGTTAATGAAACTATGATGGCATTTAATGATTACTGAACACATATACCAGACTCTGGGCTAAGTGCTTTATAGACACTGTCTCATTTAATTCTCACAACCGCCCCTCCTCAATATTACAGGTGAGGAAACGGGGCTTAGAAGAAGCTCTGTCTGTTGTCCAATCTCTCCAAATGGTAGTGACAGTCTTACTGAAGAGTCTGTACCACACTCTTCATGTCCAGCCTACCAGAGAACACCTTGAAGAAAGAATCCGTCCTAACCGCAATTGAGCTCAACTAGTGCTTAGCCTACAGCATGCCCCTGAACACGAAGGATTCAGGATCAGAGGTGCACCTCCCCACAAGAAATTCACAGTCCATTAGGACTCCAGGACCAAGCTGTCACTGGCAGAGTCACCATCGTCAAGACTTCAATATCTTAACTTATAGTTTAAATCATAATAGCAAATTAATCCTTAGAAACTCTCATTCACACCACTCATTCTCCCTTCAAGCTCCCTCACTCCCTTTATCTTTGGACTCCTCTGTCTAGCTTTATGTACTATAGAGTAGAAGGGTCCCGTTAATCCTAACAACTATTAGGATATCTAAATTTAATTTGGTGATAGCTCAGACTCAAGGGTCTATCTGATGAATACCATGCCACAATGAAATATGAGCAGTGAAGAAGAGCTAGAAAAAAAAGCAGTAGCAAAAAGCAGTGAAAAGAGGAATATGAAAGTCAACACTGTAAAGACAAGTAAAAGCAATAAAAGAAAGGAAATGGACACAGATACAAGGTAGAAAATAGGAATCCAGAATAAACTCAGTGGAGAAACACAGATAAACAACAACATTAAAATCTAATCCAACTTAGGAATTCTGACTCCTTCTATAATTGTTTCTTTTCCTAACCTCTGAAGGAAATAGAAAAATATGTATATGAAGCAATAGCTGAAAAACTACTAGGAACAGTACATAAATTAGGAGGTTTTTTTTTTTTCCTGAGAAACCATTCCTTTTAGAATTTCAGAGATTCAAAGAAATCTTAAAATACTATCTAATCTAACCCACTCATTTTACAATTAAAATAAGGCCCAGAAAGGATTTTAATTGGCCCAAGACCATACAGCTACTTAGTAGCAACACTCTTGAATCTCATTCCAAGGTCTGCTCCCCCAGACAAGGCTTCCTAGCAATGTATTTTACTCCTCCATTTTCCACTCTTAATAACTATTAGTTTCTGTGTAAGTATCTCAGAATCCACATTTTATTCCTAATTCCCATAGAATAAAATAATCAGATATTCTGGATTATGTAAAGCAATATGGAATTTAATTCTTTTATTCCCTAAGTCAGTAATCTCAAATTGAGTCCTGGTTCCTACCAGGAGGAAATTCAAACATTTCCCAGAAGAGCAGAAAGAAAAAAAGATCTCCATAAGCTAACCAAAGGCAAGCCAAGTTGATAAACTACAACCCATCTGCAAAGGAATCAGGCCCAAGGCCCCTGGAGGCTGGATGACAGCTAATGAGGATCACTTACTTTCCTGTTTCTATTTTATACCCTCCTAACTAACCTCAGGCTCCTATCTTTCTGACAAACTTCAATTCTAGGAGTCTGTAAAGAAAAATAATGAAAAGAGTATCATGTCACTTTCAGCAGAAGTAGCTTTTAGACAGGAACTATCTTGGTCAGGAAATATGGCACAAGGGACAAGAGAAGAATTTTAAGTAACCCATACACTGGTACTTTTAGCCTTAAAAACACCAAGAAGTCATCAGAGTGTATAATATACACTTAATATTTCCTCAACTGCGAAGCACTTGAAGATATTATGGCCTGGAAGGAACTCATCCTGGGCCATTTCTGTGGTCTAAGAAAGGCTGCTGCTTACACCCTACCCCCTGCCCCCCACAATAAACTGTGGGCCCTGCCAGTCACCGTTCTCCAAGTTATTTGAGCTGAGTGATTTTCAAGTCTTATGTATCATCTTAGTTTAAATACAGTGATTACTTAGGCCTTCAAAATGATGTCTCTGCTATAGAGGGCTGACTGAAGCCTTCTCTGAAAGAGATAAAAATGCCTTAGTTTACTCTAGAAACATAGCTTAATTTTGGTATGTATCAAGTTCATTATAGATTAGGGATAATCTCCTACTTCAACATGTTAACCAAATTAGGATAATTGTACTAGAAATGAAAAGGACAAAAAAATAAAGAAATTATAAAGTCAGAAACAAAGTGTTTTAGTGACTCACTGAGCTTAGTTAGGAAGTAAAGGAAGAGTGAAAAATGACCGACAAGAATAATGGAGTTATTAACAGCTAAAGAGGAAAACCGGGAAGAGCTTTCTGGCTGGGGATGAGGGGTGGGGGTGTTGGTGTGCAGCTTCTACAGAGATGGTATTTAAACAGATTTAGATTTAAGACATAGGTGAAAAGCTGGGCCTCAAGTTTGGAAGGCCTCAAGTTTAAACAGAAGATACATATTTGGGGCCTAAAAGCACAGCAAGGACCAAGTTTTTAGAGAAAGAGAAGGATATAGAAAAAAAACTCTTAAAACAACGGCATTCCTCAGATAATACACTTTGAAGATGACCTAACCTTCCAGATGAATACTTTATTATGTAGATACAGAATATTTGGACTGCTTTGTTCTAAACGAAAAGCTAAAACATTATTTCTTCCTCAGGCTATGAACTGACAGAGAGAAGCGAAGGATTAAAACAGTTTCATAATTACTATTTGTCCAAAGTCAAGTCTCTGAACTAAAACACACTGCTTCTGAAGTTTCTGTATTTATAACAAAACTTTTGGAAAATACTAAGAGAAAAATCTGATGCACCAATACCACTACCATTTTATAATATTTGTGAGAACTTAATGGTCTTAAAAGCACACTGGGAGCACCTGGTGGCTCAGTTAGGCATCTGACTCTTGATCTCGGCTCAGGTCACTCATTATTATCTCATGGTTCATGAGATCGAGCCCCACACTGGGCTCTATGCTGACAGCGCAAAACCTGCTTGGGATGGATTCTTTCCTCTCTCTCTCTCTCTCTCTCTCTCTCTCTCTCTCTCTCTCTTTCTCTCACTCTCTCTCTCTCTCTCTGCCCCTGCCCCATGTGCACATACACTCTCTCTCTAAATAACTTAAAAAAAAAAAAAAAGCACAAAAAAAATGTTGATAGTTAATACATCTGGAGAATAGGTAGAGGTTCATAATACTATTCTCCCCAGGTCTGTGTAGTTTAAAACTTCCATTATAAAAAAAAAAAAAAAAAAAAGCCTATCTACAGATATCTTTAAAATTCTATCTGCAGTTAAGGTTTGACAACTAAAACAAAAACAAAAACAAAAACGGCTTGACAACTTGAACCAAAATCCTAACAGAGAAAACATTTCAAATAATGTTTTACTCATTCTTAATAGACCAATGAAATTTAGTGTGTATGCAAGGGAAAAAAGATCCTGTGTCATTTTAGAGAAACATGAATACGTTCATTAAATGCAAAACGTCCTTTTATCCCTGTTACTTGATGTTGGACATTTGTTATTTTGCTTTTCAATGAACTTACAATTTTTGCTGAAGAAAATATATAGTCCATATAAATGTATGATTTTCGTTAGTAAAGGCAAAATAAACATTCATCCCCAGTATCAATGATTGCTTTGTTGAACCTGCTGGTTAGTTGTCATATTATTTCAAATATTTTCCATTCTACTAAGTAATCAAATAAACAACTTTTTTATGTGGATACAAAAAAAAAAAAAAAATTAAAAGAACCAAGACCCATAAATTATACCTAACCCTAACCTGTAAAAAAACCCACACATTTAAAAGTATATAAACTGGGGCGCCTGGGTGGCTCAGTCGGTTAAGCGTCCGACTTCAGCCGGGGTCACGAGCTCGCGGTCCGGGAGTTTGAGCCCCGCGTCGGGCTCTGGGCTGATGGCTCAGAGCCTGGACCCTGCTTCTGATTCTGTGTCTCCCTCTCTCTCTGCCCCTCCTCCGTTCATGCTGTCTCTCTCTGTCTCAAAAAAAATAAATAAACGTTAAAAAAAAATTTTTTTTAAATAAAAAATAAAAAAAATAAAAGTATATAAACTAATAAGTAGAAGGGTAAAGTTGAATGTTTTTAACAATTACCAAAGTTTTAGCTAGGATTTAAATAGATGTAGTTTAAACCAAATCACTCTAGAGACTCTGACAGCACTGCAACTAATGGAGAGCAACAAATTTACTGCTTAGATCTGCCACTCGCTGATAACCAAGAATAGTTTATACAGTTTGTAAGCACCTATCTTTCCTCCATATGATAAACAGCACCACCCAAAAAAAGACAAGCAGATTTGTTTGCCTCCTGTTCATCTGGTAAGTTCCAAGACAATAAAAACTATGCATGTCTGTGCAAAATCTAGCACACTGTAGGTGTGCAACGCTTAACAGGAATAATCACACCCTCACTTCCCAGAAAGCTATTGCTAGCTATCAGTCCCATACTCTAATAAGGCAGGCTTTCCTTGCTGATACTTCTGCTTTGAATCACGTTCAGAACCTTGTTTCTTCAAACAGAAATAAGTCACCATGAAACTTCAGAGAGAAGCAGTATAAATACACATATACAGAGACAAGAGATCGTCACTGATTCTCTTCTCCATCATCATTAAAGCACTCCTTAAGTCTGAATCGAGGTATTTCATTTTGCAGATAACAAGATCATTCTCCAACAAATTTTTGTAGCTCTTTTCCTCATTAAAGTAAAAATTACATACCGTAAAATGCCCAGATCTTAAGTAGTCAGCTCAGTAAGTTTGAACGAGCGTGTATACCAACAACTGGTGAATCTGGGCGTTCCTTGGACTAGGTCTTGCAATTTTTCTGTAAGTTAAAAATTATATGAAAGTAAGTTACCCAAAAAGCGTACACTTGAATTTCCATTACCTAAGTCAAGCTACAGAATATTTCAGTCTCCTTAGAAAGTTCCTTTTCGCCTCTTTCCAGTCAACCACACTCTTACCCAGAAACCACTGTCCTGATTTCTATCAACATACCTAAGTTTCACCCGTTCTTGTATTTTTCAAAAATGACATCATTTGGTACATACTTATTATGCCTGGCTTCTCTTGCTCTGAATAATATTTCTTGGATTCATCTATGTTGTGCGAATCATTAGTTCATTTCTACTGCAAAAAAAGCTGCCATGAACATTTTACATCAATCTTTTTGTGAATATGTACTTTCTTTCTCCTTGGTGAAATAAGATTTCATTTAGAAAGGGGTGGGGGCTCACATATAAATAAGCCTGTAAAGTCATATAGTACAGATAGATGGACTCATTACATAGTATAATTATATATAGGAAATATGTATACAGTTGTATAAAATACAAAAAAATAAAACATAGGTATTTTACCTACGCGTGTGTATATAAATGAATAGATTCTGAGAAGTCCAACTGGGCCAACAAAGATATATTTCTTTAAATGTATAAAGTTCACAGTGAAAACACATCTAACGTGGGAAAGCTGTCCATTTCAGTTTTTCTTCATAAGTATTTTTTTTAATGTTTATTTATTTTTGAGACAATGCGAGAAACAGAGTACAAGCGGCAAGCAGTGAAGGGGGCACAGAATCCGATGCAGGCTCCAGGCTCTGAGCTGTCAGCACAGAGCCCAACGCGGGGCTCGAGCTCACAAACTGTGAGATCATGACCTGAGCCGAAGTCGGACGCTTAACCGAGTGAGCCACTCAGGCGCCCCTCTTAGTATTATGCTTTAACCTAAGAATAATTCAAAAGAGAAACAGATTTCTTTCCATATAAGCTACTGTTACCTCCACTACACAATCATTTTCTATGCGAGGAGTAAAACCCAAAGTATGTGTTAAAAGTACAAATTGTATTTTATCGTCTTGCTTTTTTAAAACAAAGTTAAGGGGCGCCTGGGTGGCTCAGTCGGTTAAGCGGCCAACTTCGGCTCAGGTCATGATCTCGCGGTCCGTGAGTTCGAGCCCCGCATGGGGCTCTGTGCTGACAGCTCAGAGCCTGGAGCCTGCTTCTGATTCTGTGTCTCCCTCTCTCTCTGACCCTCCCCCGTTCATGCTCAAAAATAAATAAACGTTTAAAAAAAATAATTAAAAAAAATAAATAAAACAAAGTTAAGGGACGCTTGGTGGCTCAGTCAGTTAATTGTCCGACTTCGGCTCAGGTCATGATCTCGCGGTTTGTGAGTTCGAGCCCCGCGTGGGGCTCTATGCTGTCAGCTCAGAGCCTGGAGCCTGCTTCGGATTCTGTGTCTCCTTCTCTCTCTGCCCCTCCCCACTTGTGCTCTGTCTGTCTCTCAAAAATAAATAAATGTAAAAAAAAAAAATTTTTTTTTTAAGTTAAACAGGGAAATAATCCATTGGCTGATACTTAACATGGGTAAAGACCATCCCATCTCCATTGAGGATATATTCTGAAAAAAGCTCAATCCCTAGGATGTTTTCTCCATCCCAAGAAGTAATTTACCACAGCATTAAGTCTATGAAAGACACATCCTGACTCTGAAATTCTACTGTGTAATTGCAGCTAAAAGTAGAGGAAGTTCTTTAATGTCTAGTGATGGTAACGTTAAGAAACATACACATAAATCTGATTTTTGAAGTCAATTTGAAACTCCCAACCCTGCTGTTGATAATCAGATTATCATTTTCAGGGGACTAAAAGTGTCTCCTCATTTAACATTACCCATAAATTGCCAAGATGGAGGCAGAATGCTACAAAATGTCCTAGAAATTTACCACTGCCTGTTTTATAAAGGTTTGCAACTATCAATGGGAGAAAACAACCCACTTCTAATGTTGGCTCTTTGCTCACCTTTTATTCCTCCTCCCCCAAAATGAGCAACTTCAAAAACATACCATTCTAATGTACTACATTTTTAATCTTAAAAAATATTCTTAGCATTTAAATGGTCCCTGACTTTCACAGGTGTGTAATTATTTACTTAACCCATTATTCACTCTGAAAATACATCATTTTCCAATAATTGTACCATTTTCTAAAAAAACAAGGAAAACAGCCTTGATTGATTGTTACAAAAACCAACAGTGGCTCTAAACCACTACAACTCTCAACTGTCATCATCTTTTTCCTGTTTTAGAGAATTACAATTTTATTCTTATTTTTAAAATACCTTTCTTCCAGACCAAGAGCAGAAAACAGGTACAGCAATTGTGTAGACCCCATACTCCCTCTGGTGGTCCTTCACTCTCATTAACTAGATGTTTTCCAAAAGACTAGAAGTAAATACTAAATTAAGCATAAAATGAACTTGCCCCATTTAAGGACATAGTCTTACATGTTTAAGTTTCAGCAGAATACAGGGTAATTCTCTTCATAACAAATTGTGAGGTACAAATTATTTTGAGAGCTTGAATTTTAGTGTTTAAAATATTGCTAAATATCCTTAGTAACCTGTTATACAAATTAGTTACAAGAGTGAGTTAGGCCCTACTATAATTATTTTAAGCTCTCTTTTGACGAACAGTCATGTACCGGTATCTTACTTGCAAATTAAATCGCACTTAAGTGGCTATTGTTTTAAAGTCAATAGTTATTTACATACCAACAACCACTCAGTGTATGTCTCCTCTGTATGTAAATTTAATTTTCTTTACACTTTGGGGATATATTATCAGAAGTCAAAAAAAAAAAAAAAAAAGCACTATAGAGCCTTTCTCACTAGCTCCTTGGCCAGGACTGGAGACTGCTCTTGGTTGGAGCTGTCCCACACCTAAGGCAGGAAGATGGTAGCTGCACAGAAGTCCTCACTGGAGTCAATTACCTCTAGGCTCCAAGTTGATATGATAAGGGGACAGTACATGATGGGGTACAAGTAGATAAAATAATCAGACACGGCCAAACTGGTCATCCTAGCCAACAACTGCCCAGCCTTGAGGAAATAAGCACTACACTATCTTGGCCAAAATTGGGGCCCAACACGCAGCGGCAAGAATACTGAATTGGGCCCAGCATGTGAAAAATACTACAGAATATGCACAATGGTTATCACTGATCCAGGTGATTCTGGTAACACCAGGAGCATGCCAGGAAAGACTGGTGAAAAGTAAACCATGCAAAATTTTTCTTTAAAGCTGGCCAGAAATAGGGGGGGAAATGCACTGTAGAAAATTCAGACATGTACAATAATGAGAAAGCAAAATAATTACTAATCAACTATGTCAGAAAGTTCAGGAGCGCCAGGGTGCCTCAGTCAGTCACAAGCTGAACGTGGAGCCTGCCTGTGATATTCTCTCTGCCTCTCTCCCCTGCTCACACGTGCTCTCAACCTCTCTCTCTCTCTCCAAAAAATAAAAGAAAAAAGACAAACTTTTGTTTAAAAAAAAAAAAAGTTCAAAAAGTTTCAGAGTGCCTGACTGGCTCTATTGGTGGAACATGTAACTCTTGATCTCAGGGTTGTGGGTTCAAGCCCCACACTGAGTAGACAGCTTAAAAATAAAAAAAATAAAAATAAATAAAAAAATCTTAAAAAAAAAAGTTCAAATTGTTTCAGAATTATAAAATGTCTGTATTTAACTGTTCAGCATTGAGTAATCACAGAATTTGGTGTGCCAAAATATGGACAATATAGATTTTTCTTTAGGAACTCTGAAAAATTAATTAAAGGCCTATACAGAGATATTCTTAATGCTAGGTGTAACATGCGTACTGCGGTCAAATAAAGCCATATTCATGTCTAACACGGCCACTTGATTTATCCTCAAATTAGCTATTTTAGTATATGTCCTTGTTTCTTTGTGCCTTTCTTCATTCAAAAATATTTGCCAACCCCCAAACAACAAAAAGAACCACACCTGAGGATAAATGACTTAAACACTCAGTATGTTTATTGTGTACATAAAAGAATTCAACTTATGCTTAATTCTGAAACTGAAATGTGGTTGATAATTTTGATATGGTCTACCACAAGTTAAAGTGGACCAAAAAAAACAGTAAAATATCTAAAAACTGAATTTGAATATGGGCTTTTAATAAAGTTCCTAAAATATGCTTTTGTGTAAATAAAACTATGAAATATAAGTTTAATTTACTATATGTGGTATATTTAAACATCACCATATGATAAGGATTGTAATAATCATACATAGAAAATTACACATACTAGTTAAAACTCATATATTCCTATACACTTTAAAGAACAATTATCTAAGTCATCCAAAACAAAGAGAACCTCAGACCTATAAGATTCCTTACAACTATTTATGTAGAATAAAACCCACTCAACACGACGTGCCACTGTTGAACAAATCTCTCCTAAGCATCAAAAAGACAACTCTGCTTTAATAGCAATAACTTTTTCTACAGCTACAGAATGAGGATGTTCTTTCTTCTCTAGACTGATTCGTTCTAAGCTAAGAAACCTTTAGGAAACTAACCCAAAATATGTGTTCTTTTCCAGCCCAAGAACAAACAGAAAATTGAGGATTTAATTAGTTGCCTAATCCAGTGTTTTAAAAGGTTTTCATGTTGAACTGGTTAAAATTATGGGGTTTTTTCCTTAAAAAAACCACCCAAAATTAAAGATTAAAAAAGTATGTATTTGTTTTGTTAAGTGTTGTAAGGACAAAGACCTCATAACACTTAACCCTGTTGTTTTAGAGATATAAAACACTTCATAAAGACCATCTCTTTGATTTTGTTTTAAAATCCCAGTCACAACTAGCCTATTGGTTAAAGAGTTCAACTTTAAATGATGTTACTAAATAGCTAGGTACATAATAAAATAACCATTCAGTGAAATATTAATAAAGTAGCATAATTAAATCAAAACTATAACGTTGCTTTTAAAAAGTTGCACCCCTCTTAAATATAAGTCATCCCCAATAGACACAAAACACACGTTAGAAAAAAACTAAGTAAGCTAAATCAAGTTACTCACAAATAAATTTAAATACATATAAACTACATTTCAAAAATAATTATATACTATTTTTAAATGTATTTTTTCTGTAGATGCCCTACATTGGTCAGGTCCATAATGGTGGATTAAGTAAGTGGAGGTCAGTTGGGAGAGAGACGCAGAAAAGGCTAAGTGAAAGTACGACAAATAAAAATTTCCCAAAAAGAATAAAAATTCGTTCAAGTCTATCCTTGACCTTTGATTCATACACCAAGAGAAAAAGCTACAATTCTCTAAAGTAAAAACCCCTCTGGGGTGGGGAAAGGGGTGGGGTGGGGGCGGGGGGCAGAATTCTACAGACTATTAAAAACACTTAACCAAAATATGCCTTGACTTTTCCCTTGTCCACAATCTAACAAAATGGGAAGACAATGAAAATAAACACTCCTGTCTACTCCCATTTTTCCAAAGAAAGCTCCCATTCAATGCTAAGCCTTATTCCACTGGAAAACATACTCCTGAAAAGTAAATCCAAAACCACGAGCTCAAACTACTTCATGCAGAATTTACTGAATGGCGGCCAAACGTTGTACACGCTGTCCTGAACCACCCTGAAGGGTATCTAGACTTCTGCATTCTCCATTTACTAACTTTGTACCTTACTATGCTTTCGCCACCACTGCAGAAACCGAATTTTTAAAATAAGACCATGTTCCTCCAGGCTCGTCAATGGAAAGAATGCAATCAATCAATCTGCACGTTGACCCCCTCAAACGGTTGGTGTTTTTTGTTTTTTGTTTTAAATCAATACCGGGTTGGACTCCTATACTATTGCCAGTACACCTTTTCAGACATCAGTGGAAGGAGTTCTAACGTTCCAGGAGTGAACCAAGTCAGGAGCCCTAAAACAAGTTGGAACTGGCTTTCACCTGGCACGAGAATAATCACCTGTTAGAAAGGCGCTGCACTGGCACCCTTCAAGAGCGGCTGAGAGCCGGGATGCTGTATCCCAGTCACTTGTCCCAGGGTGGCAGGTGAAGGCGGCGAACACGCATCCACACCCACCGCCCCGGGAGCGCAAACCGAAAGCGAGGAGCGCAGCAGCGGGACACTCCGTTATCCTCACCCGCCACGGGCCCCGCCAGGTGTGCGCGGCTCCATCGCGCCCGCGGCGTCCCGGCGCACGGCTCACCCCGGCTCGACTTCGCCCGCCGGCCCGGGCCCCGGAAGGCGAAGTTTCTCTCCCGCCCGCGGCGGCGGCCGCTCACGCGCCGCCCGGCTCTCCGCGGGTCCCGCAGCCTGCTCCGGGCGGTCGCGGTCACAGGCGCCGGGCCTCGGGCGAGTCGGGGGAGACCGACGGGAGCCGGAGCCGGGACCTGTCACCTCGGGCAGGAAACAAAAGCCGGGTGAGGACGAGCGGGCGCGACCGGCCTCGACTCCGCGAGGGGGAGCGCGGCGGGGGCGGGGAGCGGCTCTCGCGGTCGCCCGACTCCGCGCCTCGCGGAGAGAGCACCGACCCCGCGGGCCGGCGGGGCGCGGAGGGGCCCCGCAGTTGGGCAAGGAGCATCCGGCGCGCTCGCCTCGAGGCTTCCCCCGCCCCGTTCGCCCCGAGCCTGCCTCTTTGGGGCAGGAGAACCGCGCGTGAGGGGGCGCCGAAGCGGCGCGGCAGCGATCTGACCGCGAAGGAGGGAATTCGGTTCCCGGGGCGCCGCGGCCGCCCGCCCCATCCCTGCGGCCATGGCGCCGGTACCTGCCGCCGTGGCTGCTCCTTGGCCCCTTCTCTCTCCGCCTCACCCTCGCGCTGCTCGGCCCCCAGCCCACCCAGCAGGCCGTCCGCGCGCCGGACGCCGCCGCCCGAGACTGGCAGCGCCCGCGAACCGGCCCGAATCCCCGGGGCAGCGCCCGGCGCGGTCCCGCCCCCGCCGGCCGCAGGACCCGTCTTCGATAGGGCCCCGGGGCTGTCAGTCCGCCCCCAAAAGGCGCGCGGGCTGTCGCTCCGCCCGTCCGGATTGGTGGCCGCGCACCGTCTATGCAAATGAGACTCCGCCCCCGTCCATTTGCACCTCCGCCTTAGTGTAAACTCCGCCTCTCCACGCCAGCCCACGTGTCTGGCCCTTGGCCTTTGTGGGGGCCGGCGGGAAGGGATGAAGGAAACTGACCCATGCCCCTTCACACCGTCTCTTACCTTCAGAGAAACTCATGCCTAAACAAGCTATTGACTTCACATCTGAATCGTATCTCTGAAAGCTCTGCCTTGCTTGCCTGTTTGCCAGGCCTGCCCAAAGGATGGAGAGGGGCAGGCCGGGATGTTTGTGTCAGGTAAGCAGACTAGGTTAGCCCTAGGAAGTAAAAAAAAATGCCCCGTTGGGCCTCGGGAAAATCCCATCTTGAGAACCAGTTTAGCCCGTGGTACTTCCCCATGGACACTAAATGACTGTGAGGACTATGCTCTCCCCTGGTTTTCTGCCTTTCAAGCATGAGACACCAGGCCATTGAGACAGCAAAAGACCTTAAAAAATATTGGTGTTCTCTGATCCCCTTTTCCCACCGCACCACCGCCCCCACCCCCCCATCAGCAAAGGGTAGACCCGCTGAGCAAACTCAGCTTCAAGAGGGGCTAAGCTCCTCCAACCAGAAGGCTGGCTGCCTCTGAGTAGTTCCCATAGAGATTCGGATGAGGAGATAGAACTGGCTGCACCTGGGCTTTAGGGGGTAACTAACTGAAACCCCTCATTTTTGAGGAGACAGAAACCTAAAGTCTCATAGCTATGGGACTTAATAGTCACCTATGGAAATCTTATGTCCCATAACCAGATCAGAAGCCACATCTCTTAGCTCCAAATCTGCTCTCTGCGCTATGTCATGTTGGTCATTTAGGTATTTTTGAAGACCCTCTTCAACAAATCACCATCCCTGCCTTCAGGACGTGGTGCCTGGGGAAAAAAACAACTAGAACCAACACGGAAACCTCAAGAGCAAAGAAGGCCCTGACTTAATGCCTAGAAGCTTCCCTTTTTACCAGATGCCAGGGAGAATCACTGACACAATTTATTCATACATTAATTCAACAAGACGTGGGTGATTGAATCCAAATCCAACCATTTATCCTTCAATGATTTGTTCTGAAAGTTTCTAACCCCAGTTGATTAAGCATCTACTGTGCTTACTACTAGCAAGTATTAAGCACTGTGCTGTGTGCAGAGTCTGCATAGGTGAGGAGACATTGTCTCAGCCCTTGAAGGCTTTAGCCAAGGAGATAGTGACTTCCACATTACATGTCAGTACCACTTATGTTACAGTGGACAGCTCCAAGGAAGGAGCAGTTGGCTTTTCCTGGGAAAGGCAGGGAAGGCTTCATTGAGGAGGTGGCATTAGAGCTGAGTCCTAAAAGAGTTTTGAAAGATGGTGTTTGCCAGATGGAGGGATGTGGAAGAGGAAGGAAAGGGATTCCTAGTCTGCGGAGGATAGGATGAGCAAAAAAGCATGCAGACCTGGAAAAGCCTGGTAATTGAGGGAACAGCGAGGAGCAGTATGGGAAATCTGCAGGGCTGTGTGGCCATGTCACATGTTCTGGGACCAGGCTCTTCCAGGAGGAAGACAGAAAGGCCCCGGAGGCTGCCAGGCTGTGTTGTAACACACCGCAGCAAACAACAACAGGCCCTGTAGATACAGCTGCAGGCTTTTTTTTTTTCTAGGCCAGAGTCTGTGGGGAACAGTCAGTTCCACAGTTCTGATGGCAGCCTGGCTGGCCCCACCCACTCTCTCAGAAAACCACTCCGGTCACTGCACTTGCCCTCCTTGGCATTTGGAAACACGTGTGCTTGCAGTTTCCCCAAACACTGCTGCCCTTCAGAGCTCAAAGATAACGTGGGCTATGGCTGCAGACACCTGGATGTGGAACAGACAGCCCTTTCCTAACACACAGAGCGGTTCTTTGCAGGGCCTATTACCAAGGCTGGCTTCATGGGCGTGTGACCAGCGCTTGGTTTAATGCTCTGCTGTCGCTGTCTTGAAATTCTTAATAATTTTTCGACAGTTGCATTTTCATTTCATTTCATTTCACCTGCAAATTATGTAGCCGGTCTGACCTGTCACTGGTAGTGCCCCTGCGAATGTTTGTGATCCTACTCAAACCATATCTCATTTTTAAAGCCCTTGGCATTCATTAGGTTTGTTCACATGCACCGTATCACTCGATTCTCACAATGGCGATGTGGGGTAGGCTTGTATTCCTAGCCCCGTTTATTGGCTGAGAAAACTGAAGTTTGGCAGTCTCCTCCAGGTAGCACAGCAGGGAGTGGCAAAGTTTGTATTTGAACTCATCCCACACAAGCCCTGTTCCATCTGCTATGGATCCACCTTTATGTTGGTTTCAGAACGCTTTCAAAGGTAGGTATGTACGGGAAGGATGTGCTGGTGTGTTTTTGTTTTTGTTTTTAAGTAAGCTCTACACCCAACATGGGGCTTGAACTTACGACCCTGAGATCAAGAGTTGCGTGCTCTACCAACTGAGCCAGCCAGGTGCCCTAAAGATATACTGTCTTAAGAGTCAAACCACATGGTGGAGTGAATGTATGTCACTTCATGGCTGCTTATCACATTTGAATAATTGTTCATTAATTTTGAAAAAAATTTCAGCCATTGTATGTTCAATTACTGTTTCTGTACCTCTTTCTTTCTGGGCCCCCAGTTGAAATACCTATTAGACCTTCTCACTACATCCTTTCTTCTGTATCTTCTATCTTTTGTCCTTCAACGCTCTGTTGTAAAAGTTTCTTGTGACTATTCTTCGGCTCACTAATTCTCTCTTCAGCTTTTTAAAAAATTCTTCTCTTGGGGTGCCTAACATGCGACTCTTGATTGATCTCAGGGTCATGAGATCAAGTCACTTAGTGTCCTTGGGCATGGAGCCTCCTTAAAAAAAAAAAAATTCTCCTCTTAAACCCATCCATCAAGCTCTTAATTTGTTGTTTGCTTGTTTGTTTGGGTTTTTTTTTTTCAGTTCCAGAATTTCTCTTTGGGTCTTTTCAGATCTGCTATGTCACTTCTTATGTCTCTTTGTGACTTGCTATAATTTTCAAGCTTGGCTTTTCTCTCCTTAAACAAAGTAAGTGTAGCTGTTTTATGGCTTGTCTGTTAATTTCAATCTAGAGTCCCTGTGGATCGGTTTCCATTGTTAGTTTTTACTACTGGTTCTTCCTCATGAGGTTTTATCTCATCATGTACCTGGTTATGTTTTGGACATTGTATTTGAAAAATCATTTAAGGCAACAGTGATAACATCTTCCTCCCAAAAGGATTTCCATTGGTTTCTGCAGGCATTTGGGGACACTGGCAAGCTAAGATCACCTTAACTCAATTTCATGGCTTCTGATTTTCTGAGCTTCCCAGATGACTTGAAACTGGATTACAGTATGTGGGAGGGTTTGTTTATTTATGGTTTGTTTGTTTGTTTGTTTATGGTTCCTCCTTACCCAATGTTGCAGCTCTTTGAGGTTCCAGTCAAAGCCTGGGAGTTGTTTCAGTTAGATATGGTTTCATAGCAAACAATCCTAAAATTTAGCAGTTTAAGACAGATGTCAGTGGACTTTTCCTTAAACGGCAAGATGGTAAATATTTTAGATTTGCAGGCCATATGGTCTCTGTTACAACTACTCAACTCTATCATTATAGTTCAAATCAGCCGTAGACAATACATGAATGAATGGGACGGCTGTGTTCCACTAAAACTTTATTTACAAAGCCAGGCAGCCATTCTCAAGCTGATAAAGAATATCACCAAAAAAACTCACAACTAACACCATGCTTAATGGTAAAAGACTTGATACCTTTTCCAAGAAAAAGACAAGGAACAGACATGAATGTCCACTCTTGCCACTTCTATTTAATATTTTACTGGAGGTTCTAGCCGGGGTGATTAGGCAAGACATAGAAATTAAAAGGCATCCAGATTGGAAAGAAAGTAGTAAAACTATCTCTAAACACAGATGACATGATCTTTGTGTATAGAAAATGCTAAGGAATCCACGTAAAAACTGTTAGAACCAATAAGTGAATTCAGGAGCACCTGGCTGGCTCAGTCAGTAGAGCATGTGACTCTTGATCTCAGGGTTGTGAGTTCAAGTCCCACGTTGGATGTAGAGCTTACTTAATAATAAGTAGGGGTGCCTGGGTGGCTCATTTGGTTAAGCGTCCGACTTTGGCTCAGGTCATGACCTCACAGTTCATGGGTTCGAGCCCCATGTCGGGTTCTGTGCTGACAGCTCAGAGCCTGGACCCTGCTTTGGATTCTGTGTCTCTCTCTCTGCTCCTCCCCCGCTCGCGCTCAGTCTCTCTCTCTCAAAAATAAACAAACATTAAAAAAATTTAAAAAAATAGGTAAATTCAGCAAGTTTGCAAGAAACCAGATCTATAATAAAAATCAATGATATGTCTATACACTTTCAATGAACAATGAAAAAATGAGATTAAGAAAGAAATTTCCTTTATAATAGCCTAATAAAGAACAAAATACTGGGGTGCCTACCTGGCACAGTCAATAGAGTGTGTGACTCTTGATCTTGGAGTTGTGAGTTCAAGCCCCACGTTGGGTGTGGAGATTACTTAAAAATAAAATCTCAAAAAATAATAATAAAATACTTAGGGATAAATTTAACAAAAGAAGTACCAAACTTATACTCTGAAAACTACAAAACATTGTTGAAAGAAATTAAAGAAGACCTATATAATCGGAAAAACATCCTATGTTCATACATCAAAAGACTTAACATTGTTAAGTTGGCAATACTCCCCAAATTATCTACACATTCAATGCAATCCCATCAGAGTCCCAGCTGACTTCTTTATAGAAATCAACAAGGTGATTCTGAAATTCATACAGATTGCAAGGGACCCAGAACAGCCAAAACAATATTTAAACAAACAAACAAACAAACAAGGGACCCTGCCTGGCTTAGTTGGTGGAGCCTGAGACTCTTGATCTCAAGGTTGTAAGTTCAAGCCCCACATTAGGTGTAGAGATTACTTAAAAATAAAATCTTTAGAGGGGCGCCCGGGTGGCTCAGTTGGTTAAGCATCTGACTCTTGATTTGGCTCAGGTCATGATCTGATGATTCAAGAGTTCAAGCCCCCTGTTGGGCTCCACGCTGATACTGCAAAGCCTGCATGGGATTCTGTCTCTCCCTCTCTCTCTGTCCCTCCCACACTCTCTCCTGCTCTCTCTCTCTCAAAATAAATAAATAAACTTAAAAAAATGTTCTAAGGTTGACTGTGTGATAGTTGCACACATCTATGAATATACTAAAGACCTCTGAGTTGCATACATAAAATGGATAAATTGTGTGGTAGGTGAATTAATTATAATTCAATAAAGCTGTTTAAAAAAAGAAGAAGAACAGGGAGCCATTTATGGGCCATACTTTGCTTATTCCTGACTTAAAACGATAACTATTCTATTTAGTTGCTCATGATTCTTCAATTTGGAGCAGGGACACTGGTATCTACTCTATGTGGCATCAGTCGGGGCAGCTTGACTAGGCCGGAATGGTCTACTTCCAAGATGATCTTACTCACCTAGAGGGCAAGTGGGACCTCAGTGGGATGTTGGCGAGGGTCCTACGTTCTTCTCCCACATGGTCTCTCCGTGAGGCTAGGTTGGGTTTCTCACAATATCCTGTCTCAAGATAATCAGACTTTTACGTGGTGGCTGGCTTCCTCCAAAGGGCAAATGTGGAAGTTGCCAGGCCTTCTAGAGGTTTAGATCTGGAACTGACAGTGTCATTTCCACCATGTTCCATAGGTGAAAGCAGGTCACAGGCCAGTCCGGATTCAAGGGGAGGGAACAGTTGTGGTGTGAGTACTCACACAATATCGTTCACTGGGGGCCTATACCAAAGTAACAATCTGTCCATTTTCCCTCTGTCCCTTAATGATTCACTTCCTCCCCAGTGCAAAATACACTCACCACCCCTTAAGACCCCCGAAAATCTCACCCCATTACTCTACCAGGATTGAGTTTGAACTCCCTAAGTTCAGGTCCAGGTATGAATGAGACTTCTCCAGTGATATTCCCCTGGATCTGACAACCTTTGAACTAAAGAGACAAGTTACCTGCTCCCCACAGGAAATGGTGACGCAGAGAAAGGACAATCTCAAAGTATATTCCTACTCGAAAAGGAGAAACTGGCAGACACAAGTCCATCGCAATTCTGAAATCCAGGTACACATCACCAGTTCCTCGGTTAGCTCCCAGTTCTTAAGGTAGTTAGACTTACTACATGGCAACTGACTTCCCCTAGAGCCAAAATATGGAAGCTACCTTCTTAAGGCTTGAACCCGACCTGGCACAACATCACTTCTGTCACATTCTATTGGGTAAAATGGGTCACAGAGCCAGCCCAGAGTCAAGGGGAGTACACGGGGCATGGATACCCATAGCCATGGCTCACTGGAGATTATCAAAGTAATAATCTACCACAGGGGTGGTTTATCAGAGTCTCCAACCTCAGTAGGCCCTGCATTCCAGTTTTGTACCCCTAATCCTAATAAGCTTTCAAAAGCACAGCTCAACCTCTCTGATGACTCAGATTGGCAAATGCCCACAGACAAAAGCAGCCCCAAGTGCTGGACTCACTTCTCTGGTAGGGTTGCCAGATTTAACAAATAAAAATACAGGACATCCAGTTACATTTGAATTTCAAATAAACAATAAATTACTTTTTAGTAGGAATATGTCACAAGTACATATTATACTTATGCTAAAAAATAATTTGTTGTTTATTTGAAATTCAAATTTAACTGGGACTTACACTTAAAAAAAATGTTGCTTATCTGAAATTCAAATATATAACTGGAAGTCCTGTATTTTATCTGGCAACTCTAATCTCTCTGGATTCCTATCTGTTCATGTACCTTGGTTCAGTTATTCCTCACTATCTTGTTAGAGTTTTAATGCTTTTAACATTTAAAAATATTTGAAGATTGGGGCACCTGGATGGCTCAGTCGGCTGAGCATCCGACTTTGGCTCTGGTCATGATCTCACAGCTCGTGAGTTCAAGCCCCGCATCAGGCCCTCTGCTGACAGCTCAGAGCCTGGAGCCTGCTTCGGATTCTATGTCTCCCTCTCTGTCCCTCCTCTGCTCACGCCCTATCTCTTTCTCCCTCAAAAATAAATAGACATCAAAAAAAAGTTTTTTTAATAAAAAGAAAAATATTTTAAGATTTAAAAATCTGGCATATTGTAGTTGTCTTTTACAGGAGGATTGGTCTATATTCTAAGTGGTTTTTCTATATTTGGGGGAATTCCCCTATTGTGATTTTTGTCCTCAACCTGGAAGTCAGAACTCAAATTCTCAGCCTCTGTGGAAACTATACATGTGACTTAGCTCTACCAATCACGCACCCAAGGGAGACTTGAAGTGCAGAACATGAGGGTTGGTGAAGGGCTCCCACTTTTTGTTGGGCAGCTGGCTATAAAAAATTCAATTTTTTAAAAGTTTAATTTTTCTTTAAATTTTTTTAATGTTTATTTATTTTTGAGACAGGGAGAGACAGAGCATGAACGGGGGAGGGTCAGAGAGAGAGGGAGACACAGAATCGGAAACAGGCTCCGGGCTCTGCGCTGTCAGCGCAGAGCCTGACGCGGGGCTCGAACTCACGGACCGCGAGATCATGACCTGAGCGGAAGTCGGCCGCTTAACCGACTGAGCCACCCAGGCGCCCCAAAAGTTTAATTATTTTTAAGAGAGCGAGAGATCAAGGAAGGGGCAGAGAGAGAGGGAGGGAGAGAGAGAGAATCCCAAGCAGACTCTCACTGTCAGCGCAGAACCCGACATGGGACTCAAACTCACAAACTGTGAGATCATGACCTGAGTCAGAAATCAAGAGTCAGATGTTTAACCGACTGAGCCACCCAGGCGCCCCCCAAAATTCAATTTTTAAAAATGAAGCAAATCTATGTTTGCTGTAATAGCGATTGTTAGTCATCCCCCAATATCTATTCTCTTCTCCTCTGATCTTGAGCAAGGTACATGTCTACCTGGAATAAAGAATGTGTTTCCCAAGGGTGCCTGGCTGGCTCAGTAGGCAGTAGAGCATGTGATTCTTGATCTCAGGGTCATGAGTTCAAGCCCCACATTGGGTATGGAGCCTACTTAAAGAAAAAAGAAAATGTTTCCCCGGCCTCCCTTACAGCTGGGTGTGTCCCTGTGTTTTCTGGCCGATGAGAGTTGAGCAGAAATGTCACAGGAAGTGTTCTTACTGGGAGGAAGCATGTCCCTCTCTTTCCTTTCTTTCTGCTGGCTAGATGCAGATGTAATGGCTAGAGCTCAGACACCCATTTTGGACCATGAAGTAGAGCCCTATGCTGAAGATGGCATAGCGAAAGGCAGAAGGAATCTGGGTCCCTGATAATTGTGGGGTCCTAGTGTTGTCTGACTACTTACTTCTAGACTTCATTAGTGAGAGATAAATCAATATCTAATTTTACAAGTCACTGATAGTTCGAATTTTCTGTCACTCACAGCCGAACATAATTGTAACTGATACAACTATTGATGTGCAGTGATTTCTAAGATAAATTGTTAAATGAAGAAAGCAACGTGCAGAGCAATGTATGCAGTATGGTGCTATTTTGGGGGGAAATGCAGATAGATATATATGTATGTTTGTATATGAGCAGCGTTTTCCAGAAGGATATACTGTGAATTTTTCCCATGTACAAATATTACTTATTCAAAAGCTAATTTGGGATGCCTGGGTGGCTCAGTCAGTTAAGCATCTGACTCTTGATTTCGGCTCTGGTCATGAGCTCACAGTTCATGAGATCTGCACTGACAGCCCAGAGCCCGCTTGAGATTCTCTCTTTCTCTCTCTCTCTCTCTCTCTCTCTCTCTCTGCCCTACCCCTGTGCACATTCTCTTTATATCTCTCAAAATAAATAAATTAACATTTTTTTTAAAAGCTACATCTATTTTTTTTATTTAATTTTTTTTTAATTTCTTATTTTGGAAAGGGAGGGCATGCGGGCGCCTGGGTGGCTCAGTCGATTGAGCGCCTGAATTTAGCTCAGGTCACGATGTCACAGTCTGTGAGTTCGAGCCCCGCATCAGGATCTGTGCTGACAGCTCAGAGCCTGAAGCCTGCTTCGGACATGTGTCTCCCTCTCTCTCTGCCTCTCCCCTGCTTATGCTCTGTCTCTCTCTCTCTCACTCTCAAAAATAAATAAACATTTAAAAAATAATAAAAACAAAAATAAAAGAAAGGGACAGCATGCAAACAGGAGAGAGGGGCAGAGGGAGAGAGAGAGGATCTTAAGCAGCCTCCACGCTCAGCATGGAACCCAACTCAGGGCTTAATGCAGGGCTTGATCCCACCACCCTGAGATCATGACCTGAGTCAAAATCAGGTGTCTGACACTCAACCAACTAAGTCACCCAGACGCCCCAAAAGCTAACTTTAAAAAAATAAAAAATTTAAAACTAGTTAATAATTTAAAATATTTTATACTTTTAAACCATAGTAATTGGTGAAACTACGGTCAATTTTCCTCTTCTCTTCTTCTTCTTCTTTTTTTAAATGTCTATTTATTCATTTTGAGAGAGAGAGGATGAGAGAGAATCCCAAGCAGGCTCTGCATGGTCAGCACAGAGCCTGACTTGGGGCTCGAACCCAGAACCGTGAGATCATGACCTGAGCTGAAATCAAGAGTCAAACACTAACCGTCTGAGCCACCCAAGCACCCCTCCCCTTTTTTCTACTCTTCTATATTTTTAGATTTCTATGCATACTTACATGCAAAATTGAATAGCCCAGACAATAAAAATAATTTACATTTTAAATATTTGTGTTTTGGGGGAGCCTGGGTGGCTCAATCAGTTGAGCATCTGACTTGGGCTCAGGTCATGATCTCATGGCTTGTGAGTTTGAGCCCTCATTAGGCTCTGTGCTGAGAGCTCACAGCTTGGAGCCTGGAGCTTGCTTCAGATACTGTGCTTCCTTCTCTCTCTGCCACTCCCCTGCTCATGCTCTGTCTCTCTCTCTCTCTCAACAATAAATTAAAATTTTTAAATAATAAATAAATAAATTAATTAATTAATAATTGTGTTTTGTTAATATGCATACCCTTTAATTCCCAGGACCTTAAAGACTAATATACTGAATGCACACTTTGGACTGCACATCCGTTGAACAATGTATATTGAATACCTACTATCTATCAGGCACCATTCTAGGTAAATAAAACAGACAAGTTGCCTTTGTTTGTGGGGCAGACAACAAATAGACATACAAACAAGATTCTTTCAGATAGGGCTCACTGCTACAAATGAGCCAAAGGGTAAATGAGCCAAAAAATGTCGAGGACACCATCAGAGAGGGTGATGAAAGACCTTTGAGGAGGTGAAATTTGTGCCAAGACCTGAATGATGAGAAGGGGTCAGTTTCAAGAGGGGGAAATTTCAAGAGGACGAGAATTCCAGGAATGGGGACTAGAGCATGGAAAAAACAGAGGAATTGTTGGAGCAGCTGGGGAGAAGTGTGAGGCCGGGAGGAATGGTTCCAGAAGAGCTTGGAGGGGTGAGCAGACACGTGCCTCAGTGAGAGACCATTCCTCACCTAAGCCGAATTGTGAAAATGAAAAAGACCAACAATACAAGAGCCAGTGGAATGGAGAACAACTGGAATTCTCACACTTCTCTGGTGGCAACATACACTTCCACTTTGGAGCACAGTTTGGCAGTTTCTTTTGAAGCTTAACACACACTTACCATATAACTCACCAATTTTCCTCCCAAGCGAAATAGAAACGTGTTCACAGAAGGAGTTGTAGAAGAATGTTCCCAGCAACTTTTTCGCAATAGCCCCAAACTACAATCAACCCTAATCTTCATCAACAAGAGAACGGGTAAACAAATTGTGTAGCCATACAATGGAATACAATACAGCTATGAAAAGGAACAAACTACTTACTAATAGAAGCAAAAACATAGACGAATGTCAAAAACATGATGTTGAGCAAAAGAAGCTAGAAAGAAAATAGTACAGACTGTGTGATTCCTTGTACATGAAATTCTAGGAAATACCAATCTAATCCAAAGCAACAGAAAGCCGATTAGGGGCTGTTTGGGCCCAGGTGGGGACAGATTGCAAAAAGGAACAAGGAAACTTTTAGGGAGACAGAAACTATCTTTACTGCGATAGAGGCAAACACATTTGTCAAAACTCATCAAATTATACACCTATATGGGCACATTGTATTGTACATAAATTATGCCTCAGTAAAGTTTATCTAAACCACACACACACAAGGTGTGTGTTCTTATGTATGAGCCTGGTACATTTATCTGTCTGCTTCTCTCTGTATTTTCTAGGAAGTAGCTTGCAAGTAATAATTTCTCACTTGCTCACTTGTTTTTTCCCCTGCCCCTAACCCCAACGAGAATTAAGCCTGACACCTCGAACTTCTAGCTTTTGAGGCTGACTTCGTCACCTCAACCCTCACCACAGAGACGTTGATCTGCATTTCACAGAGAACAGAGGTCCAGCGTGGTTAAGTCAGCACGAGTGCTTTTCTCTCAAGGTGTCCTTGGTGAATTGGGGCAACCCCTCAGAGCCCCCCAAAGAGTTTCTTTCCTCTGCTGGCTGATGCCTGAAATTCATGGGTCCAAGTGTCATCTTTTTGGCATTAGGCCGTTAGGAGCCTGGGAAGGGAGGTGGCCCCACAGGTCCTACAGAGGCTGGGGACACAGAGATGAGCAACATCCAGGCCCTGCCATTGAAACACTCACAGTCCTGGCTCAGTGGTCTTAGTACAGTGGGCCTAAGACAGCCTAGAACTTGTTGGAAACACGGACTCCTGAGTTCCGGGGAGATTCTTATTTGGGTGGGGCGTTGTTAACAAACTGCCAGGTAGTCAGTCCATTGCAGACCATCTTTGAAAAACGGGCTGGGACTGAAGAAATACTGAAACCATTTAGAATGAGCAATGGCCGAAATTGTCCCAAATGGGATGAATGCACCACAGCAGGATAAACACAAGAGAGATCTCACCACGCACAACTTGTGAAAAAACAAAAACACAGTGATAAAGAGAAACTCTGGTTCCAGATTTAAGAGAAAGCTTTTGCAAGGTGGAAGGTGTTGGGAGAAAGTCCCAGACGTGGGTAAGAAGGGCAAGATAGGGCGGAAGGTGAACCTGATAGTTCAAAGAGAACTGTCTGGGCCCTTGAGGTTTGCTAAGGGGCAGCCAGTTGGACCTGGCCCTGGGAAAGGGCCCAGGCTCTGTTTTATAAGCTAATCCCCTCTCCACCTGCCCCTTTGCTATGAGGAGCCAGATTTGTACCCCATCCCAGTCTGGTTTTTCGGACTGCCATGGTTTTCTGGTTTGGGGCTGTCATGGCACAGCTGGATGCTGTTCTGACCCTGTCGTGCAAACAGCCGAAGGTATTTCCCAAGCCTGGGTACATGCAGGGCTCTGAGCTGGCTGCCCCCCGAGGAGACACAGAGGCACCAATGCCTCCTCTCCAGGGACTTAGCTCTGATGTCTGGAACCTGGCTGACCCTCAAACTGAAATTGGCCGTGTGCCCTGTGAACTCCCAGAAAGCATTTACTCAGGTTTCTTTGCAGCTTTGCTTCCCCGTCCAGACCCCATGGGCACAAATCAGAATTAATCATATCCCAGGAAACCGGTGTATCAGCAGAGTGGGCATGGGTGGGCAGGGGCAAAAAGAGGGGTGACTGACTCAGATATTTGGGGGGTGAGGAGGGTATTGCTCAGGTCACCAGGAACCACACCTGTGGGGAGAACCCTGGGACTAGAGAGAGGTGGCAGCAAAGGCCAAATCCGGTGGCCTAACAGAGGGATAACCCAGTGAAATTTGCATCATTATGAAGACTCTTGGCTATGGTGTCCATACCAGCTAATGTCCACCGGGCGCTTATTGGAAGCTGGACCACGTTCTAGATGCTTTAAGTGTCTTAACTAAGGGAATCTTCAAAAACAACCTAAGGAAATTGCAGCACAGAGAAGTTAAATGGTCTGCCAAGCCAGCAAGTGGCAGAGCTGCGGCTAATCCTCTAAGCTACACCACCTTTCAGAAGTGAGCGTAGGGAGACAAGCTGTCGGCTGGCTGGGTGGCGAGCCTAGTGTGTTGAACTGTGGAATCAGCAAATTCTTCTGCCCTCGGGATTCTCATTCGAGCTTCCCCCCAGGTGGAAATGCTTAATTTACATAGAGGATAGAAAATGAAAATTAAAAAATCAACCACTCGACCAAAAATGTGCAGTCAACCAGGGCAGAAATGAAGATGATGCCAGCCTCTGCTGCCCCACTATGTGACCGTTACCCACCTGCCTGGGGGTCTCCCCTTCCACCGCATCCTCTCTTGCCTCCCGCTTTGCTGCTCCACTCTTCCTACCACCGAACATTCTCGGAACTTCCACGCCCTTCTCCCTTCTCTCCAATTACCAAAATCTTTCGAGACTCAGTCCAAATCTCACCTCTTCCAGAAAACCGTCCCAGACATCTCCGGTTGGAACAACTCCGTCCCTGGCCCGTGTGCTGAGATAGGATGTTCTTTCAGCATCAGCCATAATTCACTTTGCATTAGGTCACTTCTCAGGGGAATCTGTCTCCCTGGTGCCATAAGCACCAGAGATTGCTCAGGAGGTAGCTGACACCTGCCTATGCCATGGGCAGCTGGTCATAGTAAGCAGGTCACTGGAGGGTCTTGGGGACCTCTTTCTCCATTGACTTGAAAAAACAGGCTTGGAGACCCATCTAAATTCCATGTCAAAGGCCAGAAGATAACACGAAAATATGATGCATAGGATTTTACTCTCAAAATCTATTTTGAAAAAATGATCTACGTTCTAGAAAACAAAATAGCTTTGGCATAGCAGACATCTTACATGAATGAAGATTGAGCCCTACTGCTTCATGTAATTAAATCTGAATGAGTTCATTCATTCATTCATTCATTTGCTCATCAGGCATTAACCGAATCTGGTTGCTCAAAGCTATGTAAGTTGGCAAATACTCAAGACCGTGAGCGAGGCAGTGTAGTGCAGGGGTTAACCGTGCAGACTCTCCAGCTGAACTGGCTGTGTGTAAATCCCACTACTGCTTATCAGGCATGTCACTTGAGGTAAATAAGTCACTTAAACTCTCTGCGTACCAGTTTTCCCATCTGTAAAATGGAAATGATAATTATAGTACCCATCAAGTTAGTGAGGATTAAATGAACTAATGGATATTAATAATATAATTGTCTATTTATATATGTGTAAGATATAAAGCAGTCCGAATTGTGTCTGCTCTGTAGAAATGCTGGCTTTTAAATCATTCTCGTCAGCACTATTTTAAAATGTGTTCCAGCAGAGAACGGGGGACCCCCTCAATGTGGAAAGATAATGATGTCCTTCCTAGGCTAAGGAGGGGACAGGCATTCCAGGCAACAGGAACAGCATGTGCAAAGGCTCAGATGTGCACACCGGCACGGCCAGTCGGGGGAACCGGGAGGCTGGGGTCTAATGTGTAGTTGGGGGCAGGCTTTAGAGATGCAGGCGCCCTGCCCGCCCACCGCTGGTGGTGCCACGTGAGGCGTTTGGGCCTCCGTTCTGATGGCAATGGTGAGCCAGTGAAGGGTTCTCAGTTACAGATCAGCTGTGTGTTTGAGGCAGATGGTTCTGGTAGCCGAGTGAGGGAGGATATAAGCTTGGAGGTGGGGCCCCCCCGCCCCCCCTCCAATTAGAAGCCCCGCGAGGGAGGCGGTACCAGATGCCTGCAAAAGCAGTGGCCGTGAGCCCTGAAAGGAGAGAACTCGTGAGAAAGAGGGAACAAGAACACCCCGTGGGACAGGGGACTGACTGGATGGGGTAGGAGAGGACAGATCTGGGGTGGCCCCCAAGTTCCACTCTCCGGGTGTTCCGCCCATGTGGAACGAGACACATGCACGCGCGACAGTTGCTGCGTCTTACTCATTTCTGTAGCCTCCTCTTTCCCTCCTCCCCCTCCCCAGCACCACGCCAGGCACGTGTTGGGTGCTCAGTGACTGCAGCTGAATCAGGTTTAACGGAACCCCAGTCTGCCCCCTGCCCAGCCCCTAGATTGGGCGACCGTGTCGCAAACACAATCACTCAGCCCTACCATGCTCTGGATTACTGCTGCGCTGTGCCCTGGAGGCGTCCGAAAGAAGCCCCGCTTTGCCCTGAGGAAGCCAGTCTGCCCGGACCCCGTCCTCAGCCCCAGAGCTGCCACATCCACCTGGAGACTGGGCCCTCTTCAAAGCCCTCCTACCTCTCCACGGGAAGGAGACAAGGGCCTAAGGCCCCTGCAGCAATGGGACGAATGAATGGAATGCAATCAAGAACTGACAGTACAAGCAAAGAGACCTACCAGCCCCGGAAAACGACGCCCCCCTGGAGACATCTGTTCCCAGAAGTGGTGGAAACCTTACCCCCCTCCCCTGCCCCCATTCCTGTCAGCCACCCAAGCAAGGTGCTGCCCTGGAGTGAACCCACAGCTCTTGGGTCTTTCTCTGCTACCCGTAGGGTTATTCACTAGTAAGAGAAATGAAGGCAAAAGAGCCTGGTTTGCTATAAATCCAGAGGTAGCCGGGAGCCAGCAATGGAGCACTGTCCTCACCCCACATCCCCCCAGAGCATCCTCAGCAGGCAGGTATGAGCGGGGCTCACCCGAGAGCTGAAGGTGCAGAGGAGTCCCACATCATGGGAGAGTGAGGGTGTGTATACGTGCACCCACGTGTGCATACACGGGAGAGTGTGGGCACCCCAGGCGCATGAGGGCACCACTGCATGCCCGTGCATTCCCTCATATTGCCTGTGTATACACCCATGTGTACGCATGCGTATCCATGCATGTGTCTTCGTGTGCCCACGTGTGCGTGTGCAACGAATGTACGTGCGTGCACAGTGCCGCCCAGGGGAGGGGCAGGGGAGCAGAGGCAGCAGGGGGGTACATCTTTGCAAAGTTGATACATCTGTTTGTGGGGAGGTAGGTAGGAGTGGGTTTGGGTGTGGTTGTGGGAACGGGAGCCCTTTGTTTGTTGTGAGGGAGGATTTCTTCCCAGGTGTTTGTGAATGAGGACGGGACAGATGAGGTGGGGCAGCCGTTCTTCTGGCAGAGGCCGTGTCTGTCCTCGTCCTTCCTGGGGTCACCTCCCAGGGTGGCTACCTTTGCCCAAAGTGCCCCAGTTTGGAGCCCCGGCTTGGGCTGGGCTGCCCAGCAGGAAGGCGCAATCTCACAGAGGCCCTGAGGAAGGATCAGATCAGTCTCGAAAGCTGAAAGGGGCATGTGGAAGTGGGGTGGGAGCAAGAATTCACCCCACACCTGCACTGGTGGTTGACAAAACAGATATCTTCCCCACAGAGGCTGTCCTGGGACAGGAGGATTGCAGAGTGAGGGAGGCTCTGTCTGTTCCGGGAGTGGAGACTTCGGGGCCACCACTCGACAGATCCCAGATACTGGGACACCTGGGTGGCTCAGTCAGTTGACTCTTGGTTCCGGCTTGGGTCATGATCTCACGGTTGGGAGTCTGAGCCCCGTGTCAGGCTCTGCGCTGACAGCGGGGAACCTACTTGAGGTTCTCTCTCTCTTCTTCTCTCTCTGCCCCTCCCCCCCCTGAAAAAAAATAGATCCCAAATCCTGTGGGGGCAGCATGTGAATTAGGTCCCAGGTGACTGGGAGAATGTCAGAGGAAGGAAGGAGGAGGGAAAGAGGCATTCGTGTGGCAGAAAAACCTGAGCAAAAGCCCTGTGGTGAGGAAACGCAGGGTACACTCAAGAAAGTGAGAGCTGAGGGAAACACGGAGCTCATCTCAAGTCCGCCTTCCTTCCGTACACGGGAGAAAACCGGGGGCCCAGAGAGGGCACGTCCCTCTAAGACCTAGAAGCAGGGACGAGGTCTCCTGACTTCTAGGTCAGTGCTCTTTCTGCTACTCCAGGACCAGAACGCCTGTGAGGGAAGAAAGCTGGGGAGTCAGGCTGTTGATTTTGCTTATCCTCAGTAGGGAGGACCGAGTCAAGGGTCCCTGTTCTTTGCTTCCCTCTGTCAGCAGCTCACTGTGTGATACTGCACCAGTCACTTTACCTCTCTGAGGTCATTTGAAGCGGGGAGAAGGCCTGGCTTCACCTGGCGATGCTACTCTTCACCCCCTGTGAGCTGATGACATTTGTCTCAGTCATCCTCCTGTCCCCAGCACCCAGCAAGAAGCTATAGCACGATGTAGGTGCTCAAATAAGTGTTTTGTTTTTACAATTTTTTGACGTTTACTTTTTGAGAGAGGGAGAGAGAGCGGGAGAAGGGCAGAGAGAGAGGGAGACACAGAATCCGAAGCAGGCTCCAGGCTCCAAGCTGTCAGCACGGAGTCGGACGTAGGGCTCGAACTCACGAACTGTGAGATCGTGACCCGAGCCGAAGCTCAACCAACTGAGAGCCCCTCAAATACGTGTTTTTAAACAAAGGAAAGAAGAAATGATGAGCTCCGTGACTCTTATACCACCCTACCTTGAGAGCCTTAGCCTCTCCCCAGGCAGGACATAGGGTGAAGGAGGCCCCAAATCGTAGAGACCTTGGAAGGGAAGGCAGGAGAGATAAATAACCTAACTGCCCAGAGGCCCTGACTTCTCCGTGCCTCTGGGCGGATGCCCTTGAGAGCGCCCTTCCTCGCAGCCTTGGCCTCACAGAAAACTGCTGCCAGGGGAGGGGCAGGGACCTCACGCAGAACGTGGGGGTGGATGGACTCAGGAGGAGCCCTGGCAGGCCTCTCCCTCACTCCTGCTCTCCCCACTCACCGCCTCTCTGCTCCAAGAAGTGTCCCCAGACCTCTTGTTCCAATCCTGAGAGGTTGGGCTGGCCCTGGAACCTCCTGTTTCCCATGCCAGTGATGCCTTAGTTTTTTTCAAACTGAATTAACCCTCCTTTTTTGAGGCCCCCTTTTCACGTTAAAGATTTTATTGCCCACTTCCCTCTCCTATGATAGTAGCTGTATTTCTTTTAACCTCGTAAAACGCGTATGCGTGCACACATGCACAAAACTAATCTATGGTGTACAAATCAGATCGAGGTTGCCCCCGCCCCGGGGGGGCAGAGATTGACTAGGAGGGGGCACACGGGAATTTAGGGGTACTGAAAATGGTCCGGATCTTGATCTAGGTGATGGTTGCACGGGTATATACACTGATCAAAAGTCATTAAGCTCTAAACTTAAGATTTGTGCTATTACTATATGTAGATTATACCTCAATGAAGTAATGCTAGTATCTAAAAGACACACATATACTTGGGGTACCTAGCTGGCTCAGTCAGTAGGGCATGTGATTCTTGATCTTGGGGTTGTGAGTTCGAGCCCCAGGCTGGGCGTGGAGCCTACATAGAAAAAAAATTAAAAGACACACGCAGAGAAATATATAGAACAGACATGCTCAGTTTAATCAGTTATAAAGCAAGCACCCGTGTAAACACCACACCCTGCACCCATAGGTGTCCCTATGTCGTTAGTCCACAGTGTTGGGTGTAACCAATGGCTCCCCTTGGACCCCAACACCCACAGATTGGGCATCCCGGCTGCAGACACCATGCACTTCCTGCTTCTCAGACTTAGGGGGACACAGACAGAGGTGGGGTGGAACCCATGGGCTTTGGAACCTAGAATTTCCCATCAGCACAACCCCAAGCTTGACTACAGCTCCTGTTCTGGTGAGCTGAAGGAACAGAAAACACACCCATTTCCCCTTTCTGGGAGGGGGGTTTCCGTACTGACCTCCCCCCGCCAAGTCTTGGCTGGGGGGTGGGGGATGTCCCCAGTGAAAGTCAAGGAGAACTGTGCCTTCCCTGCATCCATGCTAAAAATAATTCCAGGCAAGGCTGCTGCCACTGAACAGCAGGAAGGACAGATTCATGTTTTGCTTTAAACCTAGAAGCAGCTCAGCAGTTGGGGGCGAGGGAGGGGTGGGAGAGGGAGGCTAGGGATCTGAGAACCCTGGCAGTACTCTCCCCACCCCCACCTCCCAGCTGCAGCTGGTCCTCTCAGGGGTGCCTGGGAGGGGGGTGTGAGTGCAAGAGAGAGAGAGAGAGAGAGAGAGAGAGAATGTGTGTGTGTGTGTGGTGACAGGGCCTCCCAGCAGAGCAGGAAGCCTGGGAAGGTTGGAGATGGGTGGGGAGGGGTCTCTGTCCTGCTAACTGGAGCGTGCAGCCTGGAAGGGCACGAGTCACGTACTCCACGGGGTCCCCACCTCCTCTGAGAGGAGCTCTGTCCCAGCAGCCCACACCACACTCCTCTGCGGCCCCTGCCCGCCTGCAGTGTGGTGCCTGCCCCTCGGGGGCTCCTGGCACACACAGGGCTGAGGGTTGTCACTTCACAGTCCCCTGCTCTGTCTGGCTTCTGCTCTGCCCAAAGAGATGGGGAGGTCCTCAAGGGCGGGTGCGGTCCAGTGGCGAGGAATTTCCCTGGAAACGGGAAGTACAAGATGTGTCAGTGTGGGATCCCAGCTCAAGGAGTAAGCGGCTGAGTACAGGGAAGAGGCCCCCCTGGCCGCCCTCTCCTGCTGTCTCTCCTCCCACTGCTCCCCTGCCTGGCTCATGCTTCAGAGGCCTCTCACGTGGCAGCAGGACCATTCTGTAGGTGACCTCAGTTTCCCAAGGTAACAGTACAAAACTATCATGAATTGAATGAATTGGACGTGTGCCATGTTCCAGGCACTGGACTGCCTCTGACATGGATTATCTCACTTAATCCTCTTAGCAAGCCTCAATTATCAGAATTATTACTCTGCCTGTTTACAGATGATGAAACTGAGGCTTATGGTGATGAAGTGCTTGTCCTAGGATCCCGCTGGTAGTACGTGGCAGAGACGGGGCTCAAAGTCACGATTTGGGACAGAGAATGTCCATGATGGATATCTAGGGAACAACGAGACAAAATTTTGGAAATTGGATCTTCCCAAATGACTTAGGACACACGGTTGCTGTACTTGAGACTTTGGTTTAAACAAAACAAAACAAAACAAAACAGTGGCTTTAGAACCAAAATTTGTACTACCAGTTATGATTTGGGCCAAGAAATGTAAACATTCTGAGCCTCAGTTTCCATCTCTACCAAATGGGTACAATAATCCTTGCATAGAATTGCTACAGAGTAATGAATTTGAACCCAACATTTTTTTCTAAACCTGGAAAACACCATGCTCCTTACTGCCTCAGGGCCTTTGCCTGTGCTGTTTCCGTTTTTTGTTTTTTTTTTTTTTAGGTTTATTTATTTTTGAGAGAAAGAGAAAGAGACAGAAGGGCAGAGAGAGAGAATCCCAAGCAGGCTCCGTGCCGTCAGCCTGGAGCCCCACACAGGGCTTGATCCCGCAAACCACAAGACCATGACCTGAGCCAAAATCAAGAATTGGACGCTTAACTGCCGGAGCCACACAAGCACCCCACAAGTGCTGTTTCCTATACCTGAACCCTCAGCCTGTAGATGTTCACACACACTGATTTGTTCTCATCATCTCAATCTCAGCTCAAACTTAACTTTCCTTAGAGCAGCCTTGCCTGACTACCCAGACTACCCCATTCCCCTCAATTGCATCGCTCTGTTTTGGGGATCTGAAATTATCCTTCTCATTTATTTGTTTTGTGTGTTTATTTGTTTATGGCCAATCCTACCTCTCCAACTGCCAAGGAGGTAAGTTTCCTGAGAGCGAGGATCTCTGTAGGGTTCAAGGACCCATTCCCAACGTTCAAAGCAGCACCTGGCAAACATCAGCGCTTGCTAAACATTTATGAATGAATAATGATCGTGCTTTAAAAACAGCATTATTTTCCAGTGTCTGACTCTCCCACAGGCCTCACTAAGCCAAAGGGCAGTAAATGTGGGTTAATGAGGGCTCAAGAGAGGGCTTTGGGCCTGGCCCAGGCCCAGCCCCGAAGCTCCCAGGCTGCGGGGAGCCATGAGGCTGCTTGGGCTTCCGGCTGCTCCAGGATAAAGGTCAACCCTTTTGCTGGAACATGAGGTTCTGCACCATCTGGGCCTGCCTGTCTCTGGCCTCATCTCCCTGGGTTCCCTAACCTGTACTCCATGTCCAGGCCAGACCAAACAACTCAAAGTGCCCACCGGAGAACACAGGCTGCTTCATGCCAGTGTGCCTTTATAGACATTATTCCTTCCACCTGGAATGCCCTGTGCCCTTACTTTGCCTGGCTAGCTCCTTTCAGACTCGCAGACTGGCTTCCCCAGAGGGGCCCTCCCTGACCCCTCTGGCCACCCCCAGTCCCCAACTTCCCAGGGCACTATAATGATCTATTTTTGTGCACCTTCCGGAGTAGGCCAGAGATCCCTCAAGGGCCATGACCAGCTTTCGTGCCACCAGGATAAACCACAGTGCCTGGTGCAAACAGTAAGAGATTAACAGATGCTCCAGCACAGTTTTTAGACTTTGGGCCCCCAGGAATTAACACAATTGCTGGAGCACACAGTAGGTGTTCATGAAGTACCCACTGAGCACGTGAACCTCAGCAATCTGACACTGGCAGAGCTGGAGGCAAGGGGAAGAGCGCAAGTGGGGGTAGGAATGGAAGATGCTTCCTTGGAAACAAGTCGATGTCAGTTGGGACCCTAGGAAACTTCCCAGGAGAATGAACATATAAACAGCAAAAAGAAAAGCAAACACAGATGGATGGAGGCATATAAACAGGGCTCTCAGTGAGCAAAGACAGAGAGAAGGATGAAAGAGGAAGAACTGGGCTCAGAGGGGACAAAATGTGCCCATGAGAGCCGCAGAAGACAGGAAGCCAGAGACCGGGACAGGCCGACTCACTACAGGATGTCTGGTGCCCTTGCTTCAGCCTCTGGGGGTAGATAAGGGTGGCGTGGACAATGTGGTCCCTTCCTACGGTGGTAGAGCTGGGTGAAAGGCCACATGTCACGAGATTTTGGGACGTCTTGGGAAACTCTTCCTCTCTTAGCTCGGAAGAGGCCCCGGGTTATGAAACGAAGCACCCGAGATCGCACCGTCACAAACCAAGTTTCTTGCCTCTGTGTGAACAACCTAGCCACTCTTGCCTCACGTTTCCCACCGGGAAAGTGACTGCTCTTCTCTTGACGTTAGAGGAACGTTAAGATCACGCTGAGTTGGGACATGTAGGTGAAACGTACGTGGCCTGACACAAACCCCAGGGATTGACATGACGGTGGTGATTTCTCCCAAAGTGCTGCCATAAATGGGTCCTAACAGAGACCATGCCGCCGTGTCACTGAGTGCCACAGACAGACCTGAGTTCAGAGACTCAGGCTCTGGCTTTTGGATCCCATGCCAGATCAATACAACAAGGCAAAGTTTATTCCCAGGTGAGGGGGTGGTGAGTGGCAGCAGGCGTGCCAGTTGGCTGAGGGACAACGGAGGATGCCCTCAGCCAGCAAGCCTGACCATCCAACTCTGCCATTCAGCCTCCTCCAGGGCCCCTACGCTTCCAGCCTGTCAAATGGGCCGAAAACAGTTATACCTCAAGGCACGCACAGACTCCCAGGAGGCAGAGTCTCTGGAATCACTTGAGAAAGAAGGGACTGAAACTCTGAGGCTTGAGCAATGGAGGACTTAAAATTTAGGTGCATGGTCTAAGCAGTCTAGCAGACCATTTAGAAATGCTGGCATTGGGGGCACCTGGCTGGCTCGGTCGGTTGAGCGTCTGACTTTTGATTTCTGCTCAGGTCACGGTCCTGGGGGCGTGGGATGGAGCTCTCTGCTGGGCTCTGCACTGAGTGTGGAGCCTGCTTGAGATTCTCTCTCCTTCTGCCCCTCTCCCCCGTTCACTTGTGCGCGCTCTCTCTCTCTAGGAGGAGGAGCAGGAGGAGGAAGAGGAGGAAAAGGAGAGGAAGAGGAAGAGGAAAGGGAAGAAGAAAGAAAAAGGAGGAGGAGGCGAAGAAAAAGAAGGAGGAGGGGAGGAGGAGAAGGAGACGAAATGCTGGCACTGATGTCAGACAAATATGAATCCCAGCTCTGTCACTTCTCTGAACCTCAGTTTCCTATTATTGTGAATAATCATATCACAAATTCCTGGGGGAAGAAGGCCAGGTCAGTCTCTGAATGTTGAAGCCACTTTGAGGAGGTTAAACTGGTCATGACTCAGAAAATCACTAAGTCACCAAGTGTCAAATTCCATTTCACAGCTTCTGTTAGGAATGTGTGATTCCTGGAGGGTGGGGAGGGTCCGATTCCACCCCCCACCCCCCACCCCAGCCCCACCTCTGCCGTGTTCTCTGCGACTGATGGGGGAGGATCACAGATTAACAGGTCTGCCAAGCTTTGGGGGAGGCAACTTAAATAGAGCCTTCAGCTCACTTGTCCAGCTGGGCTTAAGAATATTGCTGAAGTGCTCGGGGAAACAAGAGTGGCAAGGAACAGAGGATGGACCTCAGAGGCCCGGAGAACCTTCAGACCTAAATCGGAGTCCATGACCTTGGAGGCAGTTGCAGGGCTGGGTGATGGGAGAGAGAAAGGGGACTGGGGGTTTTACCCTTTTGGAGTCCAGCTTTTCTCCTCCAGGGTCCTCTCTGCACCCCCGCCCCCACCACAAGAGTTTGGAACCCAAGAACTGATTCTTGGTGGGGTCCAGACCCCAGGTGGGAGGTGGGCAGATGAGAGCAAGGGTGACTGACTGACAGCAGGATGCCACAGCTGAAGAAGAAAGTATAAATATAAAGCGGCCAGTGTAGGACTGGACAGAGGCCATATGAAACACACGGTACATTCCGGCCCCAGCGTAACAAACTGTACCAGCCTTTTGGAGAGCTGGGAGCAGCGTGGAGGGGAGGGAAGGGAGCAGAGGTTCCTTCGAGGTTGGCCCTGCCTCCTCCTCCCCCACTTCTCCCACAGTTTGGGCACCGCAGGGAAAGTCCCGATGTTCCTTTTGCAACCACAGGAAACCTACTATCCCTGCTCACACTCTGTACCCAGTGTTCCTCTCAGCAGCTCCAGACGGGGAGGGAGCAGTGAGTGGGGGAGGGAGAGAGGGCTGGGGGTTTAGGCAGCCACAGCAGCCCAGATAACATGAGGGGAGGTGGTAAGCGTCGCGTGGCCGCCAGGACACTAACTCACAGACTCCCCGGCCCATAAGCGCTGCAACAGAGGTACAAATGGCGGTGAGGTGTAGGGAAGGAAGTGCCTTGCCCAAGATCACACAGCCAGTTGTTCACCAGGGTGGGACCAGAGTGCATCCAGAGCTGGGCAGCTCTCTTGGGTGTAGCGTGCAGGCGTGGCAGGCCAGGGAACAGGCAGTGCCCGTGAACTGAGGGTGGGGAGCCCAGATCCAAGGCTGCCTCTATGCTCTGGTTAAGCTCTGGGCAGGTCTGGCTTGGGCACCATCCCCTCCACTCCTTCCAAACCTATCCCCCTCCCTCCACCTAAATATTAGAGATAATGCATGTAAAGTGGCTAGCATGAAGGCTGGTTTGTGGTGATGTCAACCAGAATGAGTCACCTCCACGCCTCCTCTCTCCTCCTCCACACACACAGCCCAAGGCCTAGAACCTCCTGGGATCTTTCTCCCATATCACCACCTCCTTCCTGAGTCCCTATAGCTCTTAACATTTGGTACTCACCACCTGCTGGCTTGGGTTATTATTTAACCTCACGAGCTGTGTGTTTGTCTCTTCAACTGGTCTGCAAACTGCCCAAGGGCAGGAAATCATTTCAATACACCCAACATTTACTGAACATCAACTCCAGTGCCAAACTTGGCCTGTGGGGGATGAGCTCAAGTGTTGGGGGGGGGGGAGGGGGCTCAAAGAGGCAGACTTTGTTTCCGCCTCAAGGACTTTTTAATCTGGTTAGAAGAACAGGATTAGTAAACAGATCACTAGAATACGAGACAGGCCACACGCTGTGCCGTGAGAAAGGTACAGACTGAATGTGCCGGGCATTGGGAGGGGAGAGGAATCAGATTTGGCTGGCGCTGTTTCAAGCGGGCTTTCTGAGCTGGAGCTGAAGAGATGGGTAGCCTCAGAGCATGGGCACCCCTGGCAGCAGAAATGGCACAGCACACTGCGGAGGTTGGGAGGTGGGAGACGAAAGGACTTTAGGAATTGTGTCTTCAACTTTCTACTGACATCGTTAGCACGACCCAACAGAGCCTTCCATATGGTATGCTCAGTAAGTCAGTCCTTTGTCCCCTCCTTGGTTTGGAGACGGTGGAACCTTCAGGAACTGCACTCAATGACGTCTTTCTGTAGATGGATGGGTAAAGAGAAAACGTGGCTCTGAATAAATCCGGGTTTGGGGCTGGAACAAAGGGAGGGGTCATGTTCCAGTTCGGGGTCGTCTTCTCCACCCTGCCGTCTGCTCCCGGGCTCTTCGTACTGCCGGCGTCCTGCCAGGGGTTTCCCAAGCTCTCCCAAAGGGCTGGGCTTGGTTTGCCAGCCCTTGGGAATCCCTGGAGTCTCCAGGCTGGTGCGAAGAGCGGACGGGGAAGAGGGTCCGAGGCACGAGGAGGAGGAGGCTCCTCGTGGCGGGGGTGGGGTGGGGGTGGGGGGGATCGCTTGAATCGGCCCCCCTCCAGCGGGCTTCCGTTGTCACGTGACTGCATCCCAGGTCTTCCAAGTGTGGGGCTGGCGCGCTCCCAAGCTATCCTCCTCCAGACTGGACCGAGCGCTAGCGGGGCTTGGGCGGCAGCCTGGGCGGCTCCTTCTCCCTCGAGGAGCTACCGACACCTGCCCCCCCCCCAAGTGTGCCGCTCGGGCCCCACGCGCGCCCGGGCTTCCACAGCAGGGCTCAGGTGGGGGGCTGGAGAGGTCTGGGTGCTGTACGTAAGGCTGGCGCCCGGGCTGGGCTGCGGGGCCCCGCGGGCCGGGGGCGCGTCGCCGGGGCTCCGCACCAGCCCCCCGGCCGCCCCTGGCCGGGCCCCAGCGCGCACTCGCAGGGCTGCGGCGGCGGGGAGGCTGCGCGCCGAGCGCAAGCCGCGAGCACAAACAGGGCGAGGAGGCTGGTGTGAGCGCCTGGGCCCGGTGCCAGCGCGCCGGGGCTGGAACACAATGTCCCGAGCGGGCGGGCGAGCGGGGAGCGAGAACAGCCTGACTCAGCAGCTGGGTAAGTGGGTGTGCTCGCTCACCAGATCAACCGCTCTTGCAGCCTGCGGTCAGCGACGACCCGACTCTCGGAGGCTCCCTCGAGCCCGGGGGAGGAGGGGGGGGGGGTGCGGGCGTACCGCCGGCTCCCCGGCTCCCGCCCCTGCCTGCCCCTGCCTGCCGCGCGGGACCTCTACGTGGCCCCTGTGAGCATCCCTCTGCCTTCTCGCCCCTGGGTTCCAGCGTCGATCGGCCCCCCAGCCCGAGCTGAGCAGCCTCGGCCCATCTGGGAGGGGAGCTCTCCTCCTGCCCCCCTGGGCAGGTGTGGCCCGGCCTGCAGCTTCTGTGTACAAGGCCCGTTTTCCCCAAAGCCCACCACTCTGGGAGGCCCCTGGAGGTCTTGGTGTGGGGGATGTAACTCATAGCGGCAGATGGAGGTAGAAATTTGTTCTAGGGTGGCGGGGAGCACAGGAAGAGGATGCTGAGAGAAAATGGGATATAGGGCAAGAAGATCTCCTCCACCTCTGTCCTTGGCTGACCCAGAGTTTAGAGTCTCTTCCTGTCCCCTCCCCTCAAAACCACGAGGCCCCTGAAGATTTCCTCAGAGGGAGGGAGAAGCAGGTGGGGAGGTGCTTTGAAGCCTGAGACCCTGCTTTTCTGCCTTCCCCACCCTCCCACCCAAAGCCACAACAAAGACCCATGAATCCTGCCACCCAGCCACAAAGCTTCTCCTTCCTCTGCTGTGCCTGCTGTCCCCTGTGGTCTGGTAGGGCCTTGGTGAGGATGACAGCCCAGGGCAGGGAGCTCAGATGGCAGCCCAGAGCAGGACTCTTCCTGGAGGTGGAGACCTGTCCCACACCCCAGCCTCCTGGGGTGTCTGCAAGGTGCCCCAGGGGACACGCTGTGCCTGGCGTGTGCCAGGGCTGGCAGGGAGGGGCTCCGTCCTCTGCTGAGTTCCAGGAAAGGCCCTGGCAGTCAGCACAGGCCTGGGCTCCAGGGCCTTTGAGGGTGGGGCTGGGGGAGGGACCCCAGGCAGCTGAAGTGCCTCACCTGGGCCTCATGCCCCTGGGCCATCTGATGGGATCTCTGGCATCCTCTGAGGAAATGGATGCCAATGCAGGCCTGGGCCATGGACCCCCTTCCCACACATAGAGTCATATTTCCCACATGTGTGCTCGCCCAGCCAAAGCTCACAGAATCTCCCAGCCAGGAGGTACCTCAATGTTGTCAACTCCAATCTTCTACCTGGTATATGAAATCAGTCCAGGATATCCCAGGCCAGTGATGGTTCTGGAGCTGTTTGCACACCTGTAGTGACAGGGACACTCTCAAAAGACAGCCCACTGCCCTTCTCCAAGTCCAGTCACCTACAGGACACTTGCCCTCGCATGGCCTGGAAGCGACTGAACTCATCCTCCTGTCCCTCACACCAGCTCTTCCCCGTTACCCACTGTGGGCTCTCCCATCCCCCAGACTCACCACCAAGGTGGGTTAATTTTTAACTATTTTCTCTCCTTCCCCATCCTGTATCTGATCCACTACCAAATTCTTCCCTTTGTTGCTTTTATTACAAGATGTATCGTTCCTTATTTTTCACATTCACCGCTTCCTCTCTATCCCCATAGATTCCACCTTTGGCCCAAATTCCCACAGCCTCTGTCACACTGTCCTTTCTGACCTAGGATTTTCCTTTCTCCTACTGGAATAATCTTTCTAAAACGCTGTTTAGTGTGTATGTTTTCAGCTTCAGATTCCTCAAACGCTGGGCATACCAGCTGTTAACCTGTGTGTTCCATAAGAAGGGACCCAGATTAATTCATGGTGCGCCCAGACCACAGAGTCCAGCCCTGGGCCCGTTACATAGCAGAAGGGCAGCAAATGACCTATCCACTTGGTTGTGCTGACTTGGTGACCCCATTACCCTGGAGTCTGTTGGTTCCTCATGCTCGCTCAGGCCCTTTTGTTTTGAAAAGTCCCTGTTTTTTATTTACCAAATCTTCAGAGAGGGGTGGGGAAGGGAGAGGCTGACATCCAAGTTAGCATCAGGGAGTTTGTGTGAGGTGCCAACTGCAAAGACCTTGAGTGCACAGTGAAATGAATGAGTGCAGCTGCCTGCTGGGATCCTCTGCTTTGGTAAGACACAGAAAATCACTGAGGAGGGTGGAAGGCAGAAAGGTGAGTGGGCGCAACCAGTGACTTTGGGTTTACAGACGGATCTTTTCACCATTGGAGATTGCAGCCTGCCTAACTCTGGGTCCCTGGTCTGATGCCCGTGGATTGTTCTCTTTCTTGGCAGCAGATCATACACACGTACGCACACAGACACGCACACACACACTTTCTCTCTCCCTCCTGGTGATCCTGACCCCCAACATTTCAACATCTACCTCCTGCAGGAGGGCTCTGATGCTCTACAAGCCATTTCGATCGTTTTGTCAACTTCCCTCTGAGCCCTGTGAGCTGCCTTCAGTCTTTTCTCTATTTTATCGCTTACTTACGTCCCGTAATATTTTCAACCCCATTGATTATAATCTCTTTCATGGCAGGGATAGTATCTTTCATTTATTTATTTAATATAATCTATTTGTTTAGACAAGGGAGCATGAGATAGGACACTTTGACTTTGGAGGCCACATAAGCCTGGATCTGGATTCCAACACTTAGCTGTTTGGCCTTGGACAACTCTCTCAACCTCTGAACCAGTGTCTTCATCTGTAAAAGTCACTTTTGTGTAAAAGTCACATCTGTAAAAGTGATAGTTACCTTGCAGAATGAGGGGCAAAGATTACAGAGAATACAAAGGGCCCAAAAAAGTTCCTGTTGCAGAGTGATCAGACAATAGTTGGTCTTCATTCCCTGCACGCTGGGAGCCTTCCCTGAATTGGGGGACAAAGTTCCTTAACTAGCCTTCCCCCCCATACTGGAACACTTTTTAATCATTACACTGGTTCCGCAGACGTGACCCGGGGCGCAAGGCCATCCTACCCTAACTAACAATAACGGGCGAGGGCAGGGTTCAGACCCTGAGCCACCATAGCCCAGTGCCTAAGCATGGCGCCCAGCAGAGCTCAAGCTCAATGAACGTTTGTTGAATGAACAGAACCGGTCCTCCCCTCGGTTTCTTGCAGCATCAGCGAGTGAGGAAGCAGATTGAAAAGCCCGCCCCCGCAGACTCCCCACCCCCACCTGGGTCCCAAAGCCTCCAGTAGCCTGCTTTCTCTAAAGTCTCTCCTTCTCCAGCCCGCTTCCCCCACCCCGGTTGCCTTGGAAACAGTGACGTGTGCATGCGGGGCGTGAGCCCTCTCCATCCTCTCCTGGAGCCCCTGGCCCCTGCCTACTCAGACCCCGGCAGAGGATGAGATTGGGGGTCCTCGACCCTACCGCCCGTCTCCCGTCCCGGTGCTAGCCACGCCCACAGGGCCGCCCCCCGCGGGCGCGTAGCTCGCTCCAGTGCGGGCGCCCCACCCCCAGCCCGCCCGGCGCCGGTGAACTGGCGGGGGTCTGGAGAATGCCGTCTTCGGCCTCTGGGATCCCTTCCCACTCCTTCACCCCTGGCGGGCCAATGGATCCCGAGAATGCGGGCCGGCCCGCCCCTTCCCGGGCAGCCCTCGAGCGCGCTCCGCGTCCGGGGGGGTAGGCGGGAAGGGTGGGAGCCCCCGGGGCGCCCGAGCGCCGCGGAGCGCGGGAGAGCAGGGGTTAAACAAGGTGCCGGCGCCGGGCGCGGCGGGAGTGGGGGAAGGGAGCGAAGGGAAAGTGAGAGCGGGGGCGGCGGGGGGGGGGGGGGGACGGGAGCGAAAGAACATCCTGTGCCCGTCGCCGGATGCGCGCCTGGGGAGGAGGTAGTCCGGGGAGGGGGGAAGCTAAGCGGGGAGGCCCGGGGCGGGGAAAGGCTCGGCCTCCGCCCCCCACCCGGCCCTCCTCCTCTGGGGGCGCCAATCTCAGTGCTTTCGCCGCGTTTCTTCTTGTCCCCCGGCTTCCGCTGGAGTAACGAGCTACAGAGAGGCCCCCGAATCTGGTTCCTGGGCCTGGGTAAGAGCCAGCTGGGGAGGGGACGGTCTCGGAAAGCGTGGGGTCCACGGCAGGGCACGGGCCGCACCCCCTGCCTTTCGTCTCTCCACTTTCTGGCCTTCTGCCTGGAGGAGCTCGCACGTATGGATTGCCCCCTGCTCACCAAGGGTCGCAACATAAATTCTGCCATTCAGTTCTGACAGCAGCACTTCCTGGTAGTTGGTAGGTGTCAGTAAACCCATATTCCGGAGGAGGAAACACAGGCTCAGATTATGGGATTTGCCCAAATCCAAGCCCATCGGACTCCAGTGAACGTTCCAATATACAGTAGGCTAATTTCCCCTTAGTTTCTCCTGTGCATACAAGCGCTGGTCCCCTCCAGTGTCCCCCGCCGTAAAGACCTAGCACTGTGTCTTGCACAGTAGGCCGCCAGTAGCGTAATAGGCTTTTTAAATTAACTCGGTTGAAACACTCATTACCAGGGCTTCGTAGGTTGGGGTTTCGTAGGTGGGGAATGGGCTGGGGGAAAGAGCCCTCCTGGTTTACGTATTCTGGGGGGCTTCAAAGAGGCTCCAGAGTTGTTCAAGGCAATTAAATGGGTCAGGGGAGTTGAGATTGATTAGCCTGAAGAAGAGGGGTGGGGCGGGTGGAGGTGAATGTCTTTCAGGTATCACTGAGACCCACCATCTGTGTGCTCACTGCCTTCCCACACCCAACGTTTTTGTCCAGGTGAAACCTGCTTATAATAGTAATTGTAGTTGACATTTGATGGGCCCTGGGCACTGTTTCAAGGATTTAATCCTCCCAAACCATCCCAAGAGGCAGACATTATTATTACCATTTTCCAGGTGGGGGAAAGTGGGGTACAAAGAGAGCGCAAAGCTAAGTCAGTGGCCAAACTGGTTTTGAACCCTGGTGGTCTGGCTCGAGCCCACACTCTCCTTCACTAAACTAAGTTGCACCTACCATGATGGGAACATCAGCTTTGAGAGTAGAAAGCCAGTGCAGATGGCAGAGAGGTGTGTGCTAGGTCAGCCCGCCTGTTTTGCCTTGGTCAGGATAGGAAAGAAACTTGGGGCTGGTTGTGCGTATCTGGAATCTCAGACTTCTCTGTCTGGATTTGACAGAAAGCAAAATAAGAAAACAAAAGCCAAGTTCCTACAAAGTTGCATCTTGAACTTATGCACCCTAAGAACACTCACAACACAACTACCATCTATTATCACTATCATTTCGTAAAAGCAAGCGCATTTTAATTCTCGAAATAAGAAAGACCTCCTCTGAATCAAAAGCAGTCATTCCCAAGAAAAGACAGTCATTGACTTTACACCAACAAATGGACGTTCCTCTGTAATTTTTTTTTTCACGGTGCTGTGGACTAGTGAGAATGTCACTCTGGGCATGGCCTCTGCCTCTTGGTCCCTGTGTATCATCTGAGAGCAGAACCAAGAGAAGTGTGCTTTCGGTGTAGCAGGAAGGAGTTGGGTTAAAGCCAAAAGAGGATGCTTTTTTTTTTTTTTTTCTTTAAAGAACAGGTGAGCGCTGCATTTACGTAGGAAGTGAGGGTTGCAGAGTCAAGCCCACGGACTAGAGAGGCCAGTAGCCCTGGTTTCTACCCCAGAGAAGGGCAGCAACCTTGTTCTGAAGGATCTACCCTCAAATCCACCAGGGTAGCCTTAGAACCTAAAGCAGTCCCATCAGGCCGCCATTTCCTGCCTGGAGTCCATGGGGCATGACAGGTGGTTCCATGGCAGCAGGGAGGCCTCCAGGGGCCTCTGTCACCCCTCATCACAGAGTCCATGTAGTCACCCACCTTGGGTGACTTGGGTAGAGTGCTTGGGTAGGAATGACCCTTGAGGAGGGCCGAGGACAGAAGAGAGGAAAGGAAGAGAATGACACCTAGGAGTGTTGCCTGTAGCCCAGGGTGTGCGATGTGAAGGCTCTGAGTGGACGGGCCCGGCTGACTGCAGCCTCCTTGGGGATGCTACTTTCCTATTTCCTCACATCCTTCAAGTCCAGGTGTAGCCCAGGACCTAGACCCTTCTAACAGGAGCTTAAACCCAGGCAGGTGAAGCCCTCTTCTGGTACAATGGTGCTCAGTGCTGGCTCTGGGCCTGAGCCTGGCTTGGGGTTTGTCACTTCCCTGTTTTGTACTAGGAGGCAAGGCCAGAGGGGACAAGCAGGGAAAGGGGAGAAAGAGGGAAGGGTCTAGTCTCACCTGCCCTATCCTATTGGTGGAGACCAAGTCCTCCAAAGTCGAACTCTCATTTTCTGGGATGGTGGCATTTTCTCCACAGGAGGCCTCAAGCCTCATCTCACTGTGTAGGGGTGGGGCAGGGCACTGGGTTGTGGTTCTCCCAGATTTAGGCCCCCATCGTTTATTTATTTTTAAGTTTCTTTGAGAGAGTATGTGCACATGAGCAGGGGAGGGGCAGGGAGAGAGAGAGGGAGTGAGAGAGAGAATCCCAAGCAGGCTCCACACTGTCAGCCCAGAGCCCGATGCAGGGCTCAAACCCACAGACTGCAAGACCATGGCCTGAGCTGAAATCAAGAGTCGGATGCTCAACTGACTGAGCCACCCAGCCACCCCTTAGACCCCCATCATTTAAAGGCACACACCTACCCAAGTTTTAATCCTGGAGTTATAGAATGGTAAATCTGGATCCTCTCAGGTTGCAAATGCACAAACTGAGACCCAGACATGGGCAATCTCGTCCTCCTCCAGGGTCACACCGGTTGGGCCTGGAGTGCCTATGCAACCAGATTCTTGCTCACTCTGGGTTGGATTTTGACACTGTTGACAGAAGTCATGATTTTGACACTGTTTGACAGAAGTCATGATTTGAGCCCCTCCTAAGTACAGGACTCTATCAGATGTTGCAGATGCCGAGAGAGCTGCCCTCAAGAGCTTTTGGCCAGACAGGTAATTACTACCCACTACAGGGGGAACTACAGTTGCTGGAAGGTGAGTTTGCCTCAAGACCGCGAAACTTTACAAAGTGCTCCCCTTGATGGAAGGGGGCCCTGCCTGCAGAAACACCCAGATGCCCAGCAGTCAATCCATGGTGAAGAAATCAAAGATGAGAGGCCAAGGAGTGAGGGAACAGGGTTGCCAGTTGGGCACACCTGACGCCCCTCCCAGAAACTTCCCAAGGAACAAGCCCAGAAATTGGGCCTCTGCTGCCCTCTAATGGAGGAAAGCCAGACTCTAGAGCTGCCTACCGGGGCCCAGCCGTCCTGGCTCTCCTAAAGAAAAGGGGACGTGAAGGACCTTCCTGCCCCCAGAATTTTTATTCCCTTAGAGTCTCGAGCTTCATTTCCTACAGCCTCAGAAGCTGAAACTTCTCTCCTTCCAAGCGCCTCTGGCCATCTTGTTTCCCGATCACCACCCTCCATCCTGTTTCCCCAGTTTCCTTTGTTGCCCAGGTTCTGATTCTGGTACCCTGGTTCCCGGCCCTGCCAGAGTTCTGGTTCCAGAAGGCCCTTGCCAGGTGCCTTGGGCCTAGCTCCCACCTGGGAGCAAGGCAGCGCTGAAGACATGGGCATGAGCGTCCCCCAGTGCCTGGGGCAACTGCACATCTGCAAGGGTGTAGTGGGCTTGGCCACAGGTGCTGGGTTCATCTACCTGCTCTACAAGGCCATCAAGGCTGGCATAAAATGCCAACCGCCCCTCTGCACCACCTCACCAATCTGCATCGCCCGTGAGTGTCCCGGCCCTGGGGAGAGGGCTCTGCCCCAGGAGGCACCTACTCCCGAGGCCTCCAGTGTGGGAGGGCCCAAAGGTGACTCCTCTAAGCTCCTCTCTCCTTCCTCTTTCTCTCCTCCATCTTCCTCAAACCCGCCCTAGAGATGCTAGCTCAGAGTCCCCAGGAAGTAGATGGCTCTCCAGGACTCCTCTGGCAGGTCTCCGAATTTGACACTCACTCTAGCCCCCAGGATGCCACTGCTTGGAAACTTGGCATCAGCAGGTCTTCCTAGGGGAACGGTTGGGGCACCTACATGCCCAGAACCTCCACCGGTCCATAGGACAACTTTGTGCCGAGTAGAAAAAGGCACCCTTCTGCCAGACTTTTTGATTGCCATCTGTTGGAATATCGTTGCCATATACTGATTATAACGAAATACCACATAAGACTGCCATATGCCAGGAAATTGTTACAGTAAACACAAAACCATGACATTTAGGATACAAATGATACATCATTAGACGAAGTGCCCTGGTGCACAGCTCAGCTGTCTGTGGCGGTCCTGCATGTAGCAAGAAGGCCTCTCTTCAGAAAAAGCAAGACAGTCTTGTCCCCAGCTCCCTCTCCCCCCCTTCCCAACCCCATTCTCTGACCACTCCTGAGTCCCCAGCCTGAATCTGGCTGGGGTGGCTCTCTAGGCCTGGCAATCGAGCGAGAGCGGCACGGGCGGGACTCAGGTGAGCTCCGGAGGCTCCTCAACTCTCTGGAGTGCAAACAGGATGAGTACGCCAAGAGCATGATCCTGCACAGTATCACGCGCTGTGTGTACTTGCTGGAGGCCGAGGTGAGGGAAAGGAAGCAGGAAGTCCCTCCCAACCAGCCCGGCCCCCGGGAGCTACGGCCGATCCCTGCCCCCTTGGCTGGACAGACTGTGTCCTGAGACCTGTCTCTCTGGCTGCTGGTGGGAGGGGTCATGCTGAGGGGCCTTGGTAACATGGGGGGCTGTGGGCCCAGGACACCTGCTTCTCCTGCCTCTTCTGTCTCTCTTGGCACACTCTAGGCCTCTGCTTGTACTACTGATGACATCGCATTGGTGGGCTCCATGCTGGATGACAAGGACAACAGTGTCAAAATCCAAGCTCTGAACACACTTAAAGCTTTCTCTGGCATCAGAAAATTCAGGCTTAAAGTCCAGGTGAGCAAAAGCAAGCGGTGGGGTGGAGCACACAGGCTGTCCACAGACCGTGGGTTCTTTAATAGGCATGGGGTAAATAAATGGTCATGCTCCGGAAGTTTTGGGGTCCGATTTTCCTTGTAATCAAGTGAGAAAATGGTGGTCAGATTCCTGGCAGGATCATAAAAGCCTTTGAATATCAGGCTGAAACTGAACTAGGGTGCTAGGAGTATCTCTGAGTCCCAACTAGCAGAAAGCCCCAAGGTTCTTTCTGATACCATCCCATCCGACAACACCAATGGGGTGTCCTATGATGCAACTGCATTCTGACACTGTCTACCTGGAGTTAGTGCAGACCCCACAGATAAAGGATTCAGCCCCACGAGACTGCCTCCCACGTCACATGCCAGTCACAAGTGCCAGTACACTTAGCTATAAATTTGGACTTCCTCCTCTGGTTTGAGAATTCACTAGGAAGACTCACAGAACTCAGGAAAACACTTTACTTACATTTACCAGTTAATTATAAACTGAGGAGGAGCCAGATGGAGGAGATGCATAGAGCAAAGTATGGCGGGGGGAAGGGTGCAGTGTTTCCATGTCTTCTCTAGGTGAGCCACCCTCCTGGCACCTTGATGTGTCCACCAACCTGGAAGTTCTCCGAGCCCTGTTTAGGGGTATGTGTGGAGGTTTCATTATGTAGGTGCGATTGATTAATCATTGGCCATTTGTGATTGAACTCAATCACTAACCCCTCCCTTCTTCAACCCCGTTAATCATGGCTTGGCCTTTCTGGCCACCAGCATCCCCATCTGGAAGCTATCTATCATCCACAAGAGTCACCTGCTTGACATAAACTCCGGGGTAATGCAGAAGAACTTACTATGAAAAGCAAAACATCGTTCTGTCAGTCAAATGCAAGGATTTTAGGAGCTCTGTGCCTAGAACCAGGGACAAAGACCAGATCTGTCATATCACCCACCCTCTGCTGTGTTGGTCTGATGCTGATGGCTGGGCCACTGATGCCTTCACTACTACCATACAGAGAAAATACAAGCCACCACACGTCCCCAGGCTTACCTGTTTTCATACCCATCCTTTCCTGCTTTCTCACTGATGCCATGGGAAAATGGCTTTCTTCCTGTCTGTGGTCAATGTGAGTCTCAGTACTGGATCCCATCCCCTTCTTTGAGGACTTCTTTCCTTAATTAGACTCTTTGTCTGATATGCCCCCCCTCAACTCCTTCCCATTAATTCAACATGCTCTAATCCTTCCAATCCTAAAAAAACACCATCCCGTAACAAAGAACCTTTCTTCCTTGACCTCCAAATTTCTCTCTAGCAAGTGATCTCTCCTAATTAAAAATAAATATAGAAAACTTACAAATATTTTATATGTGTACGGTAGAAAGAACTATAAACAAAACACACGTAACCAAAACCCAGGCTAAGAAATCTAACATGACCAACAGCTTAGATGCTCCAGTTGCTCCCCTCCCCCACAATCCCAACCGGAGGCAATTATTTCCTCCATTTTGTGCATCTGTTCCTTGATTTCTTTATAGTTTTACCATATATTCGGGTATCATTCTGGCAGCGCGAGGTAGTTAATAATAGGCAAAATGTAATTTGGGATGTTTTTAAGCTTCAACATATCTGGAAGTGTGCAGTTTGTATTCTGTGGTTTGCCTTCCCCTCAGCACTGGAAGATTCATCTTTATTGGTGTGGGTAGCTCTGTTTCCTTGTTTTCTACTGCTGTATAGTACTCTAGTTCATGAACATCCTGCGATTGTATTTATCCATTTGCCCATGGGTAGGCACTTCAATTGTTTCTACATTGTGCCATGAGCATTCTTGTATACATCTCCCTTGAGGATATAGGAGACTTTCTCTAGGATATGTATGGATGCAGGCGTGGGATGGCATGATGAAAGGGTATGCCCAACTTTTCAAAAAGGGTTGTATTAATTTACAGCCTGTACTGGCTCTGCATGAATATTCCAGTTGCATTATATTCTCCCCACCAAAACTTGGTATTTTCACACTTTAAATTTTTTGCATCAAACTTTTTTGAGGACGGGCACTTGGCTGGCTCAGTCAGTAGACCATGCTTGATCTTGAGGTCATGAGTTCAAGCCCCATATTGAGCATGGAGCCTACTTAAAAAGAAAGGAAGGAAGAAAAAATTGGGGGGGTTGGGGGGGAAGGTCTCTAGGTCTCCACTTGCTGGCTGCCTCTGCTTTATTCCTCAGCTCTCTCAGTTTCCCTAAGTCTGTAATTCTCAGACATATCAATTGCCTGCAGAGCTGTTTAACATTGAAGATTTCAGGACCCCACACCTAGAGAGTCTAGCTGAGCCGGGGAGCTATGTTTTTCACAAGCCCCCCAGAAGATTCTGACGCAGCTGGTCTGGGCAACACTTTCCCCATCGTATCCTGAGGACCTGATCCCCATTCTCCGAGTAAAAGCAGCCGATCAGGTTTCATCTGGATGCACTTTCCTGCATCTCTGTCCATAGCCTGGGGACTCCCTTGACCTCCAGACCCATGGCCAGCTGCTCCACTTAGACATCCTAGTGGCCCTCTAACTCAGCATGTCCAAAATGGAGCTTGCCCCTGTTCCCTAAGTTAGACCACCCTTTCCAGAGGGATCTGGTCCCCTCAACCCCCTGCTTGGTCTTCCTTAAAGCTCTTAGCATAAAGATCACAGTCCTTCACTTCCTTGCCCCAGCCCCAGGCATTCACATTGTATGTTTCATGCTCTTCTGCTCCCTGGCCCTTGCACCGGCCCTCTGCCTGAAACACCACACCAGATGTGCTCTTATCTGTCCTTCAGCTCTTAGTGGACAACAAGGGGTTGGGGCAGGGAGAGGCAGGTACCAGTGGGAATGCTGTGACCCTCACTCCAGGATTCTTGCCTCCCTCTTACATGGCTCACAAAAGTACAGCTTGTGGGATTCTCAGTCCTTGGTAATACCTCTCAGTCCAAGCATCTTACGTCTTGGAAGTCAAGATCCCTTTATTCATTCAACAAATGTGTATGAAGTACTTTGTGTTTAAGCACTGGAGACACAACAGTGAGCAGCACAGGAAAGATCTCGGTCCCAGTGGAAGCTTCTATTCCAGCAGGGCAAGGCAGGCAATACACAAATTAGGGAAATCTATGGTATATTTCACGTAACAAGTGCAACGGAGAAAAATAAAGAAGGGTGGTAAGGAAGCAGGTATGGGAACTTCCTATACAGTTTCAAAGGAGAAAATCTTTGGGACTTAGAGCTTGATGAAGGGTTCATAGAAATAGAAATAACACCATAGGCATGATCTATAAGAGAAAAAATCGATACATTGGACTTCATCAAAACTAAAAGCATTTGCTTTGTGAAGAACCCTGTTAAGAGGATGAAAAGACAAGCTGCAGGCAGGGAGGAAACATTTGCAAAGCACATAGCTGACAAAGGACTCCTATCTAGATCATATAAAGAGCTCTCAAAACTCACTATTTAAAAAAATCTAAGTAGAAGATGGGCAAAAGACGTGGCGATATTGCACTGAAGAAGATCTATGAATTGCAAAGAAGCACATGAAAAGATGCTTCAAATCGGTAGACCTGAGGGAAACGTACTTAACGCTGCGGCGACCTATCACGACACACCTATTAAGTGTTCTAAACTCAAAATTTGTGACAGTACCAGATGCGAAGGCGGAGAGAGACTGGATCTCTTGTGCGTTGCTGATGGGAATGTGAAATGGTACAGCAGCCATTCTGGAAAATAGTTTGGCAGGGTTTTTTTGTTTTTTTTTTTTTTTTTTTTTTGAAAAAATGAATTATATGTTTACCACACAACCCAGCAATTGCACTCTTAGGCATTTATCCTAGAGAAATGAAAACTTCTGTCTGCACAAAAACCTGTACACGATCTTATTCGTTGCCACTTTTCCTGTAATAGTTAAAAGCTAGAAACAAACAAAATGTCTCTCAATGGATAGATGGTTAGACAAACTGGTAATCCACGCCATGGAACGCTAGTTGGAAACACAAAGGAGTGAAGTCTTGACACACACCACAACTTGGATCTCAAGGGCATCACACTGGGTGAGAAACCAATCTCAGAAGGTCCCAAAGTGTGATTCAATGTATGTAACATTCTCAAAGTGAAAAAATTGTAGAGATGGAAAACAGATTAGTAGTTGGGCCGCTTTGGGTGGGAAGGGGCAAATGTGACCGTAATGGAGTCCCAGGAGGAAGATCTTTGTGGTGATGGGACACCACTGATGGCATAATCCGTTGAGAGCAGTGGTGGTTACGTGAATCTACACACGTGATAAAACGACACAGCGCCAGACACACTTTGTGCCAACACCCATTTCCCCATTTTGGTATCGTGTATAGTTATGTAAGGTGTGACCATTGAGGGAAACGGGGTGACAAGCACACAGGACCTCTCTGGGCTCTTTTTGGAACTTGCTGAAAATTTATAGTTATTTGGAAATTAAAAGTTTAAAAATAAGTATGTTGCACGTGCAGTGCTGTGGGGAATGGAATAAAGATGGGGGATAAGCAGGGCTGGGACGGGAGTGGTTGCAGTCTTAAAGAAGGGGGTGGTCAGGGAAGACCTCACGGAGAAGGCGGCATTAGCGTAAAGTCTTCAAGGAGGTAAGAGAGGGAGCTATGACTACTTGGAGGGAGAGCATTCTAAGTAGAGGAAACAGCCTGCACAAAAACAAGATAAGTGTGTATCTGGCATGCTCAAGGAATGGCTAAGAGACCATTGTGATGGCAACCACGGGAGCCAAGGAGAATAGGTGATGAGGTCAAAGAAATAGTGGGGGGTGGGGGGGGGGGAGAGGGGCAGAGCATATGGGACCTTGCAAGCCACTATAAGGACTTCAGCTCTTACCCTGAACGAACTAGGGACTTGAGCCGAAGAGTGACGTGTCTAACACGTCTGCTATTCTGAAAATAGAGGCAGGGGGCGAGGATGGAAGCAGGGAGACAGGAGGCTCTTGCAGAAATCCAAGTGAGAAATCATGGTGGCTTGGAACAGGGTGGTAGAGAGGAGACGGTGAGAAGCAGCTTAACTGTTGATAGATTTAGAAGGTAGAGCCAACAGGATTTTTCTGAAGGATTGGAAAAAGTGGTGTGAAGAAAAACAAAGCACAGTAGTTAAAGAGGACCACTTTAAAGATTTTTGACCCGAGTAATTGGAAGGGGGATGTAACCAACAGCAGAGACAGGGAAGATGGTGGAAGAAACAGGTTTGGGGACTGCATACGTGTTAACTTTGAAAGGTCTATTAAGCATTCTGGCAAGGGACGCCTGGCTGGCTAGGTTGGCAGAGCATGTGACTCTTGATCTCGGCATTGTGAGTTCGCGCCTCACATTGGGTGTAGAGATCACTTAAAAAATAAAATCGTTAAAAATGGGGGTGGTTCACGTCGGTCAGAGTGGCTAAAATGAACAAATCAAGAGACTAGATGCTGGAGAGGATGTGGAGAAATGGGAACCCTCTTGCACTGTTGGTGGGAATGCAGACTGGTGCAGCCGCTCTGGAAAACAGTGTGGAAGTTCCTCAAAAAATTAAAAATAGATCTACCCTATGACCCAGCAATAGCACTGCTAGGAATTTACCCAAGGGATACAGGAGTGCTGATGCATAGGGGCACTTGTACCCCAATGTTTATAGCAGCACTTTCAACAATAGCCAAATTATGGAAAGAGCCTAAATGTCCACCGACTGACGAATGGATAAAGAAGATGTGGTTTATATATACAATGGAATACTACTTGGCAATGAGAAAGAATGAAATCTGGCCTTTTGTAGCAACGTGGATGGAACTGGAGGGTATTATGCTAAGTGAAACAAATCAGACAGAGAAAGACAGATACCATATGTTTTCACTCACATGTGGATCCTGAAAAACTTAACAGAAGACCGTGGGGGAGGGGAAGGGGGAAAAAAAGTTACAGAGAGGGAAGGAGGCAAACCATAAGAGACTACTGAGAACAAACTGAGGGTTGATGGAGGTGGGGGAGAGAGGAAAGTGGGTGATGGGCATTGAGGAGGGCACTTGTTGGGATGAGCACTGGGTGTTGTATGGAAACCAATTTGACAATAAATTATATATATATATATATATGTGTGTGTGTGTGTGTGTGTGTGTATATATATATATATATATATATATATATATATATATATATATATATAAAAGGGGGTGGTTGTGGTATGCCTGGGTGGCTCAGCTGGTTAAATGTCTAACTCTTGATTTTGGCTCAGGTCATGATCCCAGGGTCAAGATATTCTCTCTCTCTCTCTCTCTCTCTCTCTCTCTCTCTCTCTCCCCCTCCCTCTCTGCCCTTCTCTCCTGCTCATGCTCTCTCTCTCAAAAATAATAAAATACTCTAAAAAGCATTCTGGGTTGAGGTAGAATTGGGACCTGAATATATGAATCTGGAGTTCAGGGAGAGGTCTGGGTTGGAGACAGAAAGCTGAAAGGCATCAGCATCAATTGTATTTAACACTGTGAGTCTGGATGATATCACTAAGGGAGAGATGAAGCTAGAGAAGAAAAGGTTAGGCCTAAGAACCAGGAAAGACTTCTGTGGACGAGAAGCCAAGGGGAGAAAGGAGGTAGGAGTGGCCTAAGAGGTCAAATAACAAGAGTGTAAGTTAGAGGGAATTGTCTACTGGGTTTGGCTCAGGCATCATGGGTGGGGCAGGGAAGAGTGAAGGCAGAGGCTGGGACAGTGTTGGGGATCACCACATAAAAGCAGATCCTTCTCCCCCCACCCCCACCCCCCAGGAACACTCCATCAAGGTCCTGGAACTGATCGCCAGCATCTGGGATTCGGAGCTGCACATTTCAGGCCTCAGACTCCTCAACAACCTCCCACTGCCTGACTATGTGCATCCACAGCTGAGACGGGTGATGCCTGCCTTGATGGAGATCCTGCAGTCGGACTATATCCTGGCACAGGTGCCTGAGGACCGTGGCCCAGGCCCTGCCACTCCTGACCAGCCCTGCACCAGCACCTAGAGGGAGGAACAGAGATTTGTGCATTCCCTGCTCGGGCCCAGAGTAATTTGCCTTCTCATGTTTTGCTCTTTCTTTTATTCAGGTGCAAGCCATTCGATTGCTGAGCTACCTGGCACAGAAGAACGACCTTCTCTATGATATTCTCAACTGCCAGGTGAGAAAGGAACTGAAGAAGGGTTGACGGATACCAACTCAGATATTGGGGAAGGAAGAATCACGGATTCCCCAGGCAGACTTAGCCCTAACAAGATCGTCTTGTTTCTCTTCATGCCTTTGCACTAGATATGTTGAAAAACATCCCCTCTTCCATTCTCCCAATAGAATAGAATTCATTTTGTTAGGAGGAGGATTCTCCTTTAAAGGGCTTTCTGAACTCTGAGAGCCAGGAATCCAGGCGACAAAACAAAAGACAATGTAGGTATTTTCATATTAGAGAAGAGTTACTTATAACAAAAACCATTATTAGGAATAGACAGGGTCACTACATAATAATTAGGTCAGAAGGATAAAGTAACTCTTAACTTATATGAACCTAATAACATAACCTCAAAATTTATATGGCAAGGTGCGCCTGGGTGGCTCGGTTGGTTAAGCGTGCTACTTCGGCTTAGGTCATGATCTCATTGTTTGTGTGTTCCAGCCCCGCATCCAGCTCTGTGCTGACAGCTCAGAGCCTGGAGTCTGCTTTGGGTTCTGTGTCTCCCTCTCTCTCTTCCCCTCCCCCACTTGCATTGTGTGTGTGTGTCTCTCTCTCAAAATAATAAACATTAAAGAAAATTAAAAAAAAAATTATATGGCAAAAACTTGATAAAATTACAAGGAAAACATTTTTTCCTCTTTCTTCAGTTTTAGTGAGGTATAATGGACAGATAAAATTGTAAGATACTTAAAGTGTACATAGTGGTGATTTGATATAATATAGATAATACGTTGTGAAAGGATTCTCATTATCTAGTTGATTAGCAAACATATCTATCACTTCACATATTTACCTTTTGTGTGTGTGAGAACATTTAAGTTCTACTCTCTTAGCAAATTTTGATTATATGATACAGTGTTATTAACTCTAATCACCATGTTTTACATCAGATCCTCAGACCTTATTTATCGTATAGCCGAAAGTTTATATCCTTGTACCAATGTCTCCCTATTTCTTCTACACTGCCAGCCCCTGGCAACCATTTTTCTGTTCTCTGTTTCTGAGTGTGACTTTTTTTTTTTTTTTTAAGTTTCCACCAATAAGTGATACCATGCAGTATTTGTTTTTCTCTGTCTGGCTTATCTTACTTAGCATAATGTCCTCAAAGTTCATCCATGTTGTCGCAAATGGTAGGATTTTCTTCCTTCTCACGGCTGAATCATTCTAAGGAAAAAACTGACACATTTCCACCACAATGGAAGATTTGGGAGATTTTAATTATTTTTTCAGCAATTAATAGATAAAAACCGAAAACTAGTAAGGGTATATTTGCTGTGAATAACTTAAATAAGCTTGAGCCACTAGACACACCTACAATTGTAAAGAACACTTCACAATTAGTAAATGCACATTCATGTCGAACACACAACATATTTTTAAAAATTGGGGCACCTGGGTGGCTCAGTTGGTTAGGCGTCCAACTCTTGATTTTGGCTCAGGTCATGATCCCAGGGTCATGGGATTGAGCCCCATATTGGGCTTAGTGGTGGGCATGAGCCTGCTTAAGATTTTCTCTCTGGGGCGCCCTGGGTGGCTCAGTCGGTTGAGTGTCTGATTTCCGCTCAGGGCATGATCTCACAGTTTGTGAGTTTGAGCCCCGTGTGGGGCTCTGTGCTGATGGCTCAGAGCCTGGAGCCTGCTTCTGATTCTGTGTCTTCCTCTCTCTCTGCCCCTCCCCCGCTCATGCTCTGTCTCTCAAAAATGAATAAACGTTCAAAAAATTAAAAAAAAAAAAGATTTTCTCTGTCTCTCTCCCTCTACCCCTCTGCCTCTGTCTCTCACAAAAAAAAAAAATATTTTTTAAAAATGTGAGACAGAAAGAACATGAGCAGGGGATGGGCAGGGAGAGAGGGGAGGACAGAGAATCCAAAGTGGGCTTTGAGCTGACAGCAGCAAGTCTGATGCGGGGCTCGAACTCACCAACCACGAGATCAAGACCTGAGCCAAAGTCAGATGCTCAACCAATTGAGCCACCCAGGCACCCCAAAATAAAAATATTTATAAAAATTAACCACATGATAAGCTTTAATATTTGACTCAACAGATTTCCCAGCATCAATGTTATGATCATATCTCTCATGTTTTATGACCACATTGCCATTGTGTTAGAGAATGATAATGAAAGGAAAACTACAAAAATCCTATTCAGTTGTATCTGAAGCTTAGGTACTGGGGAGCTGAGGCAATAGGAAGATGGAAGAACTTTAGAACTTGTCTTGGATTTCTTTGCCATTGTCGCTCCGCTCCCGTCACAGGTGCATGCCAACTTCCTGAACCTGTTTCAGTCCACACAGCCAGGGAGTCTGCTGTTTGAGGTCCTGGTGTTTGCCGAGCGGCTAAGTGAGGGCCGGAATTCACCCCACTACCGTGCCGTGAAGTGGCATTACAATGAACAGTCGCTGCACGAAGCTCTTTTTGGGGATGAGTCGCGACTGGCAGACCGGCTCCTCGCTCTGGTCATCCACCCTGAGGAGGAGGTTCAGATCCAGGCCTGCAAGGTCATAGTCAGCCTGCAGTGCTCCCAGGATGTGGGAGTCCGGCCCTCCGTCTGCCAGCCCAGCCGTTCCTACTTTAATAGCGGGGAATAAAATTAAGGAGAGCCAATAAATGACTATGGGAGAAAAGCATGAGGAGCAGTTTCTGTTTAGGGCCTTCCAGGGGCTGGGTGGGGATTTCAGCCGGCCTGATTGCTACATGGAGCATGGCAAAGCATGGGTGCATCTCCCAGAACACGTCCCCACTTCTCTGCTTAGAGGACAGATTCCCTTCTGCCCCTGCTGCTTTTAAAATTTGAATGTGGAGCCAGTGCTTTAAGGGAGTTTTAGGGAGAAGGCACGTCTCGGGGACAGAGGCCAAAGATAATCAGCAGGAGACAGTATTGCATGGGATTACTCAGCACGGGCCAGGCTGTGCCACAGTAACAAACAGCCTCCAAATTTTAGTGGCTTAAAAATGACAAAGTTTTTTGGTTTTTTTTTTAATTTATTTATTCATTGGCGTAGAATGAGAGGGAGAGAGAGAGAGGAAGAATCCTAAGCAGGCTCCACACTGGCAGCACAGAGCCCGGCGTGAGGCTTGAACTCATGAACCGTGAGATCATGACCTGAGCTGAAACCAAGAGTCAGAGGCTTAACCAACTGAGCCACCCAGGGGCCCCAACAAGGTTATTTCTTATTCCTACTACATGCCTACAGCTGGGGCGATAGAGGGACAGGTGTCTCTTCCAAATCCTCTTCTCTCTGTGGCCAAGGCTGAGGGTGGATCTTCACTGTGTGTCTACAACTCCTAGAGAAGGAAAAGGGAAGGTGACAGTGATCGCTGGCTCTTGAAAGTTACACCAGAGGGGCGCCTGGGTGGCTCAGTCGGGTAAGTGACCGACTTCAGCTCAGGTCACGATCTCCCGGTTGGTGAGTTTGAGCCCTGTGTCGGGTTCTGTGCTGACAGCTCAGAGCCCGGAGCCTGCTTCGGATCCTGTGTCTCGCTCTCTCTCTGCCCCTCCCCCGGTCACACTCTGTCTCTCTCAAAAATAAATAAACATTAAAAAAAAAAAAACCTTACACCAGAAATGATGCTCGCATTTCACTAGCCATAGAGGGTAGGGGAGATCAGTCTTACTATGTGTCCAAGAACTGAAAATATTTGGTGGAAAAAGCATTAATGACAGAGACTGCAGGCGTATTAGAAGAGTGAGAGCTCTGGAATCAGACTCTCAGGTTCAAATACAGCTCTGTCACGTACTGATTGTGTGACTTTAGGCAAGCCATGTACCCCATGTGAGCCTCAGTCCCTTCACCTATAAAATGACATATATAATAATCTGTATAATGAGAGAACTTATCTTCTGAGGCTGTTGAGAGGATTACATGAGGGATATGTGAGTTCGTGAATGTAAGACACAATGTTCTGCACGCGAAGGGTATTCACCAAAGATTGAAGATTGAGAGCGTGAAAGATTGACACTGGAAAGGTCCTAGAGAGCATTGAGTCCTATGTGTCTGCAGACCAGTCTCTTTGGGTTGCAGGCACCGGGGAGTCCCAGAACTCTCTAAGAAGCACCCTGAGATGCCACTAGAACTTAGCTTTAGAAACCAGAGTGATTATGTGAATAATATAAAACCATAACCATGTAGTCTCCAGAAACAAGAAGACTGTCAAACCAAATATGATCACCTATTTTCAGAATTCCCAGATAGTGCATTTCCCATGTGTTCATTCATTGTGTTACCTGGAAAACAAACAGCAGCGGTTGTTAATGGTTTAAGAAAACATTACGGGGGGCACCTGAGTGGCTCAGTCGGTTGAGGGTCTGACTTTGGCTCAGGTCATGATCTCATGGTTCATGAGTTTGATCCCCACAACAGATTCTGTGCTGACAGCTTAGAGCCCGGAGCCTGCTTCGGATTCTGTGTCTCCCTCGCTCTTTGCCCCTCCCCCACTCATGCTCTGTCGCCCTTTCTCTCAAAAATAAATGAACATTAAAAAAAGAGAAAACGTTATGGGAGAAAACCCTAACATTGGAGTGGTTCTATCTGCTACTACTTGATTTAGGAGGAAGAACATGTTGGCCCAGCTAAAGAACCCGTGGTCTTAGGGGCAGGACCACAGTCTATTCTAAGGCCAACTCTGTCATTTTGCTGAAAGAAAAAACAAACCCAAAGAGGAAAAGTGATTTGCTCAAGGTTTCATGACTGATCTGGGGCAGAAATAGGGTTAGAGCCTCCTAGACTCAAGCTTTTTGCTTTCATATTCCTTGGCCTGAGCCCCATGAGAGCGGACTCTGGATTCTAATCCAGAATCTGTGGCAGTTGAGGAAGATAGTGCTTTTGGCTTTTAGGGGTCTGTTTAGGACTGAATACTTGGGGAAATGTGTCCCCACTGAATTCCCGACCCAGGACCTCATCTCTTGGGTCAGTGGGGTTGGGAGGAGGGTTGTTGATGAGGATGGGCTGATCAGAGAGCCGGTTCCTACTTGGGGACCATCCTCATCACCATCTCCCAAAGTCTGACTTGTCACCTCTGAGTGGACATCACTACCAGATCTGAATCATCAGCCCTTGTCTCTCTCCTGAGTGCAGGCCTGAGGGCTGCTCCTTCCTGCTTCTTGGATACACTGCAGTGACCCCAGTGGAACCTGTCAAAAGCCAACATCATCCTACCCACTCCTCAGCCAGCTCCCTCTGTTCCTATGTCACCAGCTAAGTACTGGGCATCACCTTCAACCTCTGTCCACCACATCCAGCCAACCATTCAGAACATCCCACATCTACCCAGTTCTTCATTTTCCACTGCTGCTACCCTATTCCCTACATCAGGAATCCTGAGTTTTCTAATTCTGGTCTCCATTCTCTTTGACCCTACACACTCCAGGCTAATTTCAGAACCCCACACTGCATCATCCTCAAAAACATTCACAGCTTCCCAACTGTCATGGTGAACTTTTTCTCAGCTCCAAAGCTAAGTCTCGTGATCTGACAAGTGTTGTACTGACAACAAAAGTAGGTTGAGTTTTGCCCTCAAAGATATGGTCACCGGACCTCTTTTTTACATGATGGTGCCAAACGAATTAGCTTTGTATTCAAGGACCTTCATGATCTGGTCACCTTGCTTGCCACCAGCCTACCACGTCAAATCTCTTCACCAGCCAAACTGGAGTGAACTAGTCACTGCTGCCCTACTTCTACCGCATGGGGTCTTGCCTCTAGGCTGTTGATACAATGTTCCCCCTACCTACAATGCTCTTCTCTTTCCTTTCTACTGGGCTGTGTCCTATAGAGTCATCAGAGTTGGGTGACACCCTACTGCAGCCTAGAGCTTTCTCCAACAAGCCTTTGCTGCTTCCTGCAGCCCTTCACGTCTGATCCTTATATCTGGCATTTGGCTAATTAAAGCTTTGTTAAAAACTTTGTTCTTCTTTTTGCAGTAGGTCATATATGACTCCTGATACAAACCTTGAAGGAAGAGCCTGCTCTGCGTAGGTACATGGTAACCATTGGCTGATGGTAATAAAAGGGGAGTTAGCAATGGGCAATGAGATGGGGAGGGGTGTATTGGTTATTTGTTGCTGTGTAACAAACTATGACAAAATGCAATGTCTCAATCTGGGTCCGATCAAGAGAGAGAAACCCCACAGTAACTTGAACGGGGACATTTTAATATAATTATTACCCCAGGTGATTAGAGTAACAAAAGAATTGGTGAGTAAAGGGTACAGAATACATGAATAGTAGATCTAGGAGTAACCCCTACCCCCCATGGCTGAGGTCGAGGAAAGAGCACCCAAGGAAGAGGCACCCCCCATCCCCCACTACGGCTGAATTCCAGACCTTGTTGAGTACATAGCCTATGGCTCGCCAGATGTCAGAAAAGTCACTGTACTGTCATGAGATGAAACTTGCCAGAGATCTGCCCTCTAGGATGCCAAGGAAAGTTCTTCACAGGGGGCTGCCAAACCAAAGGCTAGAAAACTGCCTGGGCAGGGTACAGGGCAAGCTGCTGCCCGCTGGGTGCTGCTGGCCTCTATGGACTGCAGAAGCCTGATGCTAGAGAGCTCATGCGTGATCTAGGAGCCTCGTGCTGGAGAAGCCACACGCACAGTGGGTGCTGGATGCTGGAGAATCTGCAAATGCTGATGGAGGTGAAGGCGCTCTGCTTACATTACTGCCCACGGGGGTCAGTGTCAGGAGAAGCTCCTAGCTACTGGCGTTGCTGGTCACTCTAGGGACTGGGCAGGGGTGAAGCTGTTTGCACTGCAGGAGCTTGCCAGCTGAGTGCACTTGATCCAGAAAACAAAAGCCTTTTCCTCCTGCTGGGTCTCTGCAGATCCCTCCCTCTTAGCAATTTAAAACATCAGCAAGCATTTGTTATCTCTCATGGTGATTCTGAAGCATCTTAGCTGGGTGGTTTGGATCCAGTCAAGCTATGGTTGCAGTCAAACTTTTGGCCAGGGCTGCAATTATCTGAAGGCTTGACTGGGGCTGGAGGATCCACTTCCAAGATGGCTCATTTATTTGGCTGGCAAGTTGATGCTGGCTGTTGGCAGAAGACCTCAGTTTGTCCGTCTCCACAGAGACGCTTGAGAGTCCTAGTGGCATAGCAGCTGGCTTCTCCCAGAGTGGATCATCCAAGAGAAAGCAGGGCAAAAACTGCAGTACCCTTTCTGGCCTAACTTGAAGTCATACATTATCAGTCCACCATATTCTATTCATTACAAGTCATTCGCTGATCCAGCCCACATTTAAGGAAGGGAGAATTAGGCTCTGCCTTTTGAAGGGAGGAGTGGTAAAGAATTTGTGAACACTGAAGAACCACCGCATAAGGCATTAATCAAAAAGGACTAATGGAACACCTACTGTGTGCTTAGCAGCGGGATGCATCTGTCTCCCCCTACAGAGGTTCTCTTCCAAGGAGAAGGGAAATTTCGTAATTCATAGCTGCCATCTTATCCCTTCCCTCAGCTTTCCTTCCAGATGTTTAGCTTGTTTCCTTACCTGCAGACTTCTTTCACCTGCAGGCAATTACATTTCCAAGGAAACATCTCTTTCCATCTTTTCAGTTGATTCTGAGAAGGCTTCATAGAAGTGAGAGGCTTGCCTTGGATCTCCGGAGAGGAGAGGGCGGGGAGAGGAAAGAGGAAAGAGCTTTCCAGGGTGAGAAACGTGTGGCACCTGCTACAGCTTCTCTGCGGATGAGCAACAGATTTCAAAATGAATGAGCAAGAAGCAAAGAAATAATAATAGGAAAACGTTTTTAAAAATGTGATTTCTTAAAATAGCTTATGTATTGTTGTCTGAGATGCAGTGGCCTAGATACATACAATAGAATGAGAAGAGGGAAGGAAGGCGGAGAATTTTACCAAAAGGGAAACCAATCAGTTTCCCTCGGATGGGACTATGTAGGGGCTGGCTTGCTGGTAGATGATAGTTAGCGAGCCAGACTGCCAATTACTCCTGTAACTGATTTCCTAAAGGAGGCAGAGATCAGGGAATTTCAGCTGTCTCCACGAGATGGCTTCCAGCAAGATCCCAGCACAGTGTTCTCAAGCAAATGGAGCTGGAGTCCCCGGCTTTGTCCTAAGACTTAAAGCAGAACCTCTCCTTCTCTCTTAACTCACATTACCACCAGCCTGCTCCCTGAGCCCAAAGCAATAAGAACTCCAGAGTCACTGTTATGAGTAAAGAAACAAAAAAGAGAGAGGAGAGAGATTGATTTCTCTTTTGTGAAATAGGAATCCTTTTATCACCAGCAAATAAAGCTTTAAAGATTGTTTATTTATTGGGGCACCTGGGTGGCTCAGTCAGTTAAGCATCCGACTTCATTCAGTTCAGGTCATGATCTTACAGTTTGTGAGTTTGAACCCCACGTCGGGCTCTGTGCTGACAACTCGGAGCCCGGAGCCTGCTTTGGATTCTGTGTGTCTCTCTCTCTCTGCGCGCCCCCCCCCCCCACTTGTGCTCTGTCTCTCTTTCTTTCAAAAAAATAAACATTAAAATTTTTTTAAATGTTTATTTTGAGAGAGAGAAAGAGTGGGGGAGGGACAGAGAGAGAGGGAGAGAGAATCCCAAGCAGGCTCCACACCCACTGTGGAGCCCAACGTGGGCCTCAATCCCCAAAACAGCAAGATCATGACCTGAGCTGAAATCAAGAGTTGGACACTTAACCAACTGAGCCATCCAGGTGTCCCAGCAAATATAACTTTTATGCCAATAATAATAGATGGCAAGTGTGGTTGACAGCCTTCTAAAATAACCCCAGGGGCACCTGGGTGGCTCAGTTGGTTGAGCGTCTGACTTCGGCTCAGGTCATGATCTCACAGTTCGTGAGTTCAAGCCCTGCGTCGGGCTCTGGGCTCTTGGCTGACAGCTCAGAGCCTGGAGCCTGCTTTGGATTCTGTGTCTCCCTCTCTCTCTGCTCTTCCCCTGCTCACACTCTGTCTCTCTCTCAAAAATAAATAAAGATTAATAAAAGTTTTTAAAAAAGATACTCAAAGGCATCTTTAAAAAATAAAAATTGAAAAATAAATAAATGAATAAAATAACCCCAATGATCCCCACTCCTAAATATGCCCTTCTATAATCTGCCTCCCTTGAATGTAATCTGGACTTAGTGACTTGCTTCTAACCAACAGAAGATGGCAAAGGAAGAGACTGTTATTTTTAAAACTTTATTTTTGAGAGAGAGAAGCGGGCTCCACACTGGCAGCACAGAGCCCAGTGTGGGGCTTGATCTCAGGAACGATATGATCATGACCTGAGCGGAAATCAGCAGTCAGACACTTAACTGACTGAGCCACACAGGCGCCCCAAGAGACTGTTACTCTTTAGATTAGGTTACAAAAGACTATGACTTCCATCTTGCTTCCATTCTCTCTTACCTTTCACTTGCTTGTGCTCATGAAGCCAGCTGCCATGCTGTGAGTTGTTCTTTATGGAGAGGACTACATGGCAAGGAACCCTGGCCGGACTCAGGCCAAAGTCTGTGAAGAACCGAGTCTGTCAGTCCAAGATCCTGCAAGGAGCCAAAACCTGTCAACCACCACTTGAGGAAGCTTGGAAGCAGACCCACCCCAGCCGAGCCTGAAGATGACCACAGCCCCAGACAACACCTTGACTGGAGCCTTGTGAGGGACCCAGAACCAGAGGACCCAGCTACACTGTGATTGGATTCCTGACACACACAGACTGTGAACTAAGAAATGATGTGTTAAGCCACTAAGCTTTGGGGTAATTTGTTATACAACAATAGGAAACAAATATAACAAATGACTATTTCATGGGACCAGTCACTGGGTGGGTTCTCTTCTTTCAGAATGAAAATGAGAACAAAAATCCACAAGAGTACACTCAGGTGTGGGACCTTAATGCCTGTGATCCCTGCCTACAAGAAACCATGGCCATCAGAATGTCCTGGAACATGATATGGTTTCCTTTGAGAGGAATAAGAAGTGAGTGGAGAGAGAGCTTTCCTCCTCCATGACACTGGCCTACCGAGTCATTTGGTAAATCCACAACCCAGCCTGGGAGGTCCCTCTTCCCCTCTACTGCCTTCCTCTCCTCTAAACCCCACTCTCCCAGGGTTTCACAGTCATTGCCACCTTAAAACACCTCTTTTCCATGAGTTGGGCCAGGAGTCCCATAGCTGAAACTAAGTGGAGGAAACAGTTAAGTGAGTAGGTATTTTTCTCCTAAGTGTTTGGCACTTGCTACAGCTTATCAGCTGATGAGTAACACGTTTCAAAATGAATGAGCATGGGGCAAACAAATAATAATAGAAAAGCATGGAAATGTGATTTCTTAAAATAGTTTATGTATTGTTGTCTGAGAAGCAGTGACCTAGATACGTACAACAGAGTGAGAAGAGGGAAGGAAGGCAGAGAAAGAGAGCGGAGTTCATGAACTTGGATTACATCTTTTGCCATTTCCTGGTGTTCTGTAGAGAGCACCAGAAGGTCTAAGCCACCAGAGCAAGTGTGAGAACCTCAGCTACTTCCAAGGGAGTGAACTGATTCCTCAGATTTGAGCCCTGGGTGAAACCTTATAGGAAATTCCCTGAGGCTGGAAGTACCCCAGGTCACGTTATCGGCAGGTGGGGAAGAGGCACTGTGTAACGAATCCTATTTCCTAAGGCTGGAAATCATCCAGACTAGCTACAGAGCTCCAGTGATGTCTTCTGGGCACATGGCTGGCGAGTATTTGTTGTTTCCAAAGTGTGTACCCGTGGGCCACTGTGTTTGGCCCAGCACTGTCAGTCTGAGCTGACAAAGAATGACAAAGGGAAATGAATCCTCACTGTAGGACCTCTGCATTCTCCTATCACCCTGTGTACTTGTATTCCGGGCGATGCTGGAGTCAAAAGTGAGTCCAGGGAGCAGAGAGGGTGTGGAATGGAGATTGCATGATTAAGGAGATTAGAGGCAGGACTCTTGGGCCTGAGCGGGAATGCACCTTATGGAATTAGTAGGCATACCTCTGGCAAATACACATACAACATAGACTGCTAGACTGCAGCCATTCCTCATTGTTATCAGACCACATGGCTGCCTAGAACAGACACTGCATTTCCCAGCTTCCCTTGCAGCTAGGTGTGGCCATGTGACGACAACTGGTCATCGGAATGGAAGAGTCCTTAAAGGGAGGACTCAGGCCCTGTCTTCCCCCACCCTCCATTCCACTGTCTGAACTAGAAATAGCTTGGTAAGCAATCTTGGATCAAGTTGATGAAAACAATACCCGTAGAGGCCAGAGCATCGAAATTAAAGCAGCCTGGACCACTGAGGCTGTGGAGATGCCATATCAGCCCTGGACTATGTACGCTGGGAACATTACATGGAAGGGAAATAAACCTCTATCTGACATTAAGCCATTTATTCTGTGGTTTATTTTACCACGGCTAAACCTATATGTATACCCTACATCCCTGTCTTGGCAAAGAGATGACACTACCAGTGATTTGTTTTACAGTTTATTTATGAGACAAACATTTATTGAGCTCTGAGTGCTCTTACTGTATCCTCTTAAATAGGTGCTGGCAGGTGAGCACAGAGCTGGGTACCAGTGGGGAGAGTGAGTTTGGTCCATCAGAGGACACAGAAAGGGGAGGCGAGCTCATCTACCTGCCCATCTTTCCCAGGACCATCCCTTGCCTCGGTTTCCGCAAGTGGCAGATATCATCTTTTATCTGTGAAGCAACTGTTTTTAGGGATTGTTTTATGATTACCATGGAAGGCTAGAGGGGATGGGCAAGTTCAAGTTACGGTGAGCAAGGTTGATGATGGCAGAGAGCAGAGGGAAGGAACATTCTCTCTTGATTGTTGCTAGAAGAAAGTAAAAAAGGAGCTTCCACTCACCTGCCAGAGAGTAGGCCAGGATGGGTGCATAAAAACAGTGCAGTTGGTAAAGGGGAAGGTTGTGGGGCATGACACTTCCCGCCCCCCCACCCAAATTCCCAGAGGAGAGGAAAAACCCTGGCCATTGAATTTATGATTTAAAAAAAAATTTTTTTTAACCTTTATTTATTTTTGAGACAGAGAGAGACAGAGCATGAACGGGGGAGGGTCAGAGAGAGAGGGAGACACAGAATCCGAAACAGGCTCCAGGCTCTGAGCCATCAGCACAGAGCCCGACGCGGGGCTTGAACTCACGAACCGCGAGATCATGACCTGAGCCGAAGTCGGACGCTTAACCGACTGAGCCCCCCGGGCGCCCCTGAATTTATGATTTTAAAAAACCTAACACATTAAATATATATGAAAAAGAAGCAGAGAAATAAAAAGCATAGGTTGTCAGTCAAAGTGACGTGCAGCTGTAAAAATTGAAAAGTTTTCAGACAGGAAGTAGAAACCTACCTTCACACCATCCAGGTAACCGGGGTCGCTTCCAGACATTTTGTCGGAGCGGGGCTGCTGTCGACTGGCTTGTGTAGCTTCTGTTCCACCTTGTCCTGGTGTGTCTTCCTATATAGCCAGGCTGGAAAGCGAAACATTAGACTATCACACCCAGGACCCCAGATGTGATTTTGGTATCACTGATCACACGCGCTGCCTGAGAACTAACGTGAATGGGGTTAAATGGGGCAGAGGTATTTGTGTGGGAGACATTCTCTCTTTTGGCTAGGACAGATGTAGCAGACACAGGCAATGATCTTGATGGCAGCTTCCTGATCCTGAGGTCACAGCTAAGGTGTGTGTTCCTTGCGCCAACAGTTGTAGCGATGGCCTCCTGACTCTTAACCTTCCTGATGGTGGCTGAGTTAGTAGCTTCCCTGGCAGATCAGGTCTGCAGTGTTTGTTGGGTTGCATTCCTGGAGGCTCAGTCTGAATCTCACTCCTCCAGTCCTGAATTTCAATGATTTTGTAAGCCCTCAGTTATCTGTATTACATCCCTTCCTGTTTAGAGTAGGTACGATTGTGTCTGTTATGTGCAACTGAAGCCTGATGAGGAAGTGCCTACCATAGAGCAGGTGTCACTAAATGTTTGTTGAGTGAATGAATCAATGGGCAAATGGAGATTGCTGAGATGTCCACAATGAGTTGGGCAGTCAGACCAGCTGGACTCAACAGAGGGGTAGAGTAATTGACGCGGACCACAAGTGGGTGGGGAAATCAATTTGGTGGATTCTTTTTTTTCTTTTCTTTTTTTTTAAATTTTACATCCAAATTAGTTAGCATATAGTGCAACAATGATGTCAGGAGTAGATTCCTTAATGCCCCTTACCCATTTAGCCCATCCCCCCTCCCACTGGTTACCCCTCCAGTAACCCTCAGTTTGTTCTCCATATTTATGAGTCTCTTCTGTTTTGTTCCCCTCCCTATTTTTATGTTATTTTTGTTTCCCTTCCCTTATGTTCATCTGTTTTGTCTCTTAAAGTCCTCATATGAGTGAAGTCATATGATTTGTGTCTTTCTCTGACTGACTAATTTCTCTTAGCATAATACCCTCCAGTTCCATCCACATAGTTGCAAGTGGCAAGATTTCATTCTTTTTGATTGCCGAGGAATGTTCCATTGTGTGTGTGTGTGTGTATATATATATATATATATATATATATATATATATACCACATCTTCTTTATCCATTCATCCATCGATGGACATTGGGGCTCTTTCCATACTTTGGCCATTGTTGATAGTGCTGCTTTAAACATGGGGGCGCATGTGTCCCTTGGAAACAGCACACCTGTATCCCTTGGATAAATGCCTAGTGGTGTAACTGCTGGGTCATAGGGTAGTTCTATTTTTAATTTTTTGAGGACCCTCCATACCGTTTTCCAGAGTGGCTGCACCAGCTTGCATTCCCACCAACAATGCAAAAGAGATCCTCTTTCTCCGCATCCTCGCCAACATCTGTTGTTGCCTGAGTTGTTAATGTTGGCCATTCTGACAGGTGTAAGGTGGTATCTCATTGTGGTCTTGATTTCTATTTCCCTGATGATGAGTGATGCTGGGCATTTTTTCACGTGTCGGTTGGCCATCTGGATGTCTTCTTTGGAGAAGTGTCTATTCGTGTCTTTTTCCCATTTCTTCACTGGATTATTTGTTTTTTGGGTGTTGAGTTTGATAAGTTCTTTGTAGATTTTGGATTTGGATACTAACTCTTTATCTGATATGTCGTTTGCAAATATCTTCTCCCATTCTGTCGGTGGCCTTTTAGTTTTGCTGATTGTTTCCTTCACTGTGCAGAAGCTTTTGATTTTGATGAGGTCCCAGTAGTTCATTTTTGCTTTTGTTTCCTTTGCCTCTGGAGACATGTTGAGTAAGAAGTTGCTGCGGCCAAGATCACAGAGGTTTTTGCCTGCTTTCTCCTCGAGGATTTTGATGGCTTCCTGTCTTACATTTAGGTATTTCATCCATTTTGAGTCTATTTTTGTGTATGGTACAAGAAAGTGGTCCAGGTTCATTCTTCTGCATGTCGCTGTCCAGTTTCCCTGGCACCACTTGGTGAAGAGACTGTCTTTATTCCATGGGATATTCTTTCCTGCTTTGTCAAAGATTAGTTGCCATACGTTTGTGGGTCCATTTCTGGGTTCTCTATTCTGTTCCATTGATCTGAGTGTCTGTTCTTGTGCCAGTACCATACTGTCTTGATGATTACAGCTTTGTGGTATAGTTTGAAGTCTGGGATTGTGATGCCTCCTGCTTTGGTTTTCTTTTTCAAGATTGCTTTGGCTATTCGGGGTCTTTTCTGGTTCCATACAAATTTTGGGATTATTTGCTCTAGCTCTGTGAAGAATGCTGGTGTTATTTTGATAGGGCTTGCACTGAATCTATAGATTGCTTTGGGTAGTATCGACATTTTAACAATATTTGTTCTTCCTATCCAGGAGCATGGAATCTTTTTCCATTTTTTTGTGTCTTCTTCAATTTCTTTCATCAGCTTTCTATAGTTTTCAGCATATAGATTTTTCACCTCTTTTGTTAGATTTATTCCTAGGTATTTTATGGGTTTTGGTGCAATTGTAAATGGGATCGATTCCTTGATTTCTCTTTCTGTTGCTTCACTGTTGGTGAATAGGAATGCAACCAATTTCTGTGCATTGATTTTATATCCTGCAACTTTGCTGAATTCATGAATCAGTTCTAGCTGTTTTTGGTGGAATCTTTTGGGTTTTTCATACAGAGTATCATGTCATCTGCGAAGAGTGAAAGTTTGACTTCCTCCTGGCCAATTTGGATGCCTTTTATTTCTTTGCATTGTCTGATTGCTGAGGCTAAGACTTCCAATACAATGTCGAATAACAGTGGTGACAGTGGACATCCCTGTCTTGTTCCTGACCTTAGGGGGAAAGCTCTCAGTTTTTCCCCACTGAGGATGATATTAGCGTTGGGTTGTTCATATATGGCTTTTATGATTTTGAGGCATGATTCTTCTATCCCTAGTTTCTTGAGGGTTTTTATCAAGAAAGGATGCTGTATTTTGTGAAATGCTTTCTCTGCATCTATTGAGAGGATCATATGGTTCTTGTCCTTTATTGATGTGATGCATCATGTTAATTGTTTTGCAGATTCAATTTGGTGGATTCTAATCAACATTTAAAAAAATTTTTTTTAACGTTTATTTATTTTTGAGACAGAGAGAGACAGAGCATGAATGGGGGAGGGTCAGAGAGAGAGGGAGACACAGAATCCGAAACAGGCTCCAGGCTCTGAGCTGTCAGCACAGAGTCCGACGCGGGGCTCGAACTCACGGACCGCAAGATCGTGACCTGAGCCGAAGTCGGACGTTTAACCGACTGAGCCACCCAGGCGCCCCTCTAATCAACATTTTTAAAAGATGGAATAGAATAAACAATCTTAGAACAGATCATATATAGTAAATGTAAGTATTATTTGTGAAACTTCAGTTCCATACACATATACACACATTATACATGTGTATACACACACACACACACACACACATTTGCAATGGTGATAATCCAAATATTCAACCACCAGCATGACACAGACATCAGCCAATTGGAATGGATGCTAAGAATATCTACTGGTTGTCTGAATACCAATATAAAGTGTATCTCTTTTAGTTGAAAAAAAAAAGTGATTGAAGTTCATGATCTGTGGATTGTAGCTTAAGGTTTTGGAGGGATGGGAGGCCATGGGCACATATTTCTGAGTATCCTTCCTTTGGCATTCCCCTGGTTAAACGATCATGTCTATGACTCATTCCTAGTCCCGGGGGGAACCTTTTCTGAATCTAGAGCAATCCTCATGTGTCACAACTTGGGGTATTCTCCATACCTGTGTTTCTGCCTGCCAACATCCATCCCCATTCCCCAGGAACCAGCAATCTCCCATCTCCCCGTTGCCACCACCAGCACAGTTTTCCATTTAGGAGCCACCTCAACTGGGGTTACCTTCATGGCCTCCAAGTTTCCCAAAGCACTGACTGTCCTGACTGCATTCTGTTTTTTCCACAAGCAGACAGCTTGTCCTCACTGTGCTCTGCTCATTCTTACCTCCAAATCTTTGCTCACTCTGGACCCCCGCTTGGAAAGCCTTTATTCTCTGCTTGCCTGAGTCCTAGTCTCCCTTCAAGGCTTTGAAAAAGAGCACTACCCCCTTCTGCTGGCATCCAGGGCTGTCCTGGGTGTTCTATGTATGACCGTGGTGTCTCCACCCCTTCACCTCCAAATATTCTCCACTGCCTGTCTTCTCTAGGAAGCTTTGGCTGTGCTGTCTTCAGGTCTCAAACTCTTTCAGGCACCTACTTGTTCATCGTTCTCCCCAGATCACCCTGAGAGCCCCCTCAGGGATGAATTGAGTAAGAGACAATTTCCACTACATCAGTTTTCTCCAGAATTTTATTTTGGATCTCATAGACTGATAAAACTTCCAAAAAACATTGGGGACCAACAGAATTTGCGTGTATATATTCACAACATGTATTTAACTACTACGACATGGAGAACTGAAGAGGCATATGTCACTCTTGGCTGAGGCATTTAAGTGTCCGTATGCTTCCTCCATCTTTCTATTCCACCTTGTATCATAAAAACACCAAAAAAAGGAGGAAGGACATGATTTCAGAACACAGACTCATTCTTTAAATTAAATATATTTATTTTTAACAAAAGCCCTACGTTACTCTTATTTTCATCATTTTGCTGTAGACCAGTGAGAACATTGTCATGGAAACCACCAGAAAGATGCAGGAAAGAAGAAAGATACTGGAGGATGTCAGAGGAGGGAAATGAAGGGACAGGGAAAGGGGACAGGGGGAGATTATGGAGGTCCACCAGCAAGGTGTCCCCCTGCTCTGGACAGACTTCCATTCTCATCATACAAGACTGGGGTGGCCATGTTTGGGCCCTGGCCAATGGGCAGGGCCGTGGCCGCACTCGAAGGTCAGGTGGCTCAGCAACCACTCCCACACCCCAGCTCTGAACACCCTGGTGATCTGGCTCCCACCCCTCTTCATACTGCACAGGTGTCCTGGACTTGTGCCTTTGACTAGCGCCAGCTAGATTTGGGAGACAAGTCATTGGTATAGAAGAAAGAGTGCAGGGCTTGGAGTCTAGAGCCCAGGGTTTAGGCCTGGCTCTACTGAGTCACTTGTGGAAGTCCCTTCCTTCTCTGGTCCTCAGTTTCCTCACTTTAAAATGAAAGTTCTGGGACGCCTGGGTGGCTCAGTCAGTTAAGTGTCCGACTCTTGATTTGGGCTCAGGTCATGATCCCAGGGTCATGAGATCAAGCCTTGTGTCAGGTTCTGCTCTGTTAGTGCAGAGCCTGCTTGGGATTCTCTCTCTCTGCCCTTCCATTGCTCACGCACATGCACATGTACTCTTTCTCTCAAAATAAACTTAAAAAAAAAAAAGAAGAAGTTTCTGAACCAGTCTTAAATCATTTCTGAGGAAAACTGTGGCCCTATGTCTTAAAAAATTTTTTTAAGCCATGCACATAGAATTCCAGGGGCTCCACCATCCTCTCAGGACCTTCAATAAACTTCCCAGGGGCCCTTGGACCCCAGACCAAGAACCCCAAATTGCCAATCCTGATACACAGCTTCTGGCCTCTTGCCTCCAAAACTGCCCTTTCCTGGGCAGTTAACAGTGTTTTTCCAATTATCTAGCATTCACAAGGGCACAACCAGATACCACAGGGAAGGAGGTAACTCTGTGCAAAGAATTATTAGTGCCTGGGGATCCCCTCTAGTTCACAGTGGAGCTGGGAGATGTGGCGAGCTTAATGGTAACTAGCTGACCAAAGCAGAAGAACAAGGCTCTGAAGAGAGTGAGAGACCATGACTGTTGGAGAGAGAGGACACCTTGATGACAGGAATCCCTTTATGGGAACAAAGACTTCTGGCCACCCAAGGCAGTACAGGACAATTATAAGAGCTTGGGCTCAATAGCTAGAATGCCCTGGGTTTATATCTGGCTCCGTGACTTAATTGTGTTATTTGGGCACAGATTTGGGAATCTTTGGGTTCCTCATCTGTAAAATGGGGATAACAGGTAGCAGAAATGACTGAATACACTAAATATTCCAGGATTCCCTTGAATTTCCCCCCCACTCCCTTGAAGAAGGTTGAGGTCATGTGACTAGTTCTGGTCAATGGTCACTGAGTGGAAGAGGCATATGTCACTCTTGGCTGAGGCATTTAAGTGTCCATATACTTCCTCCATCTTTCTCTTCCACCTTCCAGAATGACCCCAGAAGCCAATCTTCCAGATAGTGTAGTTACAAGATGGAAGAAAGGTCTTCTGTCCCATATCAGACTTCACACGAGTGGTAAATAAAACATTATTGTGCCAAGCCACCAAAATTTCAGGAGTTCTCTGTTGTGACAGCTAATGTTAATTGCCCTGACAAATATAGGGCTAATTGAGACAGTGGATCCAAAACTTTGAGTGCCATGGAAGCTGTTATTCTTAGAGAAAAGAGTTAAGGCCCCTATATTAGTCAGCTCAGCTGCCGTAACAAAATATCCTAGACTGGGTAGCTTAAATGACAGAGATGTATTTCTCACAGTTCTGAAAACCAGATGCCCAGATCACAGTGTCAGCATAGTTGGGTTCTGGTGAGGGCTCTTTTCTTGGCTTGGAGATGGCTGCATTTTTTGCTGTGTCCTCATATGACAGAGACAAAGAGACAGCAAGCTCTCTGGTGTCTTTTCTCCTTCTTCTCCTTCTCCTTCTCTGTCTAAAGTAATCTCTGTGCCAAACGTGGGTCTTGAACTCATGACCCTGAGATCAAGAGTAGCATGCTCTACCAAGTGAGCCAGCCAAGTACTGCTCTGGTGTCTCTTCTCATGAGGGCACTAATCTCCTCAGGAGGGACCCCTCATGACCTCATCTAAACCTAACCACCTCCCAAAGTCCCCATCTCTACATATATTATCCCACTGGGGGTCAGAGCTTCAACATATGAGTTTGGGAGGAGGCATAATTACATCTTTAGCAACCCCTACCAAGGCAGGGCTTCTCATACCACCGGCCCTTTTTTTAAAATTTTTTAACATTTGTTTATTTTTGAGAGACAGAGAGAGACAGAGTATGAGTGGGGGAGGGGCAGAGAGGGGGAAGACACAGAATCCAAAGCAGGCTCTAGTCTCTGGGCTGTCAGCACAGGCCCCAACTTGGGGCTTGAACTCGTGAACCTTGAGATCATGACCTGAGCTGAAGTCTGATGTCTGACTGAGCCACCCAGGCGCCCCTCATAGCTCTTCTTTTTTTTTTTTTAATGTTTATTTTTGAGAGAGAGAGAGCGCGTGCGCACAAGTGGCTTGGGGCAGACACAGAGAGGGAGACACAATCTGAAACAGGTTCCAGGCTCTGAGTTGTCAGCACAGAGCCTAACGTGGGGCTCCAACTCAGGAAGAGTGAGATCGTGACCTGAAACGAAGTCAGACACTTAACTGACTGAGTCACCCAGGTGCCCCTCATATCGCTTCTTAAGAGCAAATTTTTAGGGGCACCTGGGTGGCTCAGGTAACAACAAACTCTTGATTTCAGCTCAGGTCATGACCTCTCAGTTTGTTGCAGTTTGTGGGTTCAAGCCCCAGGTTGGGCTCCATGCAGGCATCTCAGAGCTTGCTTGGGATTCTCTCCCTGCCCCTCCCTCTCTCTCTGCCCCTTACCCCACCCCTCCCCCAATAAATAAATTTCTTAGAGCAAATTTTTAAAAAGAGAAGCAGGCAAGGGTGGGGTCAAGTGGGAGTTTCATGGAGAGGGCCATCCCGAGGAAGGCTCACCTCCCTGGAAACTCCACTGATTGCTACATGTAGCTCTCCCTTAGCCCCCCTCTTCTTTCTGTGTCTTCCTCTCTCCTCCCTTCCATTTTGTCCCCCATGCCCTGACTTTCGTACAATTCACAGACAAATTCTGAGACAATCAACTCATTAGGACTGCACAAGTCCTAGGTCTTGGGGGCCATCTTGTCTTACCTCCTGATTCTTACAGATGAGAACACTGGACCTGGAGAGGGTGTGAGAAGCAGAAGGGGGCGGGGAGTACTGGCTTCTTCAAAAGATAAGGGGTGGGGGACAATTTGGGGCACCAAGGACAGAGAGAGAAAGAGAGAGTGAGACTATTAAGAAGGAACCTATTTTTAAAGAAGAAGAAGAAGAAGAAGAAGAAGAAGAAGAAGAAGAAGAAGAAGAAGAAAGCTATTTTCGTTTCAGTATATCAACTTTGTATAATTTTTCCAAAAATTTCATTTCACAGGTTTTTTTTCTTTCTTTTTTTTTTTTTTTTTGGAAGTAATGCATATGGAGGCCCCTAGAGCCCCTAATATCTACAATCCAGCCTGTCCAAGGCTTGAATCCGGGTGTCACGAATACCTTGCAGTGCTCCCTAGGACCTGGGAGGCTCCTCCGCGGTGCTAGAAAGGGCTTCGGGCCCTTCTGCCTCAGCTCCTAAGCAGCCTGTGACCATTAACTTCACCACCCTCCACCCCTAGGCTAGGGCGGAGCCCTGGGGCGCCAGGTCACATGCTAGGCACAGGGTTTTCCCCCCCATCCCGCCCCCACCCCGTGGCTCCTCAGGAGTCCGACCTGAGCCTCCAAGCTCCATGCTCAGGCCCATGCCCACAGCCTTCTTGCTCCTCATGGGGGTCCTGCTCCCTTACCAGGGCGAGTTCTGGCCCTTTAACAAGAAGAAGTTCATGAAGGTGAGCCAAAGAACGTCTGGAACCTTCCACTACAGTAGAGGGTGGTGGCGGTGGCATCATAGGCCAGCCAGGAGGCATCAGTTGGGTTTGGAGACAGAAGTGGGGGGTGGGGGTGGATACCACCCCAAAATGGGGACTTGTTCCCAGGGCTGGAAGCTTGATGTGTCCGCGGAAGGGTGTCAAAGCCCTACTTCACCTCCCTGTGGCCCCCGAGGTCAAAGAAAGTGGTCTTCTGACCAGCATCCTGCCCTCTCTCCCCTGAGCCCGCTTGTCCAGCCAGCCACGCCTCAGCAACCTGCCCTATTCCTCCTTCCCCTCTCCTAAGCACAATGACTGTTCCTTCCCTTCCCCATCTTTCACTCCCTCCCTTTCTTCCCACCCCCGCCCCTGCCAAAGCGTGATCTGGGAGTATGTGCTCCCCCAGCACTGGGGGAGGGAGGCCCAGGAAAGGAGAGGCAGAGAGAGAGGTACCAGTCCCCCTTCCTCTCCTGCTCCTCTGAGTGCTGCTGGAGTGGGTGTAGAGGGGGTGGCACCTGGCGGTGATCATCTCCTGGCTTCCCTTCCTGGCCCCCGGCGGCCTTGGCAAGGCACCAGCAATCCCCCCTCACTTTCCCACACGGTGAGAGGGCTGGTGACACAAGAGTTGTCCTCACAGATGAATGGGGCTGAGTGCTCCCACCACTCTGAGTGTGTCAGTGACTGCTGCCTGATGGACCTGAACAACAGGGGTGCTCTCTGTGCCCCCAAGGCCAGAGTAGCCAGGCTGTGCTTGCCCCAGGTGAGCCTCTGGGCTGGGGCGGCCCCCTCTGGCCGGAAGGGTGGGGAAGGTTAACAAAACCCAGGTGGCTGCCGCCGCTGCTGCTTCTTCTTCGCGCTCTGCTTGGAGTGCCTTTTCCCCTTCCTCCACCGGGCAAGCTCCTACTGGTCCTGCAGTACACCTCCAGCCACCTCCTCTGAGAAGCCTTCTCTGCTTGGACCTCCCATGAGCTCATACCCTCGGCACAGCGTGGCTCTCCCTGGTTTGCCGTGTTTTCTGTCTGCCTCCACCACTGGCTGGAGCTCTTCAAGGGCTGGTCGAGCCCTTACCCACCCTGGGCTTAGTATCTGCCCATAGTAGGTGTTCAACGAATGTTTGTTGAATGAGTATTCCCTACCCTAACATCACTGCGGCCAAGTAGATGGGAGAAGACCTTTTCCCTACTGATTGCCACCTCCTTGCCACAATGACCTCACTTTTGGAGAGGGGCAAAGCACTGCAGCGGCAGGACCGTAGCTTTGGAGTTGGCTCCCGGACCGCGAGATCGTGACCTGAGCTGAAGTCGGACGCTTAACCGACTACGCCACCCAGGCGCCCCGGGCCTGAGTTTAAATCCTGAGTTTTTCAAGCCCTGTCTTTGCCACCTCAGCCAGGTCACTTCTGCTCTCTCAGCCTTAGTTTCCTCATCCATAAAATGGGGCTAAAGTAACAACCTCACCAGGTCGTCCCGGCAACCACAGTGTTCACTGGAGCTGGGTTATGAGCTGGTGGACATGCAAAATGTGCAGGACGCCATGTTACCGCTCCTCTCTTCTTGTTGGGCCCTGGGCCCAGAGCTCTCTAGGAAGAATGCGCTGGCCTCCAGGTCCCTGTCTGGGGAGCTGCCGGTGCTGTAAGGAACCGGTCAGGCCCCTGACTCAACAGCTGAGGTGGCCAGAGGGTCTTTTCTTTATGGGCCCTTGCTCTGTTTTATTTAGTTCTCACATCACCCTGTGAGGTGGGTTACTATTATTACCCCCTTGGACAGATGAGGAAACTGAAACCAAGAAGCTCATTAACTTGTCTATGGTCCCAACGCTGCAGGGGGCTGCTCACCCCTTCACTTGCTCCTGCTCCCCAAGCGGTTTAAACTCCCTTCTCCCCTTTACCTTAGTGACCCCCAACCCTTGTTCCCATCTCCCGCAGACCAAGGGAAGCATCAACATCATATGCCCCTGCCAGTGGGGCTTGAAGTGCATCTCCAAGGACCCGACCTGTTCCCGCCGGTGCCATTTGATTTAGAAAAAGATGCAGGCTGGTCACGGCCACCCCTCCCTCCCTCCCTGGGGGCCACGGGCCTGGAGAGTCCCCATCTGGCTCAAAGTCCAGCTCCTGAGACATTAAAGTCACTTCCTGACTCTGGCCTCTGTTGCACTTCCTGGGAGGGGGAATCTGGTAGGGATTGTTCCAGTCTGGGGCAGGAAGGTTTGGCCCTATCTGGACAGCGGAACTGCAGGAAGGGAACAGGGTAGGGGGGTAGGTGAGCCAAGAGGCTGGGTCCCGGAAGGGCCGAGTCTTGGGATGGAGGGCTGGATGGGAAGAGTGGGGTTGAAGAATACAACGGGAGAGTATGTGTTGGGGTGCCCATGGGTGGGTGTGTGATAGGAAGGACTGGAAGGGAGTACTGAAATGCTTTCCAAGGGCAGAGGTCATTGAGAGAGTGTTGATGAGAATGTATGTGAAGGCACAAAAATCTTCGTGCCCGGTGGTGAGAAAGGGACCTGGTACACAGAGGTCTCTCTCCATCCTCAGATATTATCAGTTCCATCGTATGGATAAAGAAACTGAGGCTCCGAGAGCTACATGACTTGCCCAAGGTCACATCATGGGGGGATCAGTTAGGACTCTTCCTGCTGCAAGTATCTAAAACAACCCAAACTGGTCTGGATGATCAGGAAATTCATTGGAAATCTCGCGGCTGGTGTGCCTCAGGTCTGGCTGAATCCAGCAGCTCCATGGCCCGCAGGACGGATTCCTTCTCAGTAGCCACATACGTTCCCGGTGTCACCCAACAGTGACAGCTAAGACTTCTTGGGCACTGATGTTCCACACACTGTACAAAGTGCTTTCTTATCTATATTAGCTTATTTTATTGTTACAACAAGTTTAGGGTAGGTACCCTAATTATCTTTATTTTACAAATAGGGGTGTGCCTGGCTGGCTCAGTTGGAAGAACATACGACTCTTCCTCTCAGGGTCATGAGTTCGAGTCCCACGTTGGGTATAGAGAGGACTAAATATATATATTTATATATATAAAAATCTACTTTACAAATAGGGTGTGTTGAATACCCTTCTCAGGAGTTCAGAGTAAGGGGTGGAGCTGGGATTTGAACCCAGGCTGTCTTGCTCCTAAGGGCAGGCTCTTAACCACAAATCCACACCACCCCTTCCAGAGAAAGGAAACGTCTCTGTCTCCCCCTTCTCAGCCAACATCCTAAGACTGATTCTGACTGGATTGGCTTAGCGTGCAGCTCATCCTTGAACCAATCTGCTGTTAGGCAGCTCTTGCGTGAGCTGCACCTTGACTGGGCTGCGTACTCTCTGGCTTAACCATAGGAAGGGGAGCTCATGACCTTCAACTTCCCAGCAAGCTTTGCGGTAAAGCCCAGTTGAGTCACTGGGGAAACGCGGTACAATTGTCCACAGTTCTCCGGAGAGGACCTATCTATATATCTGGGACCAAGTCATGGCTTTCTTTTCTTCAGGAGGTGAACATGGCAAAATTTTCATGAATATTGATGATAAAAAAAAAAACCCAGGAAAATGATGCAGTTCCTCCCAGAGTCTGCTTACTGCAAACATGGACAACACGCTATCCCTAAGCTTGATGATTAGCTTTGTGGCAGGTGTGACTCCTCCCTTTAAGACCCCCTATAATAGAGCCCCCTGAAGCCAGACTCGAGGAGTGGGAAGGGTGCAGAATGGGGAAGAGTTAGAAGCATACTGACTCCTCCCGGCCTGGTGGGTGTGGAGGGCAGGTGTGCCAGTTATTTGCCTGTGCGCCTTCCTACTGCTCGCTCTTTATCCCTGGGGACTACATCTCCCAGCCTCCCTTGTCCTCTGGCATCTAGGACGGGCTGAAGATGAGAGGGCAGGAGAAGGAGCCATTGCCCCTCTTCCCGCCTCCCCCAGCCCCACCCCTGCCGCAGGTGGGGTCCCCCTGGCAGCAGTCCTCCCGTGTCCTTTGGGACAGCCACCCCTCCCCCACCTCCGGCAGTCCCCAGGGACTTCAGTCACTGTGTTTCTCCTGCCATGGGGCATCGGTGTCTTCCTGTTGCTGTTAATCTCCTGGTGGCCTTGACATCCTGCTGGGTTTCTCAGCTCCTCCATCCCCTATGTGACTGGCTCCCTATCTTTTTGTTTGGTTGTTTGTGAATGTTTACTTACTTATTTATTTATTTATTTATTTATTTTTGAAAGAGCGCAAGCAGGGCAGAGGGGGACAGAGGATCTGCAGCGGGCTCTGCGCTGACAGCAGAGAGCCCGATGCAGGGCTCAAACTCAGGGACCGTGAGATCATAAGCTGAGCTGAAGTCAGACACTCAACCAACTGAGCCACCCAGGCGTCCCACCATTTCCCTGTCTTCAATTGTCCCTGTTTCAAATACCTAGACTGGTTTCTGTCTTCCTGACTGAGCATCGACAGGCAGAGAAGGCAACCTTCTGAGTGGAGGCAAAGCTGATTCTAGAACACCAAACCCTCCTTAAATAGGTGGGATTCACTCAAAACACCGTTGCTTTAGAAAGCAGGCTGAGGTTGGTAGTGACTTATGAAAGATTGTGTGAATATTTCTACTTTGGAAAAAATTAAAACCAATAAAGACTGAATACATCAAATCAAAATTGTGCCAGTGACATTTCATGTTGCTTTAAATTAGGCATACTGGGTGAGCCCCTATACATTCCCATTTGCCATGTTTAAGAACACTTACTGATCTTGCCTGCCAAAAACTCATTGCATCCTTTCTTTCCGTGACCCTGGATTTCCTTTCAGGAAACCACCCCTCCCGTTCCCAGTCCACGAGGTTGCATGGGCTCCATTCACAACAGAACACTAAATCCGACACAGATTGGTTCAGCAGGTGGCCATGAGGCTGGTTCTTGCCTTTATGGATGGGTTTGAAGATGGACTCATGACCCAGTTTGATCCAATCAGAATGAAGGCTAGAATTTCTCCAAGAGTTACTGAGACGAAATGCTTTCTCTTCCACTGAACTTGAACGTGGGAGACAGTACTCTGGTTATCAGCAGCCATCTTATTACCATGTGGACTCAGAATGAAGCCAACACAGAGAGTTGAGCCAGGTGGCAGTGGCTTCATTTTAGCTCCTGCGACAAGCTGTGCCTTCAGCCAGGTAGCTCTACCCCTGGGATTTTACAGCACAAAACCCAATAAACTCACTTTTTTTTTTTTCCTTAACCACTTTAGGTTGGGTTTCTATCACTTGCAACCAAGTAAGTCCTGACTGATTCCCTGTCTCTTGAAGATGAGAAGCTTTTCAGAACCTCTCTTTCTTGCTGTGGTAATAAATACTTACACTTGTTTCTTTGTTCCTTTATGGGAGTTAATATGCAGATTCAGAGGCATTGGCTTTCTGCATTTAGACGTTCAAGAATGAATATGTTCTGGGGCACCTGTGTGGCTCAGTTGGTTAAGCGTCTGACTCTTGATTTTGGCTCAGGTCATGATCTCAGGGTTGTAGGACTGAGTCTCTCGTCGTGCTCCACACTGAGTGTGGAGCCTGCTTGGGATTCTCCCTCTCCCTTTCGCTCTGCCCCTCTCCACCCAAATAAAAAATAAAATAAAATAAATGTTCCTCGTTTGGAGGTTTTAGAGGAATAATCTTAAAATTTTTTTAAATGTTTATTTTTGAGAGAGAGACAGAGACAGAGCACAAGCAGGGGAGGGGCAGAGAGAGGGAGACACAGAACCCGAAGCAGGCTCCAGGCTCTGAGCTGTCAGCACAGAGCCCGATGAGGGGCTCGAACTCACGAGCCGTGAGACCATGACCTGACCTGAGCCGAAGTCAGCCACTCCACCTACTGAGCCACCCAGGCACCCCTAGAGAAATAACCTTAATGCCGAGAAGGCAAAAGCTCCAGTCCACCTTCATTTAACCAAATCTTTTCCCTCCCATCTGATCAGTCTTTTCTCTGCTCTGAGCCCCTCTCTCAGAAGGCTTATTTCTTTGTAAAAAATTTTAATGTTTATTTATATTGAGAGAGAGAGAGAGAGAGAGAGAGAGAGAGCATGAGCAGGGGAGGGGCAGAGAGAGAGCGGGACACAGAATCCCAAGCAGGCTCCACACTGTCAGCACAGAGCCCGATGAAGGGCTCGAACTCATGAACCATGAGATCATGACCTGAGCCAAAGTCAGACACTTAACTGAGCCACCCAGGTGCCCCTCAGAAGCCTTATTTCTAAGGCGAGGTCTCTACCCCTATAGTTTCCTCCTTCTCTCCAATACAAGGCAGAGACTCTGATGCCTCAGATGCCCTGAATTCAAGTCCCATTTCATTTTCTTCATCCCTGGCACCGGAAGGACTGCCTTCCTGCAGGTAGCTTGGGCTGTGTGAATACTTCTGGCCAGTGAAGTGACCGGTGTAACTTCTGGGCCGAAGCAGAGAAGCCCAAGTGTGACACAATAAAAAGGAAGACTGTTTTTGATGGTTGGCCTATGACAGTTTTCAAGCTGTCACCATTTAAGCATCGTGTCACCCCCGTGATGACCGCACTAGCCCGCAGTTTGCAGATGGGGAAGCTGAGGCTCAAAGAAGTTAAAAAGTCTGTCCGGGATCACGCTGCCAGTAGTCAGCAGAGCTGGAATTGGAACGCAGATCTTGCAAGTGCCAGAGCCCCAGTGCAGACTAGACTATTCTGCTGGCAGCCAAGTGAGCATAGTAAATGGTTCAGGACACAGCGGCGCTTTCTGGAAAACGTCCACTTCACCCCCTCTGTTTGTTCCTCTGTTCCTTTGATCTGGGAGCTGGCAGCCGGCCTCTCCAGTCAACCCTAGGAATGGGCAGTCACACCTCATTAGGTACCCTCCAGGCCTCCATCACATGGCAGTCACATGCCAAGGCGGGGATTTCGGTGGGACCTTAGGACCACCACCACCAGCTCTGGGCCATGACGCAGCTGCTGCTCCTTGTCCTCCTCTCCCTCCTCCCTCTTTTCTTCCTTCTCACCAGGGGCTCATTTGGCAGGGGATGAATCAATTATTTGGTAAGGGACCTAGAGCATACAGTCGCCTCTTCTGCCACTGTGCTGAGACCCGCACTGTTTGGGGAGGTGGGTGCACACTGATGTGGGTCAAAGCCGGACGTCGCAGGCAGCAGGGGGTGATGGCTGGAGGACGTCCGGGAGGAAAAAGAGACCCCCGTCCTAGTCACGGGAGCTGTGCCAGAATGTGTGAGGCGCTGCCACCGCACAGGAGAATATGACACAGGACTCCCCACCCCCGGCTTACGTCTGGTAAGAGAGACAGACATTCGTTCAGTCAACCCATTTTACCAAGCACCCAGGGAAATTCTTTTTGTAGGTGCAAGAGATAAGGCTGTGAACAAGACATGAAAATCCTTGCCCTTGTAGTGAGGATATTCTAGGAGGCAGATAGGTAAAATATTGACATATCCCAGGTGATAAACACCTGAGGACAAAGGAACTAAGAAAGGGGCTTCAGGTGTGGTGGCGTAAGGAGAGGGTGCGGTTTGAAACCGCGTGCTGAGGGAAGACTTTATGAACAAAGCGAAATTTAGGCAAAGACCTAAAGGTGCGGTATTACAATATTACAACCAGAACCTACCAAGGGTGAGGACTTTAGTCCTAGAGGCTAAGAAACACAGCAGTGAGCAACATAGGGAAAGAGCCTTGCCCTCGGAGTTGAGGCTCTAGCAGGAGGGACACAGAAAGTTAAAAAAGAAGAAGAAGAAAGAAGGATGAAGATAATTTCAGAGAATCCTAGTGTTGTGAACATAGTGAAGCCAGGTGATGAGGGCTGCTGTAGCTGGATGTTTGGGGGGGGCTCCGTGGGAGACAGTCAGGCAGAGCTCAAAGGACAACATGTTCTGGGCAGAGGGACCAGCAAGTGCCAATGGCCAGGGGCCAGGTGATTCTGATATGATCAGAGTCCCAGTGGTGGCTGCAGGGTGTGTGTGTGTGTGTGTGTGTGTGTTGGAGGTGAGGCAAGAGATCTAGTGGTGGGCAGGCAGCCCTGGGATGAGTAAGCCCTGCAGGTCCCATAAAGAATTTTGGTATCAAAATGCCTGGGGGGGAGGGGTGGGGGGGGCGTATTGCTTTGAAGCAAGGGAATGACATGATGGGATTTACCTTAAAAAAAAAAAAAAAAGATTCCTCCTGGAAAGAATGGGGAGAGGGGGTAGGTGAGACTGTTGCAGGGTGGAGGTCAGGGGTCTGGGGTGGGTTACTGGGAAGAGTGAAATCAGGGAAGCCAGTAAGAGGCTGCTGGCCGTCCAACCCTCTCCTGCTTTATTCTCTTTATGGCACTTACTCAAACGCAATAGACAGGATTATACATACATAAGTAATAATTGTTCGTTAATAATATCTAACACATATATGTTAGGTAAAAACTATGTACAGTAATATGCCCAAATCTTGATTTTACATTAAAATCAATTAATTAAAAACCCATGCAAACACCCTCATAACCACCACCCCGATCGAGCTACAGAGCACTTCCGGCACCCTGCAAGGCTCCCTTGGGCTCACTGTCAGTTGTAGGGCCGAAAGGTAACACTCTCCAGACCTCTCCTGTTCTAGATTAGTTTTGCCTGCTTTTGAACTTCATGTGATGGAATCACACAGTATTCTTTCCATGGCTTCCTTTGCTCAGCATTTTGTGCCACTCTGTCTATTTCACTTATTTATTATCTGTCTTCTTCCTAGAGCTGCTCAGGCTTGTCCAATAGCAAATCACGAGTCGCAAGAGTGACTGACGTTAAAATTAATTAAAGTTAAGCAAAATTTAAAGTTCAGCTCCCCGGTCACACTCGCCGCATTTCTAGTGCTCATTAGCCACACGTGGCTAGCGATCACCAAATTGGAACATGCAGAAAAAGCACATTTTCGTCCTTGCCAAAAGTTCTACTGGACAGCTGCTCTGGCGTGCCAGCTCCAGGAGGGAAGGCGTATCTGGGCATTTCTGTTTGTTTTGTTCCCAGCTGTATCCCCGGTGCCTGAAACGGTACTTGGACACAGCAGGTGCTCAGCATTTGCTTGTTGAATGAACTGAACTTGTCAGAGAGATGATGGTGGCAGTGACAGATGATGTGATGGCCTAGCGCTGGGGATCGCTGGTGTGGGTGAGTGTGGGGGAGGAGGGAGCCTGTAGGTGCCGTGCAAGCTCGACTGAAAAGGTAAGTAGGGGGGCTCCTGGGTGGATCAGGTTAAGCCGAGTGCTGACAGGTCAGCGCCTGGAGCCTGCTTTGGATTTTAGGTCTCCCTCTCTCTCTCTCTCTGCCCCTCCCCTGCTCGTGCTCTCTCTCTGTCTCTCAAAAATAGAAGTTAAAGAAAAATAAACATTAAAAAAAAAAGGTGAGTAGGAGTTTGCAGAGAGAAGAAGGTTGTGCCGCGGAAGGAACCGCAGGAGCCAAGACGGGAAGGCCTGGATCACCCTGGTGTGTGTGTGAGCGAGAAGTAACCTATCTGCGGGACTCTAAAGGCAAACCTGTGATATCTCTTTGGTCCCCCTTTGGGAAAAATCCGGCGCCCCTCCGCACAGACATCCGCCGTCCCCAACTCCAGCCCGGGCGAGAGTGGGGGCGGCGGTGAGGGCGCAGCGCGGGAGGGGAATCTGCAGGGAGGAAGCCCGGGGGCGCCATCTCCCCGCAGGACGACAGGGAGATCTGCGTCCAGAGCAAGAAGTGCAAGAGTGGGTGCTGTCGCCGGGAGACCGAGGGCTGCGAGTCGCACTGCGCCCCCTAGGGGTCCGAGGGCAGCACGCGTCACCCGCAGGTGGGTGGTGGCGCCCCCTGGGGGGCGGGCGGGGTGAGCGGGGAGGACCCCCGGAAAGGAGGGGCAGGGGCGGACCCGGAGCCCAGGGGAGGGTGCGGGGTCGGCGACGGCGACCCGGAGCGGGGAATTGTCTGCTGCGACGGCACCTCCCAGCCGCTTGGGGGAGCCTGTGGACCGACCCAAGGTGGGACCCCACGCCAGGGGCTTGGAATCCAGATGGTTTGTTGTTGTTGTTTTTGTGTTTATTTATTTTGAGAGAGAGAGGGTGTGAGTGTGAGCGGGGGAGGGGCAGAGAGAGGGGGACAGAGGATTCCAAGCCGGCTCCGCTCTGACAGCGGAGAGTTGGAAATGGGGCTGGAACTCACCAAAGGTGAGATCATGACCTGAGCCCAGGTAGGATGTTTAACCGACCGAGCCACCCAGGCGCCCCCATGCTTCTCTTTCTGATATAAGTTCCCCTTTTCAGTGGGTCAACTCTGGAAGTAGCATTGTCAATTGGCACAGGTAGAAGGTCTGGTCCTAATCATGGTTCTCAGCCCACCCTTCTCAACAGCCCCGCGGGCTCTGCTGTGGCTCCAGGTGTTCTGGCCCAGAGGTTGTGGGCTGGGGTAGCCTCTGAGCTGGGTGTGCAGGAAAGGGGTGTTGGTTTGCTCATGAAAGGACTTCAGGAGACTAGATGGAGGTCCCCTGTGGGAGGGTGTTTTTTCACTCGGGATAGACACCTGGGCTAATGACAGGAAAGGTGATGCCAGAGAATGAACTAGGAGGGCACCAACAATCCTAGGGGTCGGCCTGGAGGAGGCAACCAGAGGCACAGACTGAACAGTGCATGAAGGGGTCCCTCAAGCCCAGGCTCCTCTGCTGTGTGCAAGCAGATGGTCTTGCAGGGGAGCACTTCCAGGGGAGTGAAGGCTGCCCCCTCAGGGCTGAGGGCAAAGCAGCCCCCAAGGTCAAGGTCAAAGTCCTGTCTTTCGCAGACATTCTTGGGTCTGTATAACGAGTGCCCCTGCCTGCCGAACCTGACGTGTGTATTTCCGAAGAATGAGAAATCATTTAACATCATCTATGGCCGTTGTAAGAAAATTGAAAAAAGGAAGTCAGTTAAGAACATTTTCTTCTAACGCTCCCTCCTTGCTGCCTTCCCCACCTCCTCCATCTACTCCTACGCCTCCCCAAATTTGTGTTCTTGCCCCTAGCCCTCAGAGCCTCCACCAGCAGGGGAGGGGCAGGGAGGGAGGGAGGGATGATGCGCCATCACTGGAACAAAGACTTTTCAGTGTTTGCTGCCCCTGGTGCCAGGGGCTGGGGAGGCGTGGCTGGGATGGGCTGGGCACAGGTTGCTGGGGAGTGAAGGGGCTGAGAGGCCGGAAGCTTAGGCTTGGGCCTTTCCCCTGTTGGGGCATGAACGAAAGTCCCCCAGAGGAGACTTGAGCTCTTCTCCCCACCCCAACCCCTTTCTGGCTTCAGCCCATTCCATAAGCCACCCGCCAAAAGCTCAGTTCACACCTGAACTCTTGGTTCCCCCGACCTTAAAGGTCACAAATGTGAAAGGAAGTGTCCAAGACAAATGTGTATGAAGAATTGGCAGTCTCAGTGGGCAGAACATGTGAGTCATTCTCTGGGTCATGAATTCGAGCCCTGCGCTGGGTGTAGAGATTACTTTAAAAAAAAAAAAATTGCCTGTGTTTATGGAGCACTTACTTTATGCGGGGGACGGTGCCAGATCCCTTACACACAGGATCTCATTTCATCCTACAAAAAAACCTTAGGAGGAGGGGTCAGAACTTTGATCACCCCATCTCAGGAGAACCTGAGACAGACTGAGCAACTTGTTCACAGTCACAGGGCTTGAACGTGATGAATCGGACTCTTTTGGGAGATCAGAAGAGAAAGGAGGGATGAGAAAAGGAGAGCCAAGGAAAGAGCGTGAGGAAAAGAAAGATCAGAGCGCCTACTGTGCTGTGGGGACGGAGAGACAATGAATCAGGACGAGTTTCCGCAAGCTGTACCTTTGGGTTGTGAGGCTTTAAGAGCCAGACGCTAGCTTGCTGGCTGTGAGTGTCGTGAATTCTCTGCAGAAGCAGGCTTCAAGGCAGCCCTGCTATATTTGGGTTACGTTCTGGGAATAAATAATTCAGATTTGGGACCCAAAGTTCCATGGTTAGCTACACTTCTGATTAGCTGAACCAAGTGTGAACCTAGATCTGAGCCAAGTGTGTCCTCCAGGACATCAGGCTTATGGTGCGAGAGCTCAGTAGTTGAGATAGAAGCTGAGGTTTACTTAAAGCACCCCCTGTAAGTCTTAGCAACACTCTAACCTTTATCTTGGCGGAAATTGCTCCTAAATGTGTCAGACAGATCCACAGTGTCACATGTACTTCAGAAAGACACAGGGCTACGGTGCATGAGCTCCCCTTATTTGGAGAAAATCTATGAAAGGCCCTTGGAAGGGGAGAGTGCAGGCTGGAAACCCAGCCTCCAAGAATACCTAATGTCTTCAAATTTAGAAGGGGAGGGGGAAAATACATTGCTGATGTGATTACACTGGTTTCATACAATGAAGAGGAGAAACTTTTCCTCTACCCTCTTAGGTTCATTGTTGGGGGCCTGCAAATTAAACTGACAAAAGACAGATTGGCAAGAGAAAAGAGAGATTTTTTTTGTTCACATGCATACGCATGTGGGGGAGTTCACAGAAAAAGGTGACCCGATGAGGCAGTTAGAATTTGGGGCATATATATCATCTTTATTGGGGAAGGGGAATGGGAGAAGGACCCTCTGGAAAATGGCTTCTTAATAGGGGAAGAAAGAGCACTTAGGGGAAAACACATTATTTTTTAGAAAGATAAATGGGCCCTTAGGAGAGTAGATGACAGTTATGATAGTTTTTGTGACAATGTCCATTTAGGTGTGGTGCTGACTTCTGCAGTGATAAGATTCCAGCACAAAGAGTCCATCTTTCTTGGTTGCGAGAAACTTCTCCAGGAGGGAATTTATGATAGTTGAGTTCTTTGGGGAGGCTCTGCTTTTAGACAGATGAAGGAGTTCAGAAAAATGCCTCTTCTCAAAATCCTTCAGCTTAAAAGAGCAGCACTGTCCAGCGGAAGGTGCAATGTGATTTTAAATTTTCTAATGGCCATACTTAAAAAGTAAAGAGAAACAGGTGGAACCAATTTTGACAATATACTCTACTTATAACACAATCAAAACTGTTATTTCAACGTGTAAAAATTATTTGAGATCTTTGACATTCTTTTTTTGGTAATAGGTCATCTGAATCCAATTTGTATTTTACGCGTACCCCAATTCAAGTGCTCAACATGTGACTAATTGGTACCATATTAGACAGCATATGCCTACAGGGTCCAGCATCCGGCATTTTTTATGGATTCAAGGCTGCAAATATTGCCACTTCTGTAGCTGAATTTCTAGCAGATCTAGAAAAAAGTTACAGCAAGGTGGGGAGCTCCCGGGGTTAGGATATTAAGGTGGAAAGTATCAATGGCAAGGCTACAACCTATAGGACATCTTTATGGGAATTTGAAAACAGGGACTCCTTGGGGCGCCTGGGTAGCTCAGTTGGTTAAGCATCCGATTTTGGCTCAGGTCATGAGCTCCCGGTTCGTGGGGTTGAGCCCTGCATTGGGCTCTGTGCTGACAGCTTGGGGCCTGGAACCTGCTTCAGATTGTGTGTCTCCCTCTCTCTCTCTGCCCCTTCCCCATTCATGCTCTGTCTCTCTCTCCCTCTTTCTCAAGATAAATAAACATGAAAAAAAATAAAAATATTAAGAAAAAAAAAAAGAAAATGGGGACTCGTCTGGGCTCCAGGCTGGGTGAGAAGAAGGTGCCTTTGAACAGCAGCAACACAACAAAAAATGTTCCCCTTCTTCCAGCAGCCGTGTATTAGGTCTCAGTGCCGAAAACAAGGACCACTCCAGATGGTTCAAGTAGAAAGGATTTAACACAGGGAACAGGGGGTTGAGGTCTTTGCCCCTTGCTGCCACAGACCCCAGCTTCCCACTCACCCCTGGAAACTAGGGACATTTCCCTCGCGCCCTTTATAGACTGTAACACAGTGCTGGGCACTATGGTCATTCAACAGATGTATGAAGAAGTGAATGAATGCAGGGTCCCACCCAGCTTTGGATCTAGGCACCACGGAGTATGACCCAACCCTGCCTCAGAGTCTGAGCCCTCTACTGGGTTAAGATATTGAAAGCCCCTCCAGTTGAGCACTCACTTAGGTATGGAGGATAATTACCTGACTCCCCAACAGCCTTTACCCCTCTTCCTTGCTAACTGAACCCCAGTATTGTTTGGGTGGTACTGGGCCCAGCCCTGGGAGAGGGATCTAATTAGCCCAAGCCAGTCATGGCGGTCCCATTCCCTTTGCCCAGTACTTGCTTTCCCAGCTTCCCTTGTGGCCAGAGGTGGCCCCTTGACCCAGTTGGAGCCATTGAGATATGGAGAAGTCAGCCTGGAGGCTTTTGGGCAAGATAAGAAAGTAGGCTAGGAGAAATAATCTGCCCTTGGCCCCTATCCAGCCACCCTCTACTCCATGCTTCCTAACTTGAACATGGTAAGAGAATATGACCATTAGGAGCTGCCGTGAAGGCATCTGCCAGTTGAGAGGAGGTAACAGATGCACAGTTCTGCCAACACTTCCTATCTCCAGACTTCTTTTTAATGTTTGTTTGTTTAGAGAATGAGTGGGGGAGGGGCAGAGAGAGAGAGAGAGAGAGAGAGAATCCCAAGCAGGTTTCCTGTCAGTGGTCAGCGCAGAGCCTGACGAGGGGCTCAATCTCATGAATCGTGAGATCACGACCTGAGCCCAAATCAAGAGTTGGACACTCAACCGACTGAGCCCCCCAAGGTGCCCCCTCCAGACTTTTTGATTCATGAGAAACATGTGTCCCTATTTGTTTCAGCCATAATTCCTTGGTTTTTTTTTGTTACTTTTCAGGTAGATCCTGTCTTAACTCAGAAACCTAGTGGCTACTCTAAGGATTCCTTAATCACAGACTACAAAATCCTGGGGCTGGGAGAGCATCTCAGCTTTAATTAGTTCATTCTCTTCCTTCTTTGCATGAATCTCCTCTCCTACATCCCCACTGAGGGTCAGTGAACCTCCACTTGCACATCTCAGTGACGGGGACCTCAGTACTGCCAAAGGCAACCTAGGTTTGATGGTTTTTATGTTAAACCAAAGCCAAATTCCCTACAATCCCACCCATTTGTCTTAGTATGAATAATTGGGAAAGAACCAGGAATTGTAGAATGGGTAGGGGGGTGGAGTTAGCGGGTGTGCTGCTAACTTTTTCTTTAAGTTTTTAATTAGCAGACCTTTCTTTCTTTCTTCTTTCTTTCTTTCTTTCTTTCTTTCTTTCTTTCTTTCTTTCTTTCTTTCTCTTCTCTTTCTTTCTTTTTAAAGTTTATTTATTTATTTTGAGAGAGCACACTTGGGCCAGGGGTAGAGAGAAAGAGGAAGAGAGAGAATCCCAAGCAGGCTCTGTGTGGTCGGTGCACAGCCCCACACAGGGCTCGTTCCCATGAACCATGAGATCACAACCTGAGCTGAAATCAAGAGTCAGACACCTTACCGACTGAGCCACTCAGGCAACCCCCAAATTTTTCTAATTATGTGACATTGAGTAAGTTGCTTATCTTCTCTGAACGTTAGTTTTTGTTTTTGTTTTTGTTTTATCTATAGAGACGATATATTCTCCCTCCTGGATCGTTGTGAGGATTTGCTAGCAAAGAGTAAGCCCACAGCAATTGTTAGTGGTTTGACTCCTTAACACATGGGTTGTGTCAACCAGCTGGCATACCTGAGAGTTGGGTCCAGAAAGAAGATAGGACCCCAAGACAGGGGCTGGTAAATTTTGACGCAGGGCAGAGAATATGGGCCATTATGACTTCCCGCGAGAAGTGTGTGCATGTACCTGTCTGAGAACTTGGGGGGCAAGAAGGGCATCCCAGGGAGGTGTCACGGTCCCCAAATGGAGAGGTTCTCAGCATGGCTGCTTCACAACCTTGTCTCCAGTCTGTCCAGCCTCATCCCGCCTGGCCCCCCGACCCATCCCTCCTTCCTCTGATCTATTGACTTCCTCTGACCTTGATGAGGCAAAGGCTTGAGGTGACATCAAGGAAGACGCTGACTCAACAAGAACATTCAGGAGCCTGGGGAAGGTTGCAGGAAGAGCTTTAATTGCTGAGAATCCAATCAGAAAAGGGAGGTGCTGGCCAAGGGGTGGCCAGCCAGGGAGGGGTGGTGGAAGAGGGGCAGCCTTCGGTGGTTTTACTTCCGGGAGCGTCCAGCATCGTGGCAGAAGCCAAAGTTGGTATTGGTGATGGAGCCCACGATGGTCTTGTCAACCTCACAGGTCAGGCCCCGCTCACAGGGACACTTGTAGTAAACCCCATACAGTGTCTGCAAAGACACAGGGCCATTGGAGTCACAGGCTGTGTGTTGGGGGGGCTACTTTGGGCATAACGTGCCCCCTGGCCTGACCCCAAGAACCCCTGGCCAGTCTCTTTTCAGTCTGTCTTCTTCTGACTGCCACTCCAGAGGGCACTGTGGGCCCCGAGGCTGGTTCCCACCCTGTGCCTCATTTACGCTGACAACATCTCTCTGGGGAGGCCTCTATTCACCCATCCGTGAAACGGGGATAACAACCCCCGCCCCCATTCATCTCACTGGTCACTGGTGAGGGTCAAAGGAGATGATGGCATGGGAAAGTGCTTTGAAGACTGCTGACCTCCCCCTCTTAATCTCAGCGTTCGGGGCCCAGGCTGACGCTCCTCCGTGATCCTATCCCCAAGCCTGAGGGCCCTCCTCCTCTGAGCGGTCCCTCTTCCCACCACGACCGCCCCCACTCCGCGGGCACCCACCTTGGCAGAGCACTCGCTGTTCTCACTGGCCTTGGGTGCGCAGCGGGCCAGGCTCAGCCCCGTGCTACGGTGGCAGCACCTGCTCTTGCATTGAAGGCTGTTCAGGCAGAGCTCGCCGTCTTCCTGCCGGGGCAGCCGGTTAGCCCAGGTCCCCTTCCATTGGTCCCTTCTCTACACCCCCCTTGCCCCACCACCCACTGCCGCTGACAGAGCCTCCCCTGGTGGGGGCGTGTGTAGAGGAACCCAGCCCCTGAGTCTGGGGGCCAATCCGCCCACCCCCAGCCCCAGCGTGTGAGAAGCGGGCAGGGTAGTGGTTGCGGGTCAGGACACGGGTTCTAGCACCCGCTGTGCTATCAACTCCCTGGGTGACTCTGGGCAAGTCACTGCCCCACACTCTGCCTCGGTGTTCCCAAAACGGGGTCTCCAAACTTCTCTGGTTCCCACGCTCCGTTGAGGAGCCTGTGAAGGGTGAGGACCTTCTCCCTGGAAAATTCCTCCCTCCCCTGACTTCTACATATAACCTCAGGGGGATCCTGGACCCTCTGAGCCATGTAAGGCCTGAGTTAAGAACCTTTGGGTACAGAGGCAGCATGGGGCAGCGTGACAGTGTGGCTCTGGAGCCAGCAGCCTGGGCTCCAATCCCTGCTCCGTGTTTTCCAGCTGCGTGACCTCAGGCAGGTGGCTTAACCTTTCTCCACAACTGCTTTCCATCTGAAAACGGACCTGATCCGAATAGGACCTATCTCGCGTGGTCAGTATGAGGCATTTAGAACTGTGTCTGTGTGTCCCTCTAGGTCAGAAGCCAGACTCACTGGGAGAGCTTTTTAAACTACTGCACATTTCTGAGCCAGGGTTTCCAGGGCAGGACCCTAGGGCTCTAGGTTTTTCTAAAGCTCCCTCAGCCAGTTTGAACCATTGCCCTGAGCATGTCCCATGCTGGTCAGCCTTGTCTGAGGCGCCAGCGGAAGAGGGCAGGATAGTTGTGGGCAGGATAGATAGAGATACTTCACCTCTCAGCCTCCAGGCAGCCCCAGCTGGAGACATTAGAGGTTAAGATCGAAGCTTAAAAAATCTCCACCTGGGCACATGCACCCCAATATTTATAGCAACACTATTGACAGTAGCCAAATTATGGAGAGAGCCCAAATGGCCAATGACTGACAAATGGATAAAGATGGATAAAGAAAATGTGGTGTGTGTGTATATATATATATAATGGAATAATACTCGGCAAGCAAAAATAATAAAATCTTGCCATTTGCAACAATGTGGATGGAACTAAGAGTGTATTATGCTAAGCGAAATTAGTCAGAAAGACAAATATCGTATGATTTCACTCATATGTGGAATTTAAGAAACAAAACAGATGAACATAGAGGAAGGAGAGGAAAAATAAGATAAAAAAAACAGAGAGAGGTGTTGGTGGGGGCTGGGCTAGATGTGTGATGGGCATTAAGGAGGGCACTTGTTGGGATGAGCACTGAGTGTTCTATGTAAGTGATGAATCACTGAATTCTACTCCTGAAACCATTATTACATTATATGTTAACTAACTTGGATTTCAATAAAATTTAAAAATTAAAAAAAAAAATCCCTGCCTGGATGTTCAGATGACTCCTTCCCTGAAACCCCTCTTACCAGGTGGATAATGATTCCCCGAGGGTCAGGCACCGCGTAGGCCACTGCGAGGGCAACCAGCAGAAGGACGAGGACCTTCTCCATGATGGACGGGCACAGCCGGTGTAGGTAGCCGCTGGCAGGTCAGGTGGCAGAAGACAGACCCGGCCTGGGTGGTGGAGCTATAAAAGGGACTCTGTCCACATGTGACTCACCTTCCCCAGCCCGCTGGGCTGGACGTGAACCGAGGCCCAGCTGTGGCCAATCTGCTGGGGGGCGTGTCCTGATAAAGCAAATGGGCGACACCTCGTTCCTTGTGCATGCGTGTGCGTGTATGTGTGCACCTGTGTGTGTGTTGTGTGTGGTGGTGATACCGCACCAACACAGAGTTGGGTGTGGACTCTGGAACACTTTTACTTGTAAAGTTATTAGCTGGGCAAGTTATCTGTTCTGAGCCTCAGTCTCCTTATCTTCAACTGGGGATCATTTTGAGAGTTGGGAGGGCTGAGTGAGTGAATATGTCGCATGTATCTTAACACACATGGGTAGCTCAGCCCCGGGCTTGGCTCTGTCGTTAGGATGTGTCAGCCGCTGTTACCGGTGCTCCGTTCCCCGGTGGTGCCCGGAGCCCTGGTAGGGCTGGGACTGGGGTGAGGTGAGAGAGCACCTCCTTCAGCTTTGCATGTAGGCACCTCTCACCCCAGTCCAGGCCCTGCTTCTGACTCCATCCAAACCCAGGGATCAGGCGCCGGTGAGGAGGGGCCCCAGCCTCCTGGCTTCCTCAACCTTCCCAGCCTCCCCTGGGGCATTTTAGGGCAGGTCGAGGCTGCTGGGGCTGACCCACTCCGTGATCAACCGACCGCTGGAGGGGGGATGTGGGTTCTCACTTCCCACCTGCCCTCACACTGTGGGGGAAGGGGGCCTGCCTCTGTGAGTGATTTCAGGGGCCCTTAGGATGGTCCTTCTCACGTAATTGTCTCCTGTTTCCTCTTCACTCAACATCTGCAGTCCCAAACCCCTTCAGTTAAGGCTTCCACTCAGCCTGTCCCCTACCCAAGGCCACCTGTGAACGTGAGCTGTAGTCTATCCTGGCTGAAGACGAGGAAGTCTTGTGAATCGCAGATGGACCCAGGTCGGGGGAGGGGGCTGAAGGCTGGGAAGGGTGCAGCTGCCAGAGTGTGCTCAGGTGTGGGACCAGAGCAACTTTCCCTGGACGACCGCTCACTGCAGCCAAGGATCCCATCCCAGGAGGTGGAAGACCGCCCCGCTGTGGAGGCCCTGGATCCGGTTCCCCAGAGCACAGCTTGGATCCATATTGACTTGGCTTCCAAACTCGGCCCTCCCTAGCCACGTGACCTTGGACAGGTAATTTAAATCTGTAAGCCATCTGAGCCTGTTTTGAGTGCCAAGGAAGATGATATCACCTTTGTAAGGTCAGGATTGAGTAAGACAATGCAGGTGGGAGTGCCTAGCGTCTAGTAGGTGTTCTGCCCTCGTAATACCCCCACCCCTCCGCCTTACGGCCCTAGAGGGTGGAATAGAGGGGAGTAGCTGGAGGAACGAGCTAGGAGACCCTCATAATGGGAGAAACCTGACACAAAAGTATCACTGGTTAAAGAAACACTAGTCTCTCTTATTTTTATGGAACTCAGTGTTTAAAACCACTTTCCCCTATGAGGTCATTCTGGCCCCTCCTTCGCTTCCCACTCCCCGCCCCCCCCCCCCCAGTACCCCTGTGAGCAGAGCCACAGGGAGGGTAATTGCACTTTGCTTTTCACCAGTCAAGGCCAGGAGGCTGGGGAAGGAACCGGAGGAGCTCTTTCCATCTGTGACCGGAGCTGTGAAAAGTGCATCAGTCCTATCTCCGGCTGGTCACAGCCAACTCCCCAGAGGAGGAAGAATGGAGTTTTTTCCATTACAGATGAAGAGTATAGCAAAGAGAACTTTGGCCAATGTTTCTGCTTCCAAAATATAAGCAAAAATTAGATTTTTTTTTTTTTTACCAAATCCCCATAAGGTTTAGCCACCCCTTGCCCAATCTAAAGAGTGTTGTGCATTGCGTTTTTCCCCTTCAAAAAGGAACCCCACATGCAATCACATGGATTAACTTCAGAGGCATAACGTTGAGTGAGGAAAGCCACAGACAGAAAACATACAGACTGCGTGGTTACGTTTACATGCAGTTCAAGAAAAGGCAAAACTAACCTATGGTGATAAAAATCTGCAGGTTTACCCCTGGGTGGGCAAATTGGCTGGGAGGCGGCAAGAGGAAGCCTTCTGGAATGTTGGAATTGTTCTAAATCTGGATTTGGGGCATTGAGAGAGAGAGGGCATGAGTAAAAGAGGGCAGGGAGGGAGAGAGAGGGGGGAGAGAGAGACTCTCTGATGCGGAACTCATGAATGGTGAGATCATGACCTGAGCAGAAGTTGGATGCTGAGCTGACTGAGCCACCCAGGTGCCCCCACACTATGTACTTTTAAAAAGTTGTGTTTTATTTTTGTTTTTATTTTTGGCCTGGCTTCTTAGCATAACACATTTGGGATTTGTGCACGTTGTGGCCGGTTTCTGTAGTTTGTTTCTACTGTTTCTGCTTCTGTTGTGTGGAATGGAACCACAGTGTGTTTATCCATTCCCGGCTGAAGGACATTTGGGTTATTTCTGAAAAATTTGGGGCAATTATTAATGAAGCTCTTATACAGGAGCACCTGGGTGGCTGGGTTGGTTAAGCATCCGACTTCAGCTCGGGTCATGAGTTCGATCCCCGCGTCAGGCTCTGTGCTGACAGTTCAGAGCCTGGAGCCTGTTTCGGATTCTGTGTCTCCCTCTCTCTCTGCCCCTCCCCCACTCATGTACTGTCTCTGTCTCTCAAAAAAAAATAAACGTTAAAAAATGTTTTAAAAAGGTTTTATACATATTCGTGTACAGGTTTTTGTATGTGTGCAAGTTTTCATTTTTCTGGGACAAATAATCAGGAGTGAGATGGCTGAGTCTTGTGTCAAATGTTTGTTTTGATTTCTAAAAGATGTTGGACTGTTTTCCAAAAGGGCTGAACTAATGTGCATTCCCACCAGCAATGTATAAACGTTCCAAATGCTTTCTACATCCTCATCAGGGCTCGGCACTGCCGGTTTTTCAGGTTTTTTTTTCTCTTTCTTTCTTTCTTCCTGTTTTTTGTTGTTTGTTTCTTTGTTTTTGGTTTTTAATTTAGCCTTTCTAATAGATGTAAGAGCAGTATGTCATTTGCGTTTCCCTACCGACTGATGACGTTGAGCATTTTTTCATGTGTTCAATTGCCATCCATATATCTTCTTTGATCAAGTGTTTGTATCTTTTGCCAACCAATCTTTAGTGGTTTTTTGTTTTTCTTATTACTGAGTTTTGAGAGTTATCAGTGTCCTACAGGGGCTTGAAGTCTGTTGATATTATTGGGAGCCAGTAATGACTGGCTGGGTCCACCTTAGTGGGAAATCCATTCAGTCTCCGTCTGTCCCACCATGGACCCCTTGTTATGAGTCTCTGAGCCAGTGCAGGGTAGGAGCGGGTGGGGAAGGAGGCTGGCTAGCATTTACAGGAGTGGGGTGTCCTGTCCAGCTGATGTTAAAAGCCTCTGCAGTAGCAAACCCTTGGAGAACATTCTTACAGGACTCAAATACTCTCTGGTTTTTGTCCCTATTTTGAGGATTCCATGAACCCTACCCCTTTCCTGAAACCCTTAACCCTCCAACCTTACTCTGTTGGAGACGATGACCATCTATCTGGCTTGTACATGAGCTGCTGCCCACAGACTGACGTACCTCTCAGACTGTCTCTCCTTACAGGAGAGGTGGTATACTTTTTGAGGCAGCCATAACAAATTACCAACCACTTGGCAGATTGAAACAACAGAAATTGGTTCCCCTACAATTCTGAAGGCCAAAAGTCGAAATCAAGGTATCAGCAGGGCTGTGCTTTCTACAGAGGCTTTAGGGGAGAATCGGTTCCATGCCCCTTCTTGCTTCTGGTGGTTACCAGCTTCCTTGGCTGAAACCCCATCATTCTAGTCTCGACCTCCATGGTTATGTCACCTTTTCCTTTCGGTCTGGATTCTCCTCTGTGCGTCTTAGAAGGATACTTGTCATTGGATTTAGGACCCGCCTAGATAATCTGGCAGGATCTTCTTATCTCAAATCTTTAATTATAGCTGCAAGGAACCTTCTTCTCAATAAAGTAATTTTTACAGGTTCTGGGCATTAGGATGTGGATCTTTTGGGGGTAGATAATTACAGCACTAGAAGTTCTACCTTCTGGGGAGATTTCCTTTCCTCACTGTCCCCAGGGCTGTCCTGAGTGGGGTTGTCATGCCACAGTAGTCCACTCCCACCTGGCCAGCACCCCATCAGAGCTCTCTCTGGAGCAGGCGGAGGGTGGGGCTTCCACAGTGAGGGAAGAGGCCCGACTGTCCCCCTGGCCTCATACAGCAGAGTTTCACCCTCACATAGGAAGGAGGTCAGGGTGCCGGCCAGCCCAAACCAAAACAATGTGACAAGTGTCCACTAGAGACGGACATTTGTCTGCCTGCATCTTTTGAGTGACTGGTAGTGACTCATTTCTACAGCTCCCCTGGGGACATAGTGCACTTTTTGATTTATTATTCGGAGAGTAAGAGAGAATGCCGCAGGCTTTCACGTAGCTCTTCCTGGTACATTTGTCTTTAGCTCAAGGGTCAGGGAGCCAAGGTGAGGATTTGACCTGTTCCTGAGGTGATCTGGCGTAACCATTTAGAACATAGGATGGATTTCAGGCCTTGCAGTTCTGTACTCTCACAGCCCCTGAATCTTATCTTAATGGCCCTATGCCTTATAGCAACAGGTCTCAACAAATTCTCAGAGCCATAGCACATAAAGGTCTTGACTTAGGTTTTTTAAATGTTTATTTATTTATTTTGAGAGAGAGCGTGCTCGTGCCTGAGTGGGGGAGGAGCAGAGAGAGAGAGGGAGAGAGAGAATCCCAAGCAGGCTCTGCATTGTCAGTATAGAGCTGGACTAGGGGTTTGATCTCATGAACCATAAGATCATGACCTGAACTTAAATCAAGAGTTGGATGCTTAACTGACTGAGCCACCCAGGTGCCCCTTAACTTTAAAAAAATTTTTTTAATGTTTTTATTTATTTTTGAGATAGAGAGAGACAGAGCATGAGCAGGGGAGGGGCAGAGAGAGAGGGGGACACAGAATCGGAAGCAGGCTCCAGGCTCCGAGCTGTCAGCACAGAGCCCGACGCGGGGCTCGAGCTCACGGACCGCGAGATCGTGACCTGAGCTGAAGTCCGACGCTCAACCGACTGAGCCACCCAAGTGCCCCTTATTTTATTTTATTTTTTAAAGATTGTATTTTTAAGTAATCTCTACATCCAACATGGGGCTTTAACTCACAACCCTGAGACCAAAAGTCTTATGTTCCAGTCAGGTACCCCTCATTTTATTTATTGAGTCAATAATCTGGATATTTGAGCTTGTCTTGCTTGATATTATTCAGTGCCCCCCACTGAATTTCCTAATTTCTTCATTCTCCTTATTTTATTTATTTATTTATTTTTAGTAGGTGCTATGCCCCAACATAGGACTTGAACTCACAACCCCTCAACCAAGCGTCACATTCTCTACTGACTGAGCCAGCCAGGCACCCTTTCTTCATTCCCTTTAAATCTGTTTTGACCAAAGCCACTTGGCTCCCAGAACTTGTCCCTCAGAGGGCACATGATCTCTGGTGTTCATGGCTGACAATTTTATTAGCTATTTCTCTTCTGTGTACGATGGAACATAAACAGGAATCTCAGAGAGTTTTGCCCGAAGCCCTCTTTCTGGTGCCAATGTTTGGATCAGTTAGGGCTCTTTGGTGCCCACGGCCAAAGCGTACTCTGGCTAATGAAATAAAAAAAGAAGGAAATAGAAGGATATCGGGTGGGTCACAGAGCTGAAGAAGGAGCAGGGCAACTGTCTAGGCAGAGTGGGAATCAGGGTATGTCTGAAGTTCCCAGTAGCAGGAACTCATGGATTGTTTCTTAGGGATGTTGCCAAGGCCTGATAAAGCAATAGCTTTTTTTCTCCTTTTGTCAGTCTACTACCAATTCAGATTCTCCAGGGAGAGACTGATGGCCTAGTTTGGGTCACCCACTCATCCTTGTCTCTAGAGTCTGTAGTATGCCCTGTGATTGTCTCACCAGATCCTCAGGAAGCAGGAGAGTCTGTTCTCAGAGGCAGGGGAAGTTGTGCTGGGCAGGCCAAACAGAGGTGGTTCACCAGCCTAGAGCCTTCTCTGAGTGGGAGAAGATACAGTCTGTCTCTAGGGAAACTGCTGGTTTGATGGTGGACACATAGGCTGTGCCCTCAGTGACCTTCCAGTCTGATGGGAAGACTGGTCACAAAACCAAAGAGATTTAAGAGAAAGAGGAAATGTAGGCAGTGACACAAGTATGTTCAAGACAGGGTTTGGGGGGGGGGTGAGGGGAAAGACAGGGTTTTGTTTTTTTAGTAGTGAAAAACTGGAAACTGCTAAAATACCCTAAAAAGGGGAAATGCTCAAACAATTAAATGATTACATACTCTGAATCAATATACATGCATTAAAATCATGTTTTTGAAAAAAAATAGTAATATGAGAAAATATTAATGGTGTAATGCTATGTGAAAAAAACTGGATACTAAATTGTCCAATTGTATAAAGCAGTATATGCAGGAGGGAAATATATCAAAATGTTAACAGAGGTAATAATAATGATAAACCGTTTGAGTACTTTTATATGTGAGGCCCTGTGCCAAACAGTTTACCTGTGTTATTTTACCTAACCCTTAGGTGATAGGAACTATTCTCCCCATATTTTTTGAAAGCAGGCTCTACGCCCAGTGTGGGGCTTGAACCCGTGACCCTGAGATCAAGACCTGAGCTGAGATCAAGCGTCTGACTCTTAACCAACTGAGCCACTCAGGCTCCCTCTCCCCATTTTATAGATGAAGAAACTGAGGCTTGGGGAGGTTAAATCCACAGATAGTCATATAGCTAGTAAGTGGCTAACTCAATCCAGATGTGTCTAAAGCCAAAGTCCATGTGTTTTTTAAAAAAATGTTTATTTATTTATTTTGAGAAAGAGAGAGGGAGGGAAGGAGCATGAACAAGGGAGGGGCAGAGAGAGAGGGAGAGACAGAATTCCAAGCAGGTTCCACACTCAGCATGAAGACAAGCTCATGAATGGTGAGATCATGACCTGAGCTGAAATCAAGCGACAGACATTTACCTGACTGAGCCACCCAGGCAACCCCAAAGTCCATGTTTTTAAGATAATCTTGACTCCCCTTAGCTTCCAATGTTGGGGATATGAGTGATTTATATCCTTTTATGTAGCTTTCCTGAATTTGCTAGGTCCCTACACCAAACATGTATTTACCTATACAGTCATGAGAAATACATATTTTGAAAAAGAAGGGGGAAAAAGAAATATGCAACAAAAACATATAAACAGGAGAAAGATATTGTATTGAACAAAACCATTTGTTAATGGATACCTGGGTGGCTCAGTCAGTTAAGCGTGGGACTTCAGCTCAAGTCATGATCTTGTGGTCTGTGAGTTCCAGCCCCAGATCGGGCTTTGTGCTGACAGCTCAGAGCCCGGAGCCTGCTTGGGATTCTGTGTCTTTCTCTCTGCTTCTCCCCCGCTCACGCTCTCTTTCTTTCTCTCTCAAAAATAAATAAACATTAAAAAAAAAAAAAACATATGTTAAAGTCTGGGAGGCCTCACAAGTATTGTCCTTTGCTATGCTTTGTAGTTCTTTAATATAGCACTATCAGTCTGCATTGCAAATATATCTACGGATATACATATATGTAAATGCCTCACTGTCTTTGAGGGCAGGGACCCTCTTTTATTTCTGTGGTTTTGCCTAGGGAAGATATCCTCCAACATGGGGCTTAGCACATAGTAGGTTCTTAGAAATTGTTGATTGAAGAGAAACCATATGGACTAGAAACCAGTGACCGGAAGATACAATCAGAAGAGGTTTTGCTGGACTCCCCTGTATTGGGATTTCTGAGAGGGCGACTAGGGAGCCAGGGCGGCGTTGGATGGGATGGGGGAACAGTGTTCAAGAAGAGGTTTTGGTTCTGCGGCAGGAGTTGAGCGGGAGGAATGTGACAGCTGCAGCCCCACCCTCTCAATTTTTGTCACCCCCCCCCCCCACCCCCTCCAACTCAGGAGGGTGAAGAGGGGTCTCAGTTCCCTGAGAAACTGAGCGGTGGGCGGGCCAGGAGCTCCCCACGCCTCCCCGGGGCCGTCATCTGTTTCCCACCCTCCTCCGACCTGAGTCCCGAGGCGCTGGCCGCGGTGCTGAAGCAGCGCTCTCCGAGGAGGGAGGAAGGAGGGGCCGGGCCGCGGCGAAGAGGCGGAGCTCTATGAAGCTCTGAGCCGGAAAGGGGGGAGGGGCAGGGCGGCGCCAGCAGGCCCGAGACCCTGGCAGGCTTGAGAGGAGGCAGGAGACTGGAGACAGCCTGGCTAGAGTGGACAAAGGCATCTGGACAATCTTCCTCGAAAGAAACCAAGGTTGTCGTCCTTGTCTTATAAATCCTCTCTCTTCTACCTTGGAGGGACCCTCACCTTGTGTCCTGACCTCAGCCTCGTTCCCAAACCCATCCGAGGAGTGACTGACTTCTAGGCTTTTCTGTCTGCGAAGCCACTAGCTTACAGCCCACAAGACCCCAGGTGAGGGCCTACTGCCTCACCATGGTGAAGTTGCTGCCCGCCCAGGAGGCAGCCAAGATCTACCACACCAACTATGTGCGCAACTCGAGGGCTGTGGGTGTGATGTGGGGCACACTCACCATCTGTTTTTCGGTGCTTGTTATGGCCCTCTTTATCCAGCCCTACTGGATTGGTGACAGCGTTAACACACCCCAGGCAGGCTACTTTGGCCTTTTCTCCTACTGTGTGGGCAACGTGCTGTCCTCTGAGCTCATCTGCAAGGGTGGCCCGCTGGACTTCTCCTCCATTCCCTCTAGAGCTTTCAAGACTGCCATGTTTTTTGTGGCCTTGGCCATGTTCCTCATCATTGGCTCCATCATCTGCTTTAGCCTCTTCTTCGTCTGCAACACGGCCACTGTCTACAAGATCTGTGCATGGATGCAGCTGGCTGCAGGTGAGCAGGGTTAATGGGAGGGCAGGCGGGGGCCCACCCCCGGCCACAGGGGACACTGCACCATTCCGCCCTCTGGAGGCTCTTGGTCTCCTTCCCAGCTGTTCCTCTTTATTTTTTTTTTCTCGAAGATTTAATTTTTTAAAGCAATCTCTACATGGGGCTTGAACCTACAACCCCGAGATCAAGAGTCACATGCTCCACCGACCGAGTCCACCAGGCTCCCCTCAGCTGTTCTCCTTTAGCCCAGCCCTACTCAATGCTCTGTAGAAGCTTCTGAGGAGTAGAGAACTTTAGAATGGTTGAGACCAAAAGGATCGTTGAGATCAAATTGTTCAACCCCCTCATCTTACTGATGGGAACTGAGGTCCAGAGAAGGGGAGTGACTTGCCCAGGAGCGCACAGCTAGTTGATAGGAGGTGTCCTGACTCCCAGGCCACCACATCAGAGGTTGTTGTTGCTCTGAGGAGGAAAAAGAAGGAAGCTTCCATTGTCAGCCATGTGGAAATAGGATCCAGCTCAGGGCAAAATGTCAAGCACATCCTAGATGTCTCCATCTCCCACTTCTGGGGGTTTGTTCTTTCTCTTTATGGATCCCCAGATCCCTGCCCTCACTCTTCCCCTCTCACCCAAAATTGCTCTCAGGGAGATTCTAAAGTCAGTTGTTTATTTGGAGTGTTATGCTGTGACCTTTCCCATAGAAACTTGCATTGAAGTTCTCTCTTTCATGGTGGAGTGAAAGTCTTTGTTCCCTAGTTATAGGTTTCTGTACTTGAGGCAACAAACGGGAGTGATATTTTGTCATGGGGGAAGTGGTGGTGGTGGCTAGGGTCTTTTATTATTATTTTTAATGTTTATTTATTGTTGAGAGAGAGAGAGAGCATGAGCAGGGGAAGAGTCAGGAAGGGGGGGACAGAGGCTCCAAAGTGGGCTCTGTGCTGACAGCAGACAGCCCTATTCAGGGCCTGAACCCATGAACTACAAGATCATGAGCTGAGCCGAAGTTTGAGGCTTAACTGACTGAGCCACCCAGGCATCCCAGATGGCTAGGGTCTTTTAAAACTATGGAGGGGTGGGGCACCTGGGTGGCTCAGTCGGTTAAACCTTCGACTCTTGGTTTCCACTCATGATCTCATGGTTTGTGGGTTCAAATCCCACACTGGGCTCTGCACTGACAGTGCGGAGCCTGCTTGGGATTCTCTCTCTTCCTCTTTCTCTGTCCCTCCCCTGCTGTCTCTGTCTCTCTCAAAATAAATAAATAAACTAAAAAAAAACTATGTGGGGTAGGTGGCTACTTATGGTGCCCCAAAGCAGGCCTTTCCTGCCCCTTTTTCCTGCTCCTGGCCCAGGCAGGCCTCTCGGTCCTTGGGCCAGCTGCTCCTGTTTTCCTCTAAAGCTCAGAAAGACATGGCCTAAGGCCTTGTCCTTCAGCCCTTGGTCCCCTCCCATCCCAAGGACCATGCACAGACTGCCCATTCTAGGGGAATGTCCAGGGGCAGTGTGGGGACTTCAGACTAGAGAGCAAACCATCTTGATATCGTTGGTTAGAATGAGAAGTAGTATTATCCATAACAGGGGGAATGGAGTGGGGATCAGAATCCCAGACAACGAAACACATAGATTTAAGACTCTGTCAGAGTTGGAGGGGACCTCAGGGAGCTATAGGTACCCTCCCCCCCCAAAGATGAGGAATCTGGGAAAAGACTTGGCCAAACCTGTAACAGATCAACTGGCAAATAAGGACCAAGGAGAATTAAGGCAGCAGGTTCCAAGAAACAAGATGTATTCCAAACTCACTTTTATTGAGCCACACATTTACATAAGTATAATGACTTACAAAGCACTTTCACATCTACCCTCTGGAGGAGCCCATCCCTACCTAGTGAGATGGGCATTCCTCTTATTGATAAGAGGAATAAGAGCCTTATAGATAAGGCTCCTAATGGGTAACTTGACTTTTAGCACAGGTAGTGGTGGACAGAACCTTTGATTCCAAATCTTGTACTCAGGCTACTCACCTGGCTCCAGAGCTGCGTCTGCAATCCACCCACCATCTCCCTCTCTGGTCTCTCTGTATCATGAGCGAGAGGTTGGGACAGGGCTGAGGTAAATCTTGGTGGGCGGTGGGGAGGAGGAGGAGAAATGTAGATGTAGCAGTTCTGGGACAAAGAGGAGTAGAATGGACCCTGGCATGCTTACCAGTTGGTCCTCCATATCAGAGCTATGGGATGCTGGAAACACAACCATTCCTCTCATTCTCCACACTGCCCCCTCCCACAACCTCCTGCAGCAGGTGCCATGTGCTGAACAGGCAGTGCTTGGGAGGGACTACGTGGGGGAGGCGTCACCAGGCTATTTGAGTTAGACCCTGCCAGGTCATGGAGCTGGAGACATTGATAGCAGAGGTGGCCAGATGCCATCCCATGAAACATTTACATTGGGAAGAGCAAAAGTGGTGTCATGTTCCATTCTTTGGTGCAGGGGAATGGAAGATGAGCCAAAGGGAGGGATTAAGAGGGGGTCTGCTTTGCAGTCAGCAGCTGGGAGACAGGTCCATTTGAAGATGCCTAAACCAATTAGTTTAACCTTGCCAGGAAGCCTGAGGCCAGGGAAGGGAGCAGGAGAAAGGAAAGAGGATTGGTGCCTGGGCCAGTGGGGGGCTGTAGTTTAACAATGTTAATTGAGCTTCTGGATCCCAGGTATAAGTTGTGTGTGGTTCCAGCTCCTAGAAACACAGGTAGAGCAAGTTGCTTGTCTCTCTGAGTCTTGATAACCTCATCTGTAGGGTGTAGCAACAGCACCTCCCATCACAAGGTTCTTGTGAGGATGGGATGTATACTGCATGTAAAACACCTTGTACGGTTCTTGACACATAGGAGGTGCTCGGCAAATATGAAAAACACAAAAACAGTCAGGATGGGGGGGGTGACAAAAAAACTCCCAAATCTTAGTGGCTTAAAACAAAGATTTATTCTTTGCTGGTGGCACAAGCTCACTGAAGATCAGTTGGGGGCTCTGCTTTCACCGTTCTCTTCTGGAACCCGGGCTGATGGAGCACTGGCTGTCATCTGGCTGTCATCACTGCAGAGGGAAAGGGAGCTCTGGAAGGCATCTCCCCAGAAGTTACATGCTGTGGCCCGGAACCCCACACATTTCTGCTCCCATTTTGTTGTCTAAGGGAAGTCTTATGGCCTTGCCCAACTTGAAAAGAGGGGAGCAAGGAAATCTAACACCGCTATGTACCTGAAATGTTTGTGAACAGCTCTAATGACATTCACATCCCCTGAGGTTGCTTCCATCTGACTTCAATGCCAATAATAATAGCAACGACTGACTTTAATTGGCTGGTTACCATGTACACACTGCAGTAAGCATTTTCTTTCTTTCTTTCTTTCTTTCTTTCTTTCTTTCTTTCTTTCTGGTTTAAATGTTTATTTACTTATTTTTGAGGGAGAGAGAGAGAGAGAGAGAGCAAGCAGAGGAGGGGCAGAGAGAGAGGGAGACAGAGAATCCCACGCAGGCTCCACACTGTCAGCACAGAGCCTGACTCGGGGCTCGAACTCACGAACCATGAGATCATGACCTGAGCTGAAATCAAGAGTCGGATGCTTCACCAGCTGAGCCACCCAGGTGTCCCTACAGTGAGCGTTTTCTATACATGATCACACTTCATCTTCGTAACTCCGCTATGAGTCAGGTAGTATTATCCTGATTTTACAGATGACAGAATGGAAGTCAGAAAGGGTAAGTAAACTTGCCTGAGGATACCATGCTGGCCTCTGCTTAGAGTCCTGAGACATTACAAATGGAGTTGCCCCCCACTGTGCCCAGGTGGATGGGTCAGGTGCTCACAGAGGGTCATGGCACCCATTGTAACAACCTGTTTCCAGGTTGGAGGCCCTGGGCTATTTTCCAGAGATGCTACGGAAGGAGAAGGGGACCAAGGGGAGGAGATGGGGAGAATGGAAAGTCCCGAAGGGCAGCTCCTTTCCACATTGACCCATTCCACTCCTCCGCCTGGGGGCCACGGTTGGCACCAAAACTCTGGTCTTACACCAACTGGGGAAGGCCATAGGTTTTACCGAAGAGCTCTGGGAGAGTCCCCCCTCCCCTACGCTAAGTATCTTCCTGAAACACGTCTCATTTTGTCACGAAGTCTGAAATGTCAGCACTAAATACATTCAGCTCTTTGGAGTGATGTCAGTCTGAGAGTTTAGGGAATTAACTTCGAGGAAAAAAAAAAAAGCCAGGAGCATGTGTTCAGGTCTTGACTCTGCCCTGGGCAACTCACTTGGTTTCTCTGAGACCTCAGTTTTCTAATCTGTAAAATGGGATATTAATACATGGCCTACTTCACAGAACTGTTGTCAGGATCAAGAGGAAAAGGGTACACGAAGTATTTTGGACCTAAAAAGACCTATACGCTTATATGAATTAGCTTGTCCCATGTAAAATCAAAGGCGAGTTGATACATTTAGGCGGGGAGGGGGGATCCTGATCTTTATAATTTACTGTGCGTTTGATCTGTTGACTTTCCTTGCAAGCGCAAACGGCGCCCAAGGTAGGTAACTGGGTCCTGTGAGGTGTTGCCCCGAGGTGCTCCTGGGTAAGGCACAGCCTCGGAACTGAAGAGCCTCTGGGCCTGTGGAAGGAGGGTGAGGGCTCAGAAGGCGGCACAGAGAATGGAAGGAACCCCCTGCCTGCATGGCGGTTGTGCTTGGGGTTGGCCTTGGTCATATCCCAGGATCGTGTCACATATCTGTGCAGCTAAGGTGGGGTGGTCCTTGGTGGGAGGGCAGGGAAGTGAGAAGGAGGGAAAATGAAATTTTTGCCTGTAAATACTGTCAGTGAAAGCACAGGATGGGATAATTGTAGCTAACACTCGTGAAGCACTAAGTATGTGCTAGGCACTTTTCCAATACTAACTCATTTGCACCTCACTGCAATCCAAACAGGTAGGGCCTACTCATATTCCCACTGTATAGACGAGAAAACTGAGGCCAAAAAAAAAAAAAAAAAAAAGCCTAAGTAGCTTGCTCTGAGTCACACAGCTAGTTAGGAAAGAGCTGGGCTTGAAATCCAGGCAGCCCGTTCTAGTGTTTCCCGCTTTTCCTAGCGAGAGAATTACCTGAAAGAATGATTTTATTTTTTTTATTTTTTAATTTTTTTTTCAACGTTTATTTATTTTGGGGACAGAGAGAGACAGAGCATGAACGGGGGAGGGGCAGAGAGAGAGGGAGACACAGAATCGGAAACAGGCTCCAGGCTCCGAGCCATCAGCCCAGAGCTTGACGCGGGGCTCGAACCCACGGACCGCGAGATCGTGACCTGGCTGAAGTCGGACGCTTAACCGACTGTGCCACCCAGGCGCCCCTGAAAGAATGATTTTCAAAACAGGGATTCCCAGGGCACCTGGGTGGCTCAGTCAGTCGGGCGGCCGACTTCGGCTCAGGTCATGATCTCACAGCTTGTGAGTTAGAGCCCCATGTCGGGCTCTGGGCTGACAGCTCGGAGCCTGGAGCCTGCTTCAGATTGTGTCTCCCTCTCTGCCCCTCCCCCACTCACACTGTCTCTCTGTCTCTCAAAAGTAAACATTAAAAAAAATTTTAACCCCCCCCCCCAGGGATTCCTGAGCCCACCCCTGGCCTGGGAATCAGCATTTTAAACAGATATTCCAGGGGATTCTCAAATTTAAGGAAGTATGGACAACTGCAGTGTTATGCACTGAGTTAGGAGGGAGAGACCTATTTGCTTGAATGAAAGGTTCAGGAGGGAAGCAGCCAGAGATGGGGCTGGAAAACTTTGTGTTTTCATTAAATCTAAGATTCCCAGGTGGTGGGACATACCATTATTCTATGTGTGTAAAAAGGAAAAATACTCCTTTTTTTTTTAAAGTTTATTTATTTACTTTGAAAGAGAGGGAGAGAGGGAGAGCGAGTGGGGGAGGGACAGAGAGAGAGGGAGACAGAATTCTAAGCAAGGCTCTGCCCTGCCAGCACAGAGCCTGATGCAGGGCTCGAACTCACTAACCAGGAGATCATGGCCTGAGCGGAAGTCAGACACTTAACTGAGCCACCCAGGTGTCTCCAAAAGAAAAAAAATACTTGTAATCAAACCACGGCCTGAAGCTTTCTTATTATTTCAGAGATATCGGAGCATGAACAAATATAGGTCTTAGGAGTGACGAGTTCTCTGGGCCGGGACCAGATTTTGGAGGGGTTTGAAGCCAGAGTAGCCAGTGCCTCGTCAAGTCCAAAGTGAGGGGTACGGCTGAGGGCCTGGTAGGATCACCTGGTGCCATGGCAGAACCTTCCCTGGGCGGAGGAGCTCCACTTTCTGCCTCTATCCCCACCAAGGGCAAGTCACTTTAACTCTTGGATCCTCCATTTTCTCCCCTGTGCTCTACAAGAACGATGGTAGGAGCTGCCCGCCCTCTCAAAGAAGAGGGGAGAGTGACAAGGTGGCAACAGTGGGGGGGGGGGGGCGGTAGCAGACTGAGCACAGCCAGCCTGACACCATCTTAACCCCCTCCCGCCCCCTCAGCCACAGGCCTCATGATCGGCTGCCTGGTCTACCCGGATGGCTGGGACTCAAGTGAGGTGCGACGCATGTGTGGGGAGCAGACGGGCAAGTACACGCTGGGTCAGTGCACCATCCGCTGGGCCTTCATGCTGGCCATCCTCAGCATCGGAGATGCCCTCATCCTCTCCTTTCTGGCCTTCGTGCTGGGCTACCGGCAGGACAAGCTCCTCCCCGATGACTACAAGGCCGATGGAAAAGGTAACCTACCCTCCCCCAGGGAGGTGGGGCTTCCTCTCAGCCGGTTACCAGAGGACTGGTCCCTGGCCCGGGGTTGGGGACGGACACCAAGACCAATTGGACACAGGCCTTGTTCCAGAGGCCAAAAGCCAGTGGGGGGTTGTAAGCTGGCGGCTGATGAGGCAATGAGAGCAGAGGTTGTCTGTGATAGAAGGGTGTCCTCATGCCTCCCCCGCCCCTGACTTCTGTCAGGGTCTCCAGGGGAGAGAACCCTGATCCAGCCTGGGGGGGCGAGGTACGGCCTCCTAGAGAAGGCGGTGCTGGGGCTGGGTCCCCAAGTTCACCGGGAGTCTGCTTGGTGGAGAGAGGAGCGGCCAGTCAGGAGAGGGGCTGCGTTGTTGGGGCAGGAGGAGAAAGGTAGGTGAGGGGACAGATGTGACAGCTCCTGGAATGCATACGGTGGGCGGTCCCTTGAGTTAGAATAGCCTTGGGGTTCTCTGTATGCCATCCTGTTTCAATTTCCTTCTGCCCAAATCCTACCCCTGAGTCACGAGTCAGTTGTAGGAGACCCAAAGCCCAGACGGATGCTTTAGCCTTTTCTGACTCCTTCCCAACTGACCTTTCTTCCTCTTACGGACGGTACTTTCTGCTCCCGTTTCTCTTTAGGCTCTTCCCCTGTCTCGAGGGGCTTTTTCAGGGCATAAATTTTATCTCGTAGTCATAGGGCAAGGCCTGTCTCACATGCTTGTGAATCCAAAATTGCCCACTTTCCCCACAGTCTTCGCCCCATTGACCTGAACTAGAAGGGGGAGGCAAACTCCTTTGTCCCCCCGGGGGACCAAGGACGCTTCCCAGATGAGGAACTTGAAGCCCGGAAGGGAGACCACCCCCCCCCGCCCCCGCCCCAGGGCTACACAGAAAGGTGGGGGCAAAAATGACCAGACTCTGGCTCAGCCCAGGGCCCACTGCTCCATAAGGAAGTCATTAGACATCTCATCCTCCTCTGGCAGTGGAAGACTCGCATGCCTAAGTTATAGGATGACAGCTGAAAACCAAATTGCTAGAATGAGCTGGACCAAGGAGGAGAGGAGAGAGAGGTGTCTTTCTGTTGAAGGAGGGGGCCGATAGTTCCTAGGTTCTGGGAACACTTAAGGTCTGGGTGCCTTGAAAACCCCGTGAGGGGAAGGGAAATGGGACGAGTATGTACTGAGGCTTTGCCATGTGCAGGAGTGATGTAAGGTTTGTTCCCGGGGGCCATCTTTGTTTAATCTGCACAGCAGCCCTGGGGGGATGGGTTGGAGGTGGGGGGTCCAGCAGCATCTATCTGCACAACCAGCACTTTCTCCAGCGATGGAGGTTTTTCCAAGGGAGGCTGCAGCAGGGGCCGCCGCCGGAGGCATTTTGTTCAGCTTTTAGCCCCCAGGCGGGGCCAGCCTTAAATCTGGAAACACTGCAGAGAACATTTTTGTAGTCCTCATTTGCATTCTTTCCTTTTCACAAGGGATTCTTTTAGCTGGAAAGAAATGTTACGCGCGGCGCGGAGTTCCCTTTACAGCGCTTCCTTGTGGAGAGATGGGTTTGTCTCTTTGACCCTTTATTTACTGATCAAAATGTCAGTTGGCTTTCCTCTCTTTCCTTGTCCCTCTTCTTTCGTGCCCCATGCACCTGTTTCAATCTTTTCAGATTCTTTTCTCTCCATATTTTAGTTCCCTCACTATCATGCAGGATTCAATTTATCCTTCTTGTTTATAACCTGTTAGGAAACACCCACATAACCTTTCTGAACACACCTAACGACTTAGTGAAGTAGCTATCGCTGCTGTCAAAGCACAAAATTGGGTCAGAAAAGCAGAATTAAAAAAAATTTTTTTAAATGTTTATTTAGTTTTGAGAGAGACAGAGAGACAGAGCATGAGTGGGGGAGGGGCAGAGAGAGAGGGAGACACAGAATCCGAAGCAGGCTCCAGGCTCCGAGCCGTCAGCACAGAGCCCGATGCGGGGCTCGAACTCACAAACCTCGAGATCAGGACCAGAGCCGAAGTCAGATACTTAAGCGACTGAGCCACCCAGGTGCCCTGGCAGGCAGAATTTGAGTCCCAGTTCCTCCAAGTCGCTTTCCTCAAGGTGCTTTCCACGAAAAAGCAGGACACTAACTCCTGCTCTGCCACCTCTATTATTGTGTGACATGAAGGAAACGATGACAGAAGTGAAGGCTTGCATGAGTACATGGTTGCTGATCCGCTCGTTAAGGGTTAAGGAGGCAGAGGAGAATGAGTGTGGGCTTTGGAGTCAGACCTGGTTTTATTTTTTTTTTAATTTTTTTTTTCAACGTTTATTTATTTTTGGGACAGAGAGAGACAGAGCATGAACGGGGGAGGGGCAGAGAGAGAGGGAGACACAGAATCGGAAACAGGCTCCAGGCTCCGAGCCATCAGCCCAGAGCCCGACGCGGGGCTCGAACTCCCGGACCGCGAGATCGTGACCTGGCTGAAGTCGGACGCTTAACCGACTGTGCCACCCAGGCGCCCCCAGACCTGGTTTTAAAACTGGGGCTCCGTTGTTAACCAGCTGTGACTGCGGACATTACTCAACTTCGCTGAGCGTTTCCTCATCCGAGCCCCGGTTTTACAGGGTGAGGTGGCAGGTTTCTCCTCGGTTGAAAAAATTACCTACTTCAAAAGATCGTGCTCAGGCACAAGACAAGGATGTCTGCCGTTGGCACTGCAGTTGAAGAGCAGACTGGAGGTTATAGCCAGGGTAGTTAGGGAAGAAAAAGAAGGAAAAGAAATCCAGTTTGGAGAGGACGAAGTACAACGATCTCTACTAGCAGATGACATGATTTTGCATATGGAACGTGCTAAAGAATCCACTAAAAAACCATGAAAGGTAACATGCAACATTAGCGAGGCTGCAGGATATAAACAATATACAAAAATCTATCACATTCGTACACACAGCAGTGAAGAATCTGAAAATGACTTGTCAGAAAGCAATGTCACTTATAATAGCATCAAAAAATAAAATATGTAGGGGCGCGCCTGGGTGGCTCAGTCGGTTAAGCGGCCGACTTCCGCTCAGGTCATGATCTCGCGGTCCGTGAGTTCGAGCCCCATGTCAGGCTCTGTGCTGACAGCTCAGAGCCTGGAGCCTGTTTCGGAATCTGTGTCTCCCTCTCTCTGACCCTCCCCTGTTCATGTTCTGTCTCTCTCTGTCTCAAAAATAAATAAACGTTAAAAAAAAATTAAAAAAAATAAAATATGTAGAAAAAAATTTAACAAAAGAAGTGTGAGGTTTGTACATGAAAATTAAAAACCGTTGTTGAAAGAAATTAAAGGCCTAAATCAATGGGAGCATCCACATTCACGGATGAGAACACTTCATATTACAATGGCAATGCTCCCCAAACCGATCTACAGATTCAGTGCAATCCTTATCAAAATCCCAGCTGGCTTTTTGCAAAACTTGGTAAGCTGATCCTCAAATTCGTATGGAAACGCAAGGGACCCAGAAGAGCCAAAACAATCATGAAGAAGAACACAAGTTGGAGGACACACATGCCATGATTTCAAAACTTACTACAAAGCTACAGTAATCAAGATGGTGTGGTCCTGGCATGAGGATACACATACAGATCAATGGAATAAAATTAAGAGTCCAGAAATGAACCCAAACATAAATGGCAAACTGATTTTCAACAGAGATGCCAAGACCATTCAATGGAGGGAAAGAATAGTCTTTTCAGTAAATGGTGCTAGAACAACCAGACATCTACACGCAAAAGAATGAAGTCGGGGGCATCTTGGGTGGCCCAGTTGGTTAAGTGTCTGGTTTTAGCTCAGGTCATGATCTCACAGTTCATGGGTTTGAGCCCCGGGTTAGGCTCTGTGCTGACAACTTGGAGCCTGGAGCCTGCTTCAAATTCTATGTCTCCCTCTCTTTCTCTGCCCCACCCCTGCTCTCACTCTGTAAACATTAAAAAAAAAAAAGAATGAAGTTGGACTGCCCACCTCACGTGATATATAAAAATCAACTGAAAATGGATCAAAGACCTAAATGTAAGATGTAACATTATAAAACTCTTAGAAGAAAACATAGGTATAAATCCTTGTGACCTTGGTTTAGGTGGTGGTTTCTTAGACGTGACACCTAATACACAAGCGACCAAAGGAAAAAAATACGTATAAATTGGATTTCATAAAAAATGAAAGCTTTGGTGTGTCAAAGGACACCAACAAGAAAGTGAAGAAAAGACAACCCACGGAATGGGAGAATGTATTTGCAAATCATAATTCTAATATCCAGAATATAATAAGGACTCCTACAACTTGACAAATAAAACTACGAAGAACCCCATTTTTAAAGTGGGCAAAGGATTTGAATAGACATTTCTCCGAAGAAGATATCCAGATTGCCAAGACAGTTGACATCACTAGTCATGAGGAAAATGCAAATTAAAACCACAATGAGCTATTACTTCACATCCCACTAGGATGGTTGATAAAAAAGATGAACAGTAACAGGTGTTGGTGAGCAGGTGGAGAAAGGAACTCTCATACACCGCTCGTGAAAAGGTAAAATGGCGCTATTGCTATGGAAAACAGGACGGCAGTTCCTCAAATGGTTAAACATAGAGAGAGGCGCTCTGTGACTCACACATTTATTCCTAGACACGTAGGCAAGAAAACTGCAAACCCGTTTGCACAAAAACTTGGATATAAACCTTCATAGCGGCGCGAAAGCCAGGAAGTGGAAACCAACCAAACGTGAGTCAGCTGATGACCTGGATAAATAATATGTGTAAATCTACACAGTGGAATATTATTCAGCTATAAGAAGTACTGATAATTGCTACCAAGTGGATGAACCTTGAAGACGTTGCAAATGAAAGGAGCCATACACAAAAGACCATGTATTGCATGATCCCACGTATTTATTTATTTTTAAAGTTTATTTTCATTTATTTTTTAAATTTTATTTATTTTTATTTATTTCCAAAGCTTATTTATTAAAAATAAATTTTAGAGAGAGGGTGCGCGTGTGAGCACACAAGTGGGGGAGGGGCAGGAGAGAGAGAGAGAGACTCCCAAGCAGGCTCTGTACTGTCGGCGCAGGGCCTGATGCGGGGCTTGAACTCACGAACTTCGAGATCATGACCTGAGCCGAAGTCGGACGCTTAGCCAATTGAGCCACCCGGGTGCCCTAACAGCGGTGATGGCTGCACAGCCCAGTGATTATCCTGGAACCCACCAATCTGTACGCTTTGAGTTGAGATTTTGTGTTAGTGAATTGTATCTCAAAAAAACCCAAAAGACTATGTGAAGGATTAGGTAGTGGGTAAATCACTAACAAAGCCTACATGTTATTCGGGCGATTAACAAATGTTAGTTCTCTCCTCGTTCTGTCCTTCCGGTATCTCTACTTCTTATGTAATCATCTGCCCGACCACTAACAGCTCCTGGGCTCCAGGTGCCCACTGACACCCCCAGACACTGGGGGGACAGCGGTGAGGGAAGCGGTCTGATTGGACCTTACCGTCTGATAAGGGACACCACATGCAAAATGCAGTTACAAGCTGGTACACGTTACGAACAATAACAACAACAACAATGCGACCCTTCTCGAGAGTGAAGAAATCTGATCTGGTTTGGCGAGGGAGTTGTGTGCAGGGAATTATCCTGCAAACGAGGCCCGGGTGTATACACATAACGCTCTCTTTTTCATTGCAGAGGAAGTCTGAAGCAGCTGGAGTGCTGGTGAGTAATCCCACCGTTGGGTGGTCTGCCTGCCTTGGGGAAGGGCTGTGGCCTCCTTGGCCTCCGTTTCCTTACAGACTCATCAGGCAGAATGGCCCGTGGGGCCGGGTGTAGGGGCTGGCGTTGGGCCTGGGAGCAGGAGCAGTGACTCCCGCAGGAGCTAGCTGGCATCTGAGACCCCCTTGTTTTACCTCTTACTTGAGAAGTGGAAAAAGAACAGGAAGAAATAATGTCGAACAGCCAGGTGGTTTCATAAACTCATCTTTCTGTGGAGCCTGGCAAACAAGAACAGACTGCTTAGAAGTCATTCTTGTAAATGGGGCCCTTATTTTCAGAAAGACTTTAAGTGATCTGTAAGAAAAATAGAAAACCTAATTAAAAAAAAATAAAAGTCACAGAGAGGAAAACAAATATTCTAGAAAGCTAGGCTAATAGAAACACTACCTTCCTTATGCTTCCTGATAGCCAACACAAAAAGAAAAATATGACTTTAACTGATTTTAACGTCTGGTTGAAAAGGAAGCACAACATATCAATTTCCTTATTGCCTTTCAGGTTTCCAAAATGTGATTTAACAAGAATATTAAGGAACACATTAAAAAAATATAAAAGCCCATCATAGTATCACCTTCCAAATAGCTGCCATTTATTGAGGACCTACAGCAGGCTAGGCCCTTCATGTGGGTAGACGGGGTTATCTCCATTAAAAAGAAACTTTTTTTAACGTTTATTTATTTTTGAGAGACAGAGAGAGACAGAGCATGAGCATGGGAGGGACAGAGAGAGGGGGAGACACAGAATCCGGAGCAGGCTCCGGGCTCTGAGCTGTCAGCACAGAGCCCGACGCGGGGCTCGAAGTCACAAACCATAAGATCATGACCTGAGCCAAAGTCGGCTGCTTAACCGACTGAGCCACCCAGGCGCCCTGGGGTTATATCCATTTAAACGATTTTAATTTCTGCAAAGTACCTTCCAGTCCTTGCCCACATAGATATACTTTTTTCAATAATAATAAACATTGCCCCCCCCCCCCCTTATTAGGTGATTCTCAAACTCTAATATGCATACAACCTACCTGGGAATCTTCTTAAAATGGAAATTCTGATTCAGGGGCCATAGACACTGTTCCTAACCTGCTTCACATAATGGCTACACTTTGAATAGCAAACTGTTAGAGTGTAAACATTTTCTCATTTTTTTTTTCAATGTTCATTGTTAAAGTTTTTTAAAGCCACAAACGCCATAGCCCTGGTGTACTCTTTAATGGCTAAACAAGACCTTGGTTATTAGCCATTGAGGACTGTTCTCACAGATAAGAATGTGTTGCTTCTGTTGATAAATTCTGGAGTAGAATTGCTGAATCAAAGGTAACCACACCTGTATGTCTTTTCACCCATTTCTCCTATCCTTCCGTTATCTATGAGCTTGTCATTGTTTTAAATGTTTATTTATTTATTTATTTTTGAGAGAGAGAGATAGAGAGAGAGAATTCCAAGCAGGCTCTGCAGTGTCAGTGCAGAGCCAGAAGTGGGGCTTGAACGCATGAACAGTGAGATCACGACCTGACCCCAAATTAAAAGCTGGATGCTTAACCAGCTGAGGCACCCAGGCACCTGTTTTTTTGTTTTTCACCTTTCAAGATTCCACAGAGATTATATGCAGTATTTGGCTTTTTCTGACTTATTTCACTTAGCATAATGCCCTGGAGGTCCATTCATGTTGTCACAAATGGCAAAATTTCATTTTTTTTTTTTTTTGGCTGAATAACATTCCAATATGGATATATAGCACAATTTTTTTTTTAAGTTTATTTTGAGAGACAGAGACAGCACAAGTCGGGGAGGGGCAGAGAGAGAGAATCCCTAGCAAGCACCACACATTCAGTGCGGAGCCCCGCACGGGACTGGAACCCACGAAACTGTGCGATCATGACCTGAGCTGAAATCAGGAGTCTGATGATGCTGAACCAACTGGGCCACCCAGGAGCCTCTATAGCACAGTTAAAAAAAAGGTTTTTTTGATTTTATTTTAGAGAGAGTGAGAGAGCATGCAAGCGAGGGAGAGGGGCAGAGAGAGAGAGAGAGAGAGACAGACAGAGACAGAGAGGGAATCTTTAGACTCCACGCTCAGTGTGGAGCCTGATGCGGGGCTCAATCCTACAACCCTGGGATCACGACCTGGGCTGTAGTCAAGAGCTGGGTCCTCAATCCACTGAGTCCCCCAGGCATCCCTCCATAGCACAAGTTTTAAGTGTCCACTGATGGACAGTTAGGCTGTAAATAGCGCTGCCATGAACATGGGAATGCGTACATCTTTTGAATTAGTATGTTTTTCTTTGGATAAATACCCCCAAATGCAATTGCTGGACCATATGGCAGTTCCATTTCTAATCTTTTAGTTCCATTTCTAACCTCCATACTGTTTTTCATAGTGGCTGCACCAACTCATAATCCCATCAACAGTGCACAGATGTTCTCTTTTCTCCATAACCTTGCCAACACTTTTTTTTTTTTGTCTTTTTGATAGTAGCCCTTCTAAAAGGTGTGAGGTGATATTGTGGTTTTGATTTGCATTTCCCTGAGAGTTAATGATGTTGAGCATCTTTCTATGTGCCTGTTGGCCATCTGTATGTTTTCTTTGGGAAAATGTCTATACAGATCCTTTGCTCATTTTTTATGTATGTATTTATTTATATTTATTCATTTTTTTTCTTTGCTCATTTTTAGATTTTCTTGCTATTGATTTATAGGAGTTCTTGATATATTTTGGATACATGATTTGCAAATGTCTCCTCCCATTCAGCAGGCTGCTTTTTTATTGGTTGATGGTTTCCTTTGCTGTGCAGAGCTTTTTGTGTAGTCCCACGTGGTGGTTTTTTTTTTTTTTTTCGCTTTTGGTGTTAAATTCAAAAAATCGTTGCCACGATCTATGTCAAGGAGCTTACCGCCTGTGTTTTCTTCTAGCGGCTTTATGGTTTCAGGTCTGATATTAAAGTCTTTAACCCATTTTGATTTAACTTTTGTGTATGGTGTAAGGTAGTGGTCCAGTTTCCCGGTACCATTTAGTGAAAAGACTGCCCTTTCCCCATTGTATATTCATGACTTGTCATAAATTGGCCACAGCATAGGTTCATTTCTGGGCCGTCTACTCTGTTCCACTGATCTGTGTGTCTGCTTTTATGCCAATACCATACCGTTTTAAGTTTTGTAATATAGGTTGAAATCAGGGAGCCATGATATCATGCTTCTAGCTTTGTTCTTGCCCAAGATTGCTTTTTAAAAATGATACTTTATTTAAGAGACCTGAGTTTTTACTTGATGCACATTGACAATTATTTTAGACACTAACGAAATTTGCCTGTCTGGGTAGGGCTGAATCAAAACGTAAGCTTCCGGGGGACACAGGGCGCATACATGGGGAATTTGGTTTTGCTTGGCTTTCTAAAAGTGTCAAATTTTATACTCTTGCAATTTTTTTTTTTTTTTAATACCACAGGTCATCTATTTCCCTGACAATGGACAATTAAGGAATCGAATTCTTCAGCGATAAAAACTTGTTCCGTCCACGCTTCCCTGTTCCTGGCCACTATAGGTCTGATACCCTGAAGCCTTTCACTATAGGATTAGAACCTGACACTCTCCTGAGACAAGACCTCCTACTGTATGCAGAACACTTTCAGGAGGAGAACTACAGTGACCCACATTAAAGATATTCAGAGAGACATGGGCGGTACTCTCCTGACAGGGCCCCAGTTCTCATCGTATCCCCTTCATACCAGCGGGCGATCACGTTACTCCCTGGAAGCCTCTCCTCTGGAAAATGAGAGGGCTGAGTCCACGTCTCAGGGCTTCCCAGGTCCGAGTCTTGAGAGCCTGAGGATACATTCGTTTGCAGGCACACCGGACACTGCCACCCAGCTCTCAAAGGGCAGCTGAGGGAGAGGCGGTTGTCATGCCAGATCATTTCAGGTTGGGGCTTAGGGGGTCCTTTGCTTCTCCTTTCTTAACTGTTTTCTTATTGATGATCAGAGGTGGGTAAGGAATGGAGGGGCCACCAGAACCCAAATCTATCAGGAAGCCCTATAAAGACTGGGTGAACATAGGATCTAAAAACTTAGGAGAGTAAATTCCATTACGTTCCCTCATAGTGCCCACTCCGACCCAATCAAGACTGGCCCCCAGCTTAAGAAATTTGTTACTTGTGTCCAAGTAATTTGTTTTAGTAATAGATTACATTTCTTGTAAGAACAAAACCAAACGACTTTGGATTTGGCACTCAATGGTGTATCTTTTGCCAGCCTCCAGAGGGGAGCTTGATTTAGGGAATACCTCCTTGTAGCAAAGATGACAGGTTCTTTAGGCTATTCCCTGCCTGGAGATGGTACCTAGAAACAGGGCTTGCTGATTATCTGCAGTGGATAATCCTGAGAGGTAGGTAGTTTTTCCTGGTCTTGTGCATTTACTTGGTGAAGAGAAAATGTAGCTGCTGGTAGAGGAGGGGAGGTAAACACAGAACGAATCTGTAATGGATCTTGTTACTTGATCAAGGAGCAGTCACTGATACAGTAAAGTTTCTCATTCCTGGGCTGTAAGGGCACTTTTTTTTTTTTTTTTTTAAAGTGAACTCTGCCTTCCAACATGGGGTTTGAACTCATGACTTTGGCAAGAGTCCCATGCTCTACCAACTGAGCCAGCCAGGCGCCCCTGTAGGGCATGCTTTTTAACCAATGCCCTGACAACCTACCCAGTCAGTGAGGTTTCTTCTACAGTTCAGATGGATTTGGAATGAGCACCCCAGCATCGTCCTGTTGTTGGTAATGGGAACTATTGGAGTGAGACTTAAGAACAATCATATTCAGAGGTGCCTTAGTGGCTCAGTTGGGTAAGCATCTGACTCTTGCTCTTGGCTCAGGCCTTGATCTCAGGGTTGTGAGTTCAAGTCCCGTGTTGGGTACTACACGTGAAGCCTACTTAAAAAAAAAAAAAATCCCATTCATATTTTCTTGTGTTGATAAAATTATTTCA